>NC_058110.1:9590834-9906945 GCF_914725855.1 Thunnus albacares | reverse complement strand
GTGATGTCAACTCCAAACAGGGTGGAATAAAAAAAAAATAAATTCATGCCAAGAAAGACACAAGAGGATTACGCTGAGGAAAACATTTCTTGATGCAGTGTTGATGTGGATATGTTGTGCAGCACAGCAGTAAATGCTGATACCAAGATACAAGAAACATAGTGAGGAAAAATGAGCCACTGGGCAGATAGGAGAAGCAGCCTCAGCACACATGGGTTTCAGGTAACAGGTGGCAGGTAGCGACCCCTGTCGGACACCAGAGAATGAAGCACTGATGTTCCTTTCTTTCTTTTACCTGATAGAAATGACTCCTGGCTCCACATACAGTCCACTAAAGAAAAATAAACTGGATAAAAATCATTAAGTGCTTGTGTTGTGGTGACAGTTATGAGGCAAACAACTACAAAAATAGATGAAACTTCAGAAAAGCACTCAACAGAGATGCTCTCACCTCCTTTTAAGACAGATATTAAAGGTTTGTCAGCTTCATGAATTTCTGTGTAGTCTGACACTGATGTGTTGGTCTGTTGGATGTGATCAGTGCGGTTACACAACAAGAGACAATTGTAGGTTATGTGATTTCCAATGCACCACTAGATGGTGCTCTCATCTCATCATGTTCGAGCACGGCCACTCTGACACACATGAGGTGGATAAAATAACGGGAACACCTTACCTGCAAACAATAATAAAGTTTAGAAAGGTGTGTTTTTATAGAGACTGTCAGAGGAGTTGATTCAACTGTTTGAGGTGTTGATGTGTTACATTGGATCATGTTTTCCTCCCTATGTTCATTATTATAGAAATTATGTAAATTATATATAGAAATTAACTACCAGCAGAGCAGCCAGTGTGTTACAGTGAGATAAACAAGAACTTCAGTCAAAAACAGAAGTGGACAACAGGGAACTGCTTATTGTATATGAATATGTAAAAAAGAGTGAGAAGGCCGTTACTTCACTCGCACCCAAGAAAAATGTTTGAGAAGAAAACACAAATTTTGAAACTTTTTATATATAATATTAATAGTATATAGTTCATCGATTCTGAGATAACAAGCCAAATCATATTTCAAAGCAACAAGTTAAAAGTCTTATGAGACATTTAGCAGATCAAGGCCAACACTGTGACTACTAGAGGACATCATGTCACACTGATGCAACCAGTTTCTCAAAATATAAACCATTAGTTCAGTGGATATGTGTTAGATACTTTGAATATAGAAATAATTAGGTTTTTATGTTTTAAAGTTACTAAACAACAACTCTTAGTCCACTAAATAGTGAAAATACAGACATCCACATCTTGTATATCAGTACACTGAATTCATGCAGGTTACTTGAACATTTCTGTCTGATCTTTGTGAATATAAAAGCAAAACAAGGATTTGATAGCAGAGTGTCGTGGTTGGTCCCAGCGTCCAAAGCAGTCACGCTGTCCTCAGAGAGGACGTCACTGCTAAAGCGCTGAGTCATATGCCAAAGCCATCTGAGCCGTAAGACAATTAAGACTAAGAAGTGGCACACAGCAGCATTTAACTGGAGACGTTGCACAGATACCAGCCAGTCTAAATGGGTTACAGCAAACACAACTCGCTTGCCTGCTGTTTACATGAACTGAGGAGAACCTCAAGTGGGAGATAAAATAGGTCAAGAAAATGCTGTAATATTACACGTGCTTTACAAAAAAATGTAACAAAATATTCAATGTCAATTGTCAGTCCTTCATCAAGAGAAACCTTTAACAGATACAAACTCCCAGATGACATCACAGGGCCCTCACATGGGAGAAAAGACTTTGATTTTGAGAAACACTTATAATGAGAGGCAGTAATTATCTGCCTAAATCACTAAAACATTCAGCTGTCATCGGTGGAGGGAAAATATCAGGCTGCAACAAAGAAAATACAAGTTATTATAACTATTTAGGATGAAACTGAAGTCAGTAAATGTAGTTCAAACCATCAAAACTCTCACAAATGAGTTTAGTTGATGTCTCACTGGATACTAAATATCTAGAGGTTATTCTTTATTTCCACATTGTTAAGATATTTGATTTTGTTACATTTACAACACTTTTTCAGGCTTGTTTGTCTGTAACATTTGAAACAAGTAAACAGTCTTTCTCCTAAAAATGAAATGTTGAAATTCATAAGCAATAAAACACATTCTTGCTATATTCAGTACACTCAGTGGTTTTGCCGTTACAGTCTTAACTGGTCTGGTATGAGCAGTAGCTCATGTTTAACAATGTGTTTAAATGACACTTCAAAACTTGTGCTACTGTTCTGTGTGACTGGCAGCGTATATAACTGACACTTTATCCTCCCGTGTATGCAGACAGTCCTACATGTCAAAATGGATTCAACATTTAAAATCTACGGAGACTAAATTTGATCCTGTGGAGTTCAGTCAAATGATGTTAAATTACACAAAAATACTGAAGTGTTTTGAAGGAGAAAATCAGAAGTTAGTGGAAGCTGCTTAACATAAACTCTGTGACTGTATATATCTGGACATAACTGATGACTCGATTTCCCACGAACAATGACTGGACTAATCCCGAAATAACCAGAAGAAGAAATGAAACTTATTATTTCAGCAAAAAAAGGAAACTCCATCTACACCAAGTCCTTAGAAAACAGTTCCATATTTATTGCAAAATATTTTTGTACAGAATACAACTGAAAAAACACCAACAGAGGAGGAATGGACAGTAAGGCCAACATCAGAACTCCAAGAGCTGAACTGTACAAACACCAATAGTAACATTTTCTGCTTTGTGTTTTTATACATAAATTGTTTCCCGCCCTCACAGCAACCTCCTTAAGGGGGAGACACAAAAAAAAAAACCTCAAACATCTTCCCCATTTTTTCTAAAACAATAATACAATATTTGCCTGTAAACCTACCAACTTAGCACACCAATGGACAATCCTTAAAATGTTGAAATTTCTGTAAGAAACGTGTCCCTTGATTGATAATGTCTCACAAAATATAAATATATACTTGTAAAAAGCTCCAAACTATATGGGACTGATAACATTTTGGAAGTGAATGTTGTATCACTTGTTGAGATCATGAGATTCAGAGCACTACAGCGTAAGTTAGGAGGCTAACACCATTAGCTCGACATCTAACACCAGTAACTGAGTGTGCTGAGATAATACTTCTGATTTTGAACTAAAATACATTAGCGTTTAAAGTTTGCTTCTTAGCTTTAGTTCCTTCACACTGCTGGAATAACTGAACCCTCACTTGAGCTCGGAGGGGTTTAGCATAGTGCGTCTAGATAAATTCGGGCGTGCATGCCCATGCACATCCTCATGCGATTTGGCACTGATGTAAAAGTACTTTCCTCAAAGTAAACCTCGTGGTAAACGCGTCTCAGTCTCTTCAGCTCCTTCTCTTACATCTTTTTTTCTTTACAAACTCTCCACATAAAAAAGGCAGAGTGAGACAGGATCCTTTTTTTCACCCCCGACATTCAAATGTACATATTTAACATTGGCTCTCCCAAAATTTGGGATCTAATGAAGACAAAAAAGAAAAAAAAACCTCCTGTCTCTGGAAGTTTATTATAGAAAATAAAAATTAAATAAAGATTAAAATAGATACGATTTTTTTTCTCATATGCATAAGCCCTTCAAGAAAACACACCAAAACATTAGAAAGGATAAAGATGATGTACAATCCAGAGCTCCAGAGGAGAGAGGGGGGGGTTTCTTCTCAAATGACTCGATGGGGAAGGTAGATGAGGAACTAGAGATGCAACGCAACAATGTCTTTGCCCTTCTGATTCTATATCTTACAATTTCCTTTATGGTTAATAACAAAACACAAGTATCTTCCTTTAAACCATGAACCCGGTGCTTGTTGATGACCTCTACAGCAGTCTGTAGTCTTCAGAAACACACAGTAGACCAGCACGATGCTCTCGGTCCGAAAACAAACACAGAAACAATGCTGACGGGATGATTTAAGGACAGGTTTTTAGCTTTCTTTTTAAGAGGAAAATGTCAGTTTTGTTGCAGAAACTCCTCTGAAATTATTGAAACATTCATTTCTCTAATGATAATGAAATTTTGAGGGTTAATAAAGTGAACCGGGTAGTTCTTCTGTAATCTTGGGTCATTACGCACAACTTTTATGACATTTCTTTCAGTGACCCTGCACTAAAATGATCTGATACTCTGCAGCTCTGTAATGGTGGGTGTGTGAGTGGGGTGGGGAGGGGAGGGGGGGGGTTGGGCTCTTTAACCTTGTATGGATATCACAAGTGCTTTCAATGATTTGATACCCTGAGTAGAGGACATAGGCTTGGGGTGAATTTCAGTAGAAACAAAACCTTTTTTTATCCAAGCAAACGCAAACTGAAAAAATGACATTACTAAGTAATACCACCTTTCACACATAAATAAAAATCTGTACTTATTGGTACATTAAAAACCACAAATGTAACCAGAAAGAAATAAAACAACAACGACAACAAATCACCCATGACGACACAGTCATTTTCAGCTTTACAATATGCATATATTCATGCATATATAGTGTGTATTTCCCCTTGCATACAGGCGAGTGGCTGGGGAATATATAGAGAGCCTTTAGTTATACCAACTCCCTCTGCAGAGACTAACACTGATTATTAAGAGATTGATACAAATGATAGCAAACGTAACTCACAGGACAGGCCGGGAGGGGGGAGGGGGGGCGAGAAGACGGGGACTGATTCTGTGCAGCCTTGTAAACAGAGGAGGCCAGACAGCCAGAGAGGATGATGGGTAACAGACATCCACTTAAAGCAGCAAAGATAGGACAGATTACAGGAGGTGGAGGGTGGGTGGGAGTGAAGGAGAGAAGAGGTAGGGGACCTTTTTCTTACAGCTTACCGAGCAGAGTATGCAAAATGGCAGCGTCACCTCACAACTTAGCCTTGACTAAGCCTTTTCTGCTTCCCGCCGGGCTGAGAGGAACGTCAGTATTGTTTCTGAAAATAAGTTAATGTGATTGACATGTTCCTGCTTCAAATGTAACAAAGAGCGGACTCTCAGCGATGTAACGCAGCGTCTTAGTAAAGCAACCTATGGGCCGAGTGGGTATTCGATCACGGGGGGGGGGGGACAAGCAGGAGGGTGTGACAGGCAGACAAAGTGTAGGGCGGTGGCAATCTTTATCGTCACTGGGTCTTCAAAAGGTAACAGCTGCCCCCTCCCACCCTCACCCCCCACCCCCTTCCCTCCAGCCCCCTCCTACATCCTCTTTGGGTTGTTAAGAGCTGAGAGGAGAGAAGCTCAGACAAACAACTGGATCCGCTCGCGGATGGTCTGCCGGCAGATCGGGCAAGTCTTGAGCGCGGCACTGCAGTCGATGCAGGAGGCGTGTCCGCACTGGAAGACCAGCTTGATGTGGTTGTCGATGCAGATGGGGCAGGTGATTCGCTCCTCCATCTGGCGGTAGCGAGACTGCAGCTGCTCCAGCAGGTTGTGCTGCTCCGAGTTCTCGATACCGGGGCTGCAGTCCACCTCCGTTTGGTCTGAGGAGAGGGTAATCAACGTGACTTAACATCTTCATGCTAATAGAAGTCAGGCTGTGTAGTTTTGTGTAAGATGAAGCTGTTTTACTGTGCTATTGCTTCAAAGATAAAGCTGTAGGCTCTAGCGATTTGATTTTGAGAGCATGGATAAAACATGACACAATATTTCTGACAGTTTCACTGGTGGTTTGTTCTTAATTTAGATGTGCTCTAATCTACCGTACAAAGCTGTGTCTCGCTAACGCCTCAGGACGACTGATTATTGATGTTCACACAATAAAAAAAAATGTCCAATGTGTAAATTATTACAACAACAACAAAAAGCAAAACTGGTTCACAAAAAGATGAACACAGTAAACCATCTAGACAGCACATGCACATCACAAATTGCATGTTTCCTCCATTCAAAAACTAAACAAACCTGTTAAATCACTACCGGGCTGTTCATAAGGATTCATGCTGGACATAGGAGTATTTCTGCCCTAAACATGAATATATATAGAAGATCTGGAATTTTTTGATACCCTACAAAAGAGGATTGTTTTTACCTTGTCGAATTTTCTTGGTGATTGTGACTTGGCATTTGATGCATTTCTTCATTCGATGGGCACACTCTGTCAAGACAAGAACCAGGTCAGCCAGAAGATAAGCAAGAGAAAGAGAAAGAAACATGGACAATAGATGAGAAGGTTCTCAAGAGTTCTGTTCTGTTTGTATTCGACATTGCTGTGATATTATTTTCTTAAATATCACATAGCAGAGCGCTACTGTAACACTGATTTGAGATAAATATTGTCTTTTTAACTGGTATCAGACAGAAGTGTAAACACACTTAAAGGGGAGTTCTTGCACAACTGTTGCCACTGTGTGTACATGATAAATGTATGTTGAGGAATACTGAGCTAAGTTTCTAGGTTGTTAACACAATTATAACACCTCAGAAGTACATTAGAGTGTGCTGTTATGCCTTCTTTTTGATTTTGAATACACCTCAAAATCTCACCTTTTTTTTCCCTTTTTCTTAAATCTCTGTTATGTTTGTTCTCTATATGCTTTTCTTCATACAGACACACACATTATCAGCCTATTGATAACAGTGTGGCTCAACTGCCGATGGCTCCATCAACTCCTCCGCCCATCACAGAGCCCTCCACTCACCTTCACAGGCCACACTGTGCTGGCAGGGGCAGAAGAGAACAAGTAGAGCCAGCTCGGAGCAGATGAGGCATTCGCTGGGCCCCGGAGGTGTAGGAAGAACCAGGTTGGTCATGGTGTTGGGTGTAGTGTGGACTCGCCGCAGGCTGGCGCTGCTCAGGCCTTGTCCACATGTGATGGCTTGCAGACGCTGCAACCTGAGAGACAACACAACATTATAATGAGCCAAAAAACATTTTCTTTTTACTCTCAAATGATTCCTGCTGCCTAAAACACTGTTTCTGAAGCAGCTGACTGCAGGTAAAAAGGTAGTGGAAGTTTCAAACAAGGTGAACGTGTCACTCAAAATATACTCTTTGGTGTATCAATGTGATATTTAGCATATTCAGTGCTGCTTTTGCAGACAACTACCTGTGTTTCTCAGAGAAGCTCTTGATGAGCTGTAGCATGGAGCTGTCTGCCACCAGGTCCAGAGGACTCTTGCCCTTGTGGTTAGCGTAGCTGATGTCAGCCCCTTCCTGCGCTAGAAAACAAGCGATAGCTGCGCCGACACTCAGCTCGGTATTCCCCAGAAGACCCGAAGCATTCAGCTGTCAATACAGAAGATGACGATGGGAAGAGAGGATGGGAAAGACAGAAAAAAGGAGAAGATGGTGTCAAAACAAAGATACAGCTGGTCCTGCTCACGATCCCACTTGATAAAACTAGGAAAACAAGATGCCAGTGGGCCTTGGACTGAGTATTAAAACCCTTTTCAACAAACATGCTCTCAATAAGAACTGATCTTGTGCCAATGATAGAAGCTGAAACTTAGTCAAGGACACAGCTGATTATAAACTAACAAAAAAGATAATTGAAGTAAAACCAGTGCAATCCAGCTAAGGCTGATACACAAACCCAAATCTAATCAGCAGTGAAGAACTCCCCTAATAACTCATCTGCTGACAGTGGCCAAAAAAGCCCTTAGCACTTAAGTCTCACCACCTTCATGGCTGTGTGTGTATTTGTGTGTGCGTGTTGGTCTGGCAGGTGCCCAGGATGTTGAGAGGAGCTGCAGTGTTTGCGGTCATGTAGACCAGAAAGGACATTTTTCATTGGCGCAATGATATCAACACCTACTGATTTAACAGTATTTAAAGTGCTCATATAAAAAAAGAAGCAGGGAGTCAGGTTTTTTAATGAGGAATATTAAACTAGTTCTTGTGAGTCATCAGCTCTTTGAAAAGCAGGAAGGAGATTAAAAGAGACATTAGATTTCTGATCCCCATCACCAGGTGGATACAGTTACAATGTTAACGTCCGTTTAAGAAATCCTCCCATGGGTGTTTAAAGCTGCTCTCGTCAATTTTGAACTTACATTCGTCAGGTCACCTGTAATACAACTCCAGATTAATGTTGTGATAATCTTGTTTTATGTCTCTTATATGTGAAAATAGGCAATTGTTGGCTAGCACGTTAGCCGCATCAACTTTATAAGGTGATTTTATGTCAGTGTTGTGTTTCCAACTTGCTGTGCTTCCCCCAAGTGGCCAAAAAAAATCTATTAATGTTAGTTTAATTTAAAAAAACTGTTTCATAAAAGCTTTCTTTCTGCCAGCCTGCTTGCTTCTTGCTTTGCCATAATGAATATTCACATAGCTGCACATAGTATTTGTTGACTGAAGTGGTGACTGACTGAGTGGGATCTTTCCCAACAGAATGACTTCACAGAGAAAAACAGATTACAATTCAAAATGTCAAATTGTCACATTAAGGTCAGATAGACCAGAGGGAGGCCTGAGGACTCAGCGTCTCAGTCAGTAATATCTGTGCCTCTGAGGATGAATAATAGCACATGACTTCTTTTAGATTCCTTAGATTAATGGAGTGTGGTTTCTGTCCAAGGTTTAGACATCAGGATCAAGACATCCTCCTGGGGGGAAAATGACGTGGTGTGTTCCCACCGTACACCCTGAGCTCCTTCTCTACCAAATCTATATCACTACAGTAAGTGGGCCCTCTTCACCTCTAAACCCTTCAGCACTTCCTCTTTCCATTCAACATACCATCACTCTCAGTCTCTTGCCAGTACTTTCTTTTAAAGATATGAGATTGAAATCAAAGACGAGGTAATCAAAGACGAGTTTAAATCCTGAATGCTGAGGCTTAATTGTATGTATTGAACCTGCTTTACCTTACACACCACTTTACTGCACTCTTACCTCGGGCTGTGAATGATGATATATATCATGTGATGATAGAAAAATGTCTCGTTTCATATTATTCTCTATTGTTTATTCCGTTGTGTCACAAATCACACTCAATATTTTTCGTTATTTGGAGTCTGTCCATCTTTTGCACGGATTACATAAATAAATTCGTCTTCTTGGTTTTTTTACTCACGAAGCTTTTATTGCACTTACAGTAACATAGTGACGTATTTGTCGTCAACTCTAGTGCTTCACCTGGTTCATTGTCTCTCCTCTGAGCCCCACCCTCGGTGAACCACAGAGAGCAGAGGAGAGTAGCAAAACCATAAATGACGGCAAAACGCTGTAGAGACTATGTTTATTTATGTTATTTACCTAATTTATGTGCACTTGTTTCATTTCAGCGCAGTGTGAGAGTCTCTACTGCGTTTTGCTGTGATTCATGGTCGCGTTTGTTTCTCTTCTCTCCTCTGCAGTTTAGCGAGGGCGGGGCTGAGCTCTCTGCGTGTGTGCTGCACACACAGCGGAGCAGAGGAGAGACAGTGAACCAGGTGAAGCGCTGGAGTTGATGACAGCTACGCTCGTTACGTTACTGTAAGTGCAATAAAAGCTTGCGAGTAAAAAGCCAAGAAGAGAAATTTAATCCGCGCAAAAGATGGACAGACGAATTCACAGAAAATGTGCTATATAGTGATATGTATTGTTAACGGGATATGAGATTTTTGGTCATATCCCACAGCCCCACTCTTACCTGATTACTTTCTCCTCCGTAAACCCTTCTCTCTTGCCCTGTTCACACAAGAGAGCCAAGTCCTTTCTCCTCAGTTAACCCTCTCCTTAAAGTCGTCCCGCTTGACTCACTTCTTTTCCCTCCTCTTACCTTTCATCCCGTCAATTACCAGGTAAAGCCAGCTAACTCCTTTATCCTAAATGAAACCCCCAGACTATAAGCAAATACCCTCACATTCCTTCATTCTGTTTTTGTTTACCATTCCCTCCCTGCTTCAATATTAAGTCTCTTCTTATCCCGTCAGTCTTTATTTACCCCTCTATGAGCCTGTTTGTACCTCCTTAAGACCACATTAATCCATCTTCCCACCTTCAGTCTTAATTTACCTGCCTTTGGATCACCATCTACCCCTCATTCAGTCTATATTTACTCCTCTTTGAAAGTTTCATGTATTCTTCCTTTAGTTTATATTTACTGTGGATTCTATTTAGAAATACTCTCTTCAGCCTTTATTTATACTCTCTTTATTTAGCTGTTTTTTCCTCCTGTCTTTACAACTTTTGACAGTTAACTCATCTCTCTTCAGCTCATTTAGTCATAACAATACCCTGAAATTCAGTGGTAATGCATCACTTAACATTTATAGTCACATTATCTGTCTCTGTGAAGGCAGATATATTCGTAGCAATCTTGGTGAAGTGCATTACTTTCTTCTTACGTACAAACATGCACAAAATGTCACAACTTTGACAAAAAGACTGTTGAAAATCAGGTCAGTTTAAGTTATATTTTGTCTTATTTCCCTTAGTTTTCCCCTAAACCAGATAAAATAAAGTGTTGTGTTGACAACCGACTCCCCTCTATACTCCCCATCAGTCCTCACCCTGCAGTAGAGCGATGTGGTGGAACACCCCTCGCTGCTTTCCTCCGTGCTGCTGGTTCCCACAGCGGGGCTGAGCATAACATTGGCCAACTGCGGGCGGAGGAGGGCTACGTGCATCGCCGTGTCACCGTCTTCATCCTCCATGTTAACGTCGGCGCCCTCAGCCACCAGCAGCTGCACCAGGTCAGTGTGGCCCTGCGTCACCGCCAGCTGCAGCGGCGTCTGGTTGCGGTTGTTGCGGATGTTGATGTCACAGCGTCCCTGGGGAAGAGGAGTAAAACAACTGATCAATTTCCTCCAGAACATAATAACGGGAAATCAAATGTTTCATTAAATTAAATGTGTACTGCTTGTTTGTTCCATATTCAGCAAAGAATGGAAAAGCTGCAAGAAAGAAAAAACATGAAAACAGGATTTGCTCTTGTCTTCGGCTCACCTCCTTGATGAGGATCTCGGCGACATCACGGTGGTTGTTGAGGGAGGCCAGATGCAGCGCGGAGAAGCCGTCGTCCTTCTTAACATCCACCAGCTGCCGCGCTCGGCCAAGGATTTTCTCTGTGGCCCTGTCGCCAGGACAAACAACACGAGACTCAATTAACGCTGGGACAGTGCATCTACAGCAATACCACTGCAGACAGTCTAACATGATGGAAGCCTACACCTCTCACAATATGGAGCGAATACTATCCTGTATCTCACTGTACTTGACATGAGCTTGGACAGAGACCCAGCTGCTGCAGAGTTGTTAACAAGCCGATCTAACAAGAGAACACTGAGGCACAATACGGCAGGCCAAGACTCCAACAGACAGCCAGTTCACACTAAATACAGCCAACTGACCTCCTGATGTCCAACTAACCCACATGAAAAAGACTGAACCCTATATCCAAGGTGTTACACATGTACATGTACACGTTAAATGCTCAAATCTTTCAAGTTCCAAAATTTGAATCATCCCCAGAGTATGATATCATGCATATGCGTGTTAACACAAGGGAAAGGCTGCAGAACTGTATATTATGAGGCCACATTCAGTGAAGAAAGATTATTAGAACTTTTTTTTTGTGATTCACGCAGCGGGCTGATGCTGCAGTGTGAGAGGCTGAGCAGCACTGTTGAGTTGTCCTCTGCTCTGTGGCTGAGCCTGCTTTATGACGTGTGAAATTGAAGCGGACAGCCTTACCGAGCGCCCAGGAAGCTGGCATGCCACCATGTGACATGACCAAAGCTTTCTATGGATGTTAGGTTAATGTTAATGTTAGCTCTGCTGGATTTCACTGTTTGGAAATACTGGTGTTGCTCATGTTGGTAAAGGATTCTGCTGTCAGTTTTCAGCAAAATGTATCGAAATGAAGCACAACGCATGCTTATTATTTCCAGCCTCTTAACATTAACTTCCATCACTGGACAGATAATTATTCCATATTGATCCTTTACGGGGCAACTGGTTTGACCACCAACACATTATTTTGCATTGTTAATGCAGCTTTAATTAAGGTAACTAACAAATTATACGGTTTGCAGTCTCATTAGCAGCAGATTGCTGATACATTTTAAAGGCATTACTGAGAGCATAAGGTGCTTTGTTACATGTATAGTCACATACGGTCAGGATCTCCTCTGGCTTGTATTATTAAGGATGAAGGCTGTTGGGGAGACATTGTGCTGGAGGTCATTGGTACCTGCAATGCAGCTCTGCGTGTGGGTGTGTGGTGATTGATAGGCGGAGATGCTGTGCTTGCTTCAGATTCTTTATAATCATGACTGACTGAATCTCCAGAGAAGATTCATTTGACTAAAGAGCTCAACCTCACGGTTCTGAGGAAGCCTTTCTGATTGAATAACAGTCATGTCAGTTGTGTCACCTTTTTACCCACTATGCCTCACTTCTCTGCATTATTTCCATAATCGTTACTCTTGTGTGTTCATGAATATTCAGTTTTGTGCTGACATGCTCTCACATTCAACAGCTAGAGGGCATCTCGGGCACCCTGGTAATGACTTTTCTAGAGACTGGAGTCATCATTTAGTTATTTTTGTGAGTTTGCGTCATGCGTCTTTGTAACTTGTGCCTTGATCAAAGCTTGGTAAAGGAAATGTACTGAAACAGGGAGTAAATGTGACTCAGGAAGGGAAAAAAACAATGATGATTCCATGGATAATTCGCTATGAGATGCTGTGAAGTTGATCTGCTGTGTGTCCGACATTTTACACTGTACTGTCAAAGGCACAATATAACCTCAGAAAGACAAGAGTAAGTAAGAAGTGGAAGTTACAGAAAACAGAAGAAAACAATGTGTTGTGTGGAACAAAAGGGATCTAGTGAAAGTGAGGCAACAACAAAGAAGCTACGAGCAGTTGAGATTACAGGAAAGAGGGAGAAAGATGGCCAAGTTTTCTTTCTTTTCAAGTAAATACAGTAAACAGACAAACCATCATGAACATCCATTTGCCTCTTATATCAGGCTGAAAACTCCAGAAGAAATCTGGCTGCTTGCCTCGTTTCTTTTTCTTTCCCAGGACTGTTTGTGTACTTGGCCTCTAGCCCTCTTTTTCCATTTCCTCACAATAAATAAATACTCTAATAAACAAAACATTCTCCTCTTTCTGTCTCAAAAAACCAAAAAAGGGCCACATCTGCTCACGGGAACTCCAAACAGTGTTGCATGAAACTAAAAATCAATTTATGGACGGTCTTAACTTTCAAAGCTGAGGACAGTAAAAATCCCAGGCAAAGGTACATGTCATACTTTGGTGGTTGTACATAAAAAAGGTGGATAAACTATTAATGACGTAATATAATAATGATATAATAATGAAACTCCATAACTATATACTTGTACTTTATAAAAAAAACTTTAAAATACTATTAACCTTTATTTACACCACAAAGATTTAAGTCGTCTTCAATCTGATGCCTGAGTGCATTAAACTATATATGATAATCTGTATTTAAGACAGAACAAAGTAAGAAAAAACTGGTATCAATGTAGTGTCTGCCTGCTGATGATATATGAATGAACCGGTGAACCAAGCTGATCCTGAACACTGTAAATCCTGTGTCTCTACTTTTGGTGCAGCGGCTGATGTCAGGCTAAATGAATGCTGGGGAGTGCAGCAGAAACTCCCAGCACTGCACATATGACACTTGCCAGAACAGATCGGACATTTATTTAATGACTGTCTACTGCGGCCTCCACGCCCGTTCTTTTTCCTCTCTGACTTGCAGTTATTGCTTGCAGACAGTCTTTTTTTTTCTCTGCTCAGTTGACATTTATCAATATATTGCACTTATGTCGAGAGCAGCCCTGGGTTTATATGTTTTTTTATAGGACAATTCTCGGGGTTTTTACAAAAGCTGAGCTCCTACAGCCTCGAGGAAAGGGCTGGTTGTTGACTGGTTTAGTACTTGACAGACTGGCACAAGCAGAGTCTGCAGGCAAATAACCAACCACGCAATGTACTCACAGCCTGACATTTTTAACTGATGACAATAACAGGGCTCCCACTCTTTGGAATATAAGTTTCCAGGATATTATCCATCAAATTACATCAGGCAAACTTTAAAAGTCTCTGATTGAAACCTTGAATGAAGTGGCATCGCTTTAGGGAGGAAATTTATGGGGATGCTGGTGTTTTTCATTCTTGCTTCCTTTTCTTCATGGCACCTCTTAAAAAAGAACCAGGGACAATTTTCCATCGCCTGGTTTTGTTATAATTTGGGAAGGAAAGTTCAAATGAGGTCGTAAAAGCCCTGAAGCATGGAAGCAGGAACCTCACCATGGTCAGGCAGACTTTGTGTACTGTGAAAAATATCAGTACTTAGAAGTCACTCAGTCCAGTAAGAAGACTTAATATCTTTTTCATTTTTCAAACAGGTGGAAAAATGATATTTCCTTTACCTTAGAAAAATGATCTGCCTCTACATTGACATGTTACAAGACCTTGACTGCATTGGAAACAACACAGTTGAGATTTTTACTTAAGAAAGATACGTTTTACGTGGAAATAATGCAAATAAATCACCTGTTGTGGTGGTTTTTGGAGCATAGAACTGCAATAAATCAATTGTACTGCTGAAAGCATCAAGGAAACTAATATAACAGATTAAATCAACTCTAGTCAGCTGCAGCGATGCATGCAATATATCTATGATGATCTGATGGTGAAGTGTACATAGTCTTAGAGTGTCATATCTTTCATATCTCTCTTTCTCTTTTACCACAGTGGTACATTGCCAGGCTATTCAGGGTGTGTGGGAGCTGATGTGATGCAACATGCACAGAGGAGGACACGGGCACAGCAAAAAGGAGACAGACATAACAGTTGTGTTTGAGGGAAGAAACCTTATCATTGTGAGAACATTCAGCTACCTACTGTGTTTTTCCCTGTCTGGTCGGTGCCCCGTCAAGGCTCAGTTTGCGATTAAGCACTTCCAGTGTCAACCAGCCTAAACCCAATGCAGTCACAAGACAATGGAGCCTTTGTGACAGGTGTCAGGAAGGCAGCCTTGATGTTTGGCCTCAAGCACCTCGGTGTAAATTAAAATGGCTGAACAGATCTTTCACCAGCTCTCCAATAGTGTCACTGTGGGAGACTCGGTTTTAGCAAGGATTACAATGCATACAGCCATTTTGGGGGGGAATTAAGGCATGATAGTTGATATTTTCATAAAAATAAATGTGTTTTCGTTCGTCTTTCTAAATAAGCACTGAGGCACAGCAGTGACATGACCTCTAGCCGAGTCATGAGAGCTTCAAGGGTTGCTGTTAAAAACAGTGCTGAATACTGTAGGTCTTTCCTGGGAAAAATGATTGGCTCCCTGTTTAGAGTTTGTTTGGATTTTTTTGAAGTTTTCCTCACTTCTGAATCCCAAATCCTCAAGCTCTGCTTTGCTACATTAAATATAGTTTGTGGAAAAATTTGAACGACAGGTCAACATGTATGGAAACTAGATGGTTGAATAGCAGCCTGCTGACAGCAGCAGAAGCTGCGTGGGAGATTAGCTCTCTGTCTGTAACGAATAATGTTGAGAATTGACCTTTGAGTCCCCATTTGAACACACAGGAGAGATTCCCACACACACACACCCCTATAACCTTCATTTCCAAAGCTCACATCAGACACCTGCATTTAAACTACTAAGACACTGAACAACTGAGCAGATTGAAGGGAATGGACATGACACTCTGACAATGACTTTCACACATCTTAGAGGAATTCTTGACAACAAGCTAGATTTAGAGAATGCACACCTGGATACTACGGCTATCACCTACGTCTGTCCAGACTGAGTGGCTGACAAGATCACTCTATATTGTCCAGATTTATATAAAAAAACACTGGAAATAATAGAGATGATCCTGACTGGACTGAGAGAAAGAGAGTTAAGTCCTCAAGTCATAATTAAAGTTATTGATTAGTTAACAGCACTCCAGACTTCTGGTGATTTGTTCCTAATGTTAACTTTATCACCACATTTACCATTATTGTCATTATGTATCATGTTGAGTCACATGTGGAATGTTTCTTAAACTCAATTTCTACCAAGTGACAACCACCAAGGCTGAATGTCGAAGCCTTTGCAAACATACAATAAGATGCAGTTCCTCTAATGCCACTGGATGTTAACACCAAGAAAACCTCAACTGTATTCTTGAGAAAACACCCACACAACTTCTCTAAAAAAATACATAGTTAAGACATTTTTTTTCCCACTATGTTTTGTGGTCAATTCCTAATTTAACTTCCTACTTACTATGTGCATCTGGCTCATCGTTCAAGCTATGATCTTTACTCACAGTTTGTTTCCTTTGAGGGCAGCATGGTGCAGCAGGTTGAATCCTCGGTGGTTCTGCTGGGTGAAGTCGATGTTGGGCACCACGACCAGGATCTCAATAATATTGCGGAAATCTTTAGAAATGGCGTCATGGAGCGGTGTGTCCCCATATGAGTCCTGATTGGGGGAGAGAAAAATGGACACGCAGCACAGTGAGTGAGGCTGTTGCACATATCAGAAGCTAAAGTGGTTCTGCAGGTTTTTGGGTCTTTTCTTGAGGCGTGTTGAGACATGACACAGCAAAATGCAAAATACTATTAGCAGATTAGATTTGTTATGATGGAAATCGTATCAATTACAGTTGCTTAGTAGAGAGAAACTGAACTTTGTTTTCAAAACAGCATTATTAACCACTAGATATCTATAGTACTATATCATATGACTATGACAATGATAGTTGAATATCTATAATACATCTATAACAGGGGAGGCTGGTCCATAGAGGCAGAAGAGGTTGCTCCTCCTCTATTTTTTAGAGGCAACAGGAAGCTCAAGATACAAAAAAGAGTTATTGGTTGAAACCATTACCAAATCTCAGTATCATTTATAAAACTAGTGCAGTGCCCGTTCAAAACGTGCCTGTTCGGAACGGGCCAGGTGCTTATTATGCTCACAGGTCAGAGCCCAGAAGCCCCGCCCCGTTGTGATGTGACAGTGTTTATATCAAACAGCCCCCCGCTGTACTCAGACATGGAGCTGAGCAGCTCGCCGTTCGCTTGTTTCTTCGAAGTTTGTTAATATTAAACATGTCGCATGTCCAGATTGCACCAAAAGAGCATCTGCCTCCACAGTAAATCACCTGTTGAGTGTTTGATGGTTGTTTATTTGTGCTTTAGAACGTAACCGCCGTGAAACAATCAGAAAATAACATTAATATTTCTGTCATTCACAAGCTTTCTCTCTCTCTGACAAAGCTTTCCAGCCTGCTACTGTATCTACCATAGACTATATACAGTCTATGGTAGATACAGTAGCAGTCAAAAGTTTGGACACACCTTCCCATTCATTTGATTGACAAACTGTGCCCAAACTTTTGACTGGTTCTGTACATACACATACACATAGACACCCCTATGTAAAATCAGTAAAATCAGCCTTTATTTGCTTTCTTATTCTTTTGATTGTTTTTTAAAGACACAAACAAATCACACGTGCACTTTCCACATGCAAACAAAAACAAACTCTGGGCTGCTATTCCATGTTTTTAGTTGAGCAGCCTCGCTGCTCAAGCAGAAAAAAATGCTGTTAGTGAATTCCAGGCCTGGTTGCAGGCATGTTAGACAGTCTGGAAAATGCCCTAAAAGAGACACTAAATTGCCTTAATGAGGGCTGAAATGATGCAGGGTCACAGTCAGATACCATAAATGTTTGAATTTCTGTTTATGACAGCTTGAAAGGGCAATGTGTGAGATGCACATGACATATGTAGAGCAAATGACTGACTCTGCCAGAGAAGGTCACTTATTGGCTACCCAGACTCTCACTCACAGCTTGAGCCCCAGTCATTGGCTGTATGCTTAGTCATTGAGCTCCTTCTGTGATCACTCCCGACAAGTAAGTGAGCCAGAGAGGGGCTGGATGAGGGTTTTGTAGAAGAAATTACTTGATTCAAATTGATTTCTTGATCCCTGACACATGGATTATGTTGCACAAGTAGTTTTACAGAGTTTTTATAGATGTTTTGATATTGGTTTGCTGTCATAATGAGCATGTGTTCAATAATAGTATATTGGTGGTTTTACAGTGTATAAAATTAACTTACACTGCTCAGGCACTTTCAGTATAGTTTTAATTAAAGTAAAACATATGTATCTATTACTTAATCTTAGGTACAGGCCAAACCATCTATGGGTTATTGCCTAAAAGAACATCTCTTATCACACATGATGCAAATGGCTAAAAAAATGAAAATGGACATCAGAAAACAAACCAAAGTCTTAGATCAGGGTTTATAAGGTGAGACATTTTAATCAAAGGGTAGTTTGCAATAGTAAGCATGGCAGGTCTTCTCACCTGGAGATTGACATCAGCTGAGTGTTCTGTCAGAACTCGCACCACGTCGGTGAAGCCCTTGTTGACGGCGATGTGGAGCGCCGTGCACATGGAGTTGTTCAGAAGGTTTACATTTGCCCCCTTGCTCAATAGCAGCCGAGCGATCTCTGCCTGATTACTACACCGAAACAAACAAGCAAAGACACACACACAGATTAATCCTTTCGTTCATTTCTGTTGAATGACTCAACTTGTCCAAAGAGTGTTTTGAATTAAGCTAATTCAAACCACGTCCTCACCCGAAGGCAGTGTAGTGCAACGCTGTGTCTCCATCTTCATCCTTGACCTCGATGGAGCTGTTGGCCTGTAGCAGGGCCTTCACCACCTCCATGTGACCTTGGTGTGCAGCGACCTGCAGTGCAGTCTTGCCCTGGTTCTTGATATCCACCTGCCAGGAACACAAACATGGTTGAATATTCATTAGAGGAGGAGATGGCCTGGACACTAACACAGCTGAACTTAGACTGGCTGGAAGTAATCTGAGCCTGAACAGCAGCCACGTTCGTCACACACATGATACATAATCCTAATAAGTAGTGTAGTCATCACCATGGATAAGCAGAAATGTAATCAACAACACTACAAATATGTACTTATTTATTTTATTTTAATTTAATTTAATTGTACAACATGTTACTTTTCTCACTAATTTAAAAAAAAAATCTCTAGACACAACAGAATGGATTAAGTAAAAACAGGTTAGTTATTTTATCTATAAAGTTTCGCCATCATATATTGTGAAAATGTACAATATTATGACACTACAAAATACCATGCACTGTGACAAAAGATTTATTTATATTGCCCACACCTGCCACTGCACCACCTACATCTAAGTTCAAATCCAAATGATAAAAGCCATGATGTTAAACATGATGACAAAAAACATTTATGACAGATATATGATTTGTTTTTTATAGAGTCTACAGTATCACACATTTTAAGGGTTCAAACTCCAAACCACCAAGAATTTTATGACTAATACTCAGAGATATGATGAATTATCGGTGTATTTTATACAACTGGTAACGCCTGGTTACTTATTAACCTATAATGTCGCTGGCCTTCTCATGTTTTTATGTTCTATAAAAGCATTCTTGCTTTTGCTACAAGACTAATTTGGATTACAGATGAGTACAAATGTGAGTTTATGTGTGCGGGTGATCTGATTTTTTTCAGGATCCAGTTGGAACATAGAGTACATCATTGTGGCAAATATCTTTTTTTTTTTTTTTTTGATGTCTCAATATCCTCACGGTTGACTGCTGAAATCTGAATTGAACTGAATGAGACGGACAACAGCCAACGAACGTCGGTACAAGAAAAGGAAAAAAGTAGAGGATGTGGTGCATGAGCTCTGCTTCTCCCTGCATTCTTTGGTTCCAGGCCTCTGCTATAAAACCAAGACACAGAGACTCCAGGACTGTTTCCCTCCAAAATCTACCAAACTCTGCATCAAGGCTCAGAAAACCTACTTGTGATGTGAACAGAATGATTTTGTGTGTTGGAAAAATTTGTGCATGTTCGTTTGGCCTTTGAATAATATCTTTGACGTTTAATGACAGTATAACATCTGTTTCATTTGTGCTAGACGTGCCATGTTTGGTGACATTCAATGACATAAAAGCTGACTTTTCTAAATTGGATATTGGACTGGTGTGCAGTGTGAAAATTTTAATAGTCCATTATCTGAGTCTTTAGCTTCATCAGACAGGTCGGAAAATGTCTGTATAAAGCGTCGCTTGCCTTATCTGGCTCACTCAGTCACTCTGGGCTTCAAATTCCCCCCCCCAGTCCTGGTGTCCTGGTGAAAAGAGCTCTTGGAACAGGCAGTGGACTGCAGCAAAGAGAGGGATTGCTGCACTAACCTTGTCAGGATACTTCTGCACCAACTCCCGCACTTTGTTGGCACTGCCGTGTGCTGCCTCGATGACCAGCCGGCTGGGATTGTCCTGCTCTGTGGACTGAGACAGCAGCTTCTCCAATACAGAGATGACAGTACCTGAACAGAGATATAGGTAGATGGAGAAGAGGGGCGGGGGAAACGGAAAAGAACAAGGTTGAGAAAAGGGGACAGACAAGAGGGACAAAAGGATTAATTTAGCTTAAAAAGTCTAATGTTAACAACATGCTTAGAAATTGTGCCACAGAGCCTTCCAGAGACCCAAAATAGCACCACAAAGACACAGCTTTTATCTGGTTTGTTCAGCTGAGCTCATTGAAAAACCACAGGAATGAGTCAAAATGTCCCTCCATGCAGTGCAATCTGACCACACACACGCTCACAAACACACAGACACAACACTCTGTTGTCAACCTCCCATCCGCTGAGGTGAACACATGCACAGAATAGATTTAGTCATGATTAAGAGACTGCTGAGAACTTCTGACATGATGACAAATGTCTGTTGTGCTGCCAAAGCCTCTCGCTGTCAACATGCAGGATCATGACATCCTGCAGAGAAGAACATTTTTAAAAAAACGGACACTCAGACCACACACAGCTGAAAAGAGACATAAAGAAAGTGGCCTTGAATGTGGCCTTGAATGCGCATGCACAGCAGAGACAGAGCTGGAATGAGAACAGGGGGAGAATGAATGAACGAACGCGGAAGGTAAAGCTGGAGCTGGAGTGTTAGAGATGAGCCCCCTTGTCCCGGCAGAGGCCTTACTTCCAGATTCGTTGGGGTTCTCAGCTGTCATAAGGTTGGCGTCCACCTCCACGGGCTGGGCCGAGAGGCACGCTGGGTTGAACGTCCATGTCTGGCCTCCAAACGCCACTCGTAGGTCACCATCTGCATATACTTTCAGCACCTTCCCGACCTGACCAAGCACCTGAGGAAAAAAAAAAACAGGGAGTGAGGTGGATGTGTGGCTGAGAAAGAGCCTTTGAAAACAAGGCAGACGGCTGACTGGGCTGAATAAATAAATGAATAGTGGAAAAACGGGTACTAATTATGGTTTTACATGACTAATGTCTGTCCCTCTTTCATTTTAGGTAAATAAGCAGGCTCCATTCAAGGAAACGGCTCTAAACTTGATTACTTCCTGATGTACATCCAAGTTTGGTGAATCACGTCACTCTTAATTGAGAGGGATGTCTGCCAAATAAAGACTTTAACAAGTGACACAGTTAACATTATGCAGACAGACAGAGTCAGGACAAAGTCATTGTTTTGCAAGTCACAAGTCTTGGTTATAAAATCCAGAGTCAAGTCCCACACCAAGACCAACAAGTCCTAAATGAAGCCTAAGTGCTAAAACTTCTTTTTCAAGTCCTCATAATGCATCCTTAACCTAATTCATTCCCGTTTAAAATTTTTAAACAGAGTAACATTAGTATAGTAAATTTACAGAATTTGTTTTGTTTTTTAATTATTACTCTGAAATACATTTTATAATATTTAAAAGCAAAATGATCAGGTGTCTTGGTATGTTATTCCTGAGTTGACTGTTTTGCATGTTGTATGTTTTTTTTGGACCACAGCAAGGTCTTTACATATGAATGTGATAATCTGAGGTATAATCTGTTGTAGCTGCTAGTGTGCACTGCCAAACGTACTTTTATGTGCTACTTGGTGCAATGTAATTGGCTTCTATCAGACTATTGGAAGTAAAAAAAATTGCCAGGAAAACAATGTTAATTTGCAACACGCTTTCTTTTATAAAATATGTTTTTATTTTATTGGTTTCGAGAGGACAAAGTCAAATAACTTAAGTATCTTGTTATTTTGTCAAGTCAAAAGTCAAGTTCAAAGACTTATTATCTCCAAGTCATTGACTCCAGTCCATGTCTCTGTCAGAATATGAATTCAACCTTCATAACTAAATGCTAAAACACCATGAATCACTAATATTATCAGGCATACAGTATATCATCAGGCTAAATGAGCATACAGGAGCCATGCTGTCTGTCCACTCTCCATGGCCAGCCTGCAGTCTCTTGACACTCTCCATGTCCTCCAATACTCTTACAAGTTCGCCGACCCCAAACGTGTTCACCTGGGGGTAAGAGACACAAAAGATGTTAACATCAACTGAAAACATACTGATGGACCAACTAGACTACTGCTAAACTGAAGTTCTGAACTCTGTCAAATCTTCCGGCAGAAACATATCTATAACTCGGTACCTTGGTGAGGGCTCCAGGATGGAACGTCCAGCGGATGTTGTTGCTGTACTGGACTCTGACATCTCCTCGGTCAGTGATTCTATGAACAGTCCCGATCCGGCAAATGTACTGCGAACACAAATAGGCTGTTTCACCCTGGGTCTCCCTCTGCATGGCTATGACCTTAATGTTCCCTTTAGCAGCTGTGATTTGAGGGTTGTATGCTCTGTTTCCTTTCACTCTGTTGCACATCAATGTCCATCTGAGCCACTTACATAAATATTCTGTACGCCAGCTTCAAGAGGCACGTGTGTTTTGACTGTGAGGCCATGTTTGTCCAAACCATAGAGAGCACATACTACACAGCCAGGACAAAGACTTCATAGTAACTTGTCGGAAAAAAACAAGGGAAGTACACTCTGTACTTCTTCATTATAGAACTCAACAGGGAGTTATGTAAAGCCTATTGTTAACATGTTTGGAATTGTGTGAAGATTGTGTTTGTCTTGCTGGCAGACGAGAAGACTTTAATACCTCTGCCATTTTGGGGTTCCACCCTCCGTGGCCCTCCTGCATCTGTCGCAGAATGTCCACCTCCAAGAGACATTTGACCTTGTCGCCCTGCTGGAAGGAGTGGCCGTCAGCACTCTCCTGGCGCTGCAGCTCTGCGTGCTCTCCTGGACGGACAGACGTCAGCATCAACAAAAAGGCGCCAGCTTGCGAGGGTTTTTCAAAGTCAAAACCAGCAATACTTTGAGTTCAAAGTCAGTCTATATTTAGTAATGTCTAAGAATGTCATGCAAAAATACAACTGAACATTACAATAATAAAGGGCTGACAAGTTTTTGATGAACCTATTCCTACATCACACAAAAATGATTTATCAGTTGACCACCATATCAGTACATAGTGCCATAATAGACTAGAATCACATTTTTCATGTAGGCCAGTATCTGTTGAATATACTGCTTTACCCCTAATTGTGCAGTGTGAGCTATTGAACTGAGAGATGGATGAGGAATACATACTTTGAAAACAAGAATCTGTCTTACCGAGCTTTGGTAGGTGGTCTTTGTAATAGAAGCCTCCTTGGCCATCAGACACGTATTTGAGGTCTACCTTGCCCTTGTGGCCCATTCGGTAGACATTGGTGGTGCCATTAGACCAGGTGACACTTGCCACGCTGCGACCAGACTCTGTGTCCCAGCCACGAATGTCCACTACCTTCCCAACCTTACCCTCCCCGCCTACACACACACACACATAAATGCACACAAACACACACACACAAATATACAGGAGACAACAGTGCATCAGTGTGTGTGAGAGAAGGAGGACGCAAAGACAAAGAGAAGGAAATCTGCGTATTAAAGAAAGAAAAGTCCTGACATAAAGAGAGTGGATTTTGGTGCGTTGTGATCAGGAGAAAAATGTGTGAACGACACATGTGATCACAATATGTAAACATCTGGTGAGAATGGAAGGCAGCGATTGTACGACATGAGGCAAATGAGATGACAGACAGAAGTGTGAGAGAAAAGTTTTCCCTGTAGGGACATAAACTGCAGAGTGTCAAAGTCATTCACTTCCATTTTCTAGAGCCAGATCAGTGCTATGTGCTTCCTCCGTGGATCCGAATCCTGACAAAACACAAGTCCCCTTTCTTGATTCAAGTACAAAAGCTTCAAAGTGCAAGATTCACCGTTAAACAATGAACATTTCAAAGCTACATTGTTAAACCAGTGACCCGAAAGACTACATGGTGGGCTGGGGGTTTCTGAGCATGCTCAGAGTGTCCTGTATGCACTTACCGCATACACCATTTAAGCCTGATGAGTGACTTAACCAAACCCCAGGGTGTTGATTTCAAAGACACCAAAAGGACATTTTGACTCATTCGCTCTAGCCCAGAAAAGGGAGCGTTGCTATTCTCAGAGACAACGATGACCCCGGACCAGGAAACATAAAGATATATTAACATTCCATCTTTCCCTAAAGGGAACATTCAAGGGCTTTAATTTAGCCCGCTGATGTGGATGATTGTTTTCAATTGCTATTTAGACTATTTCAAACATCAACCAGTGGAGACTATTTGTATCTGAGAGAGAGGACATTTTTCAAAACAACAACAGTGTAGACTCGTGGTTTGTCACATAATAAACATATTAACATGGAAGCCATGAAAACACAAATCTCAACTCTCTACTTTCTCAACACTGGCAGCATAGATTATAATTTAAGCGAAGTTTATTCTTCTCAGTTTATGCCACTACACAGGGCTGGAAGGAGAAAAACAAAGAACAAATGTTAATGAACAAGGACTGTGAAAAGACACAGACACACATCTGTGGAACAGACTCAGATGAGTCACTGGCAATATAAATGCACGCAGACACATATTAACACAACATTTCATGGGTTAATGAAATGTGAGGTTAGAATGTTATTATGGGTTGCGGATGGTGAAACACTTTGAAGAGGTACAGCTCCATGGTCAAGAAGGTAGGGGGCCTGCTGAGTTGGCAGCGCCGGGTTAGTGGTAAGAGCAGTACCCCCACACACCACTCACCGTCTTGGTTTCCCCAGTCCCAGTCAGGTCCACGAACCACTTTAACCCCCTGGAAGATTCCTTTGAGGATGATCCGCGGGAGGTTCTGCCTCGGTGCCAAGCTCACTCTGTGATAAAAGCATGGAGACACAGCTGAGCAAACTGCTCTACTTAACGTTGTCTGAGACAACGTTAAGACTTGCTATCAAATCTTAAATACAATACTTTGTTGAAATATGTATATTACAACCCCAACAAAAATGTCTTGTCTTGATAATAAACTCAGTAAGTGGTATAAAAAGCCATATCAACAGAATCTGTGACTGGTACGACGTCATGTTTAAGGATGCAAATAAACACTTAATCAATTAACGATCAATTAATCATTAAGAGCATGTTAAATATAAATCATCAAGGAAAAACATCCTTGATGGAAGGTTTATTCACAGCAAAACCCAACAAAATTTGCTGTTCCTGCAACCTGACAACACATAATTCAAAGACTGATCCTGTGCAACTTACAGGCTTTCCTGGAGAGCATTAAGACTTAACATGTAGGACACTTAAAGCCTAACCTACTCTCGTATGAAAGAAAAAGGCTTTAGGCTACAAATGCCAACTGTATACTGAGTAGAAAATAACAATAAAATGGGCTGCCATGATCTCCTGACAACAGCACTAAAGGAAGCTTGAGTTTTCATGTATACAAGCTTACTTTTATTTACATTCAACTTTCTTCAAACAAACTACACAGCGTGTGTCCTGACATGCTGAATAAATTAAGTAGGAAACCTCATAAAAACCTGAGAAACCTTTTATGGAATTTTTTGAAACTTGAATTGTTAACATCAGTCGTCTTCTTCGTTTCCTCTTTTATTAGCACATTGCTGCCTGTTTCATGTCACCCTGCGCATGTATACAGATGTGCGTCCTACTGCGTATGCAGGTAGAACACAACATTCAAACAATACATGAAACTGCTCGCATTGATCTACTGATCCCGGTTGGCTACAATAAACCAGTCCATCCTCTAAAAATCATACACACTATTTAATAAAAACCAAAATCCTTGATGACATCTACTCTCATATTACATCCTTCATATTATACTGATGTTTCCAAGCTCCACCCTTTACAGAAGATTCATTTAGTTTGCTAAATGACGTCTATTCTGTGGTAGCTCTTCACAAAGTCAACATGAGATAAACAGGATAACCTACTTATCCAAAGTAAGACACCATCAACTCCGATCACACATCCAGACACTTAAAATCAGACAGTCACATCCTCAAAAGCTGACATACCTTATAGTAAAGATTTGATCAGATCTTGGTGCAAAAGAGCTGCCTATTCCCATACTTTCTTGGCAAACTCAAACCTCAGCTTCCATTTCAACCAAACAGCTTTTTTGGAAAGAGTCAAAATCATATAAAATCCAGTGTGATCAAAAGAAAAAGAGCCCAGTGAGAGTTGTTGTCCTCAGGAAGCCGCATAGAGGCTTTTGCCATGTGTCTCTCCAACGTTGGGGTTTTGCCTAGCTTTCCATGAATGCTTGAAGTTAGGCTTGGTCCCTTCATCCCTTGTCACTGCCCAGATTTTCCAGGTTCCTGGGAGCCACAGCAGGAAACAGCAGTACATTTGGCTCTTCGAGCCAACTAACAGTAAATCTCTGTGTGGGACTGAGCTTGGACAGGTCTGTGCTGAGGACGGTGTGTATCTGAAAACAGAGCTTTGAGCCTAATCCCTGGACAGCAGAGCTATCAGAAAGCAGGCCACCTCAGGGCAAAACATAGAGTATGTGCCTACGTGCATGGACAGTATATACATGTCTATACATGTCTATATGTATATACACACATTTTACTGCAGTATTTCAAAGCATTACATTGCCTACGTGGCTGTCTTTTTAGAGATTTTCAAGAAATTCGAGATATAAATGGTACAATTGTGATCAGGCTAACTAAAACAATGGTTGGTTACAGTAACATTTCCTGAGTTGGTAGTATTAAGGGTCACGGAGAGAATGTAGCAAGCTGTGCCAATTTCCTGATGGCACGAAGCAGATGTAGTTCAGGCTTGAAGGACAGACTGAAAGCTACTAAGAGAACTGTTTATGACAGGGAGCACTGGCTCAGTAAGAGAAAAGACTATTCCTGAAACTTGACCCAAAATTGTTAAAGCATAAAGAGTATAAAGAGTATGCAAACTGACAGATATCCCTATTTCATGACAAAGAAACAATGACCTCAGTGTGTGACACGTCATGTCTTAGTGTAGCTACTCTGAGAAGCACAACAGCTCTTTCAAGGGATCAAGATTTCTAATCCTGCCTGACCAAATGTCACCTCTGCTCCAGACAGGATCAAGACAAGAGACCTACAACTACAGACACGCTACCTGGGTCAACCAAGCCAAGGGTTAGCTTTACTCTTTCTTGAAATTAAAGCAGTGGAAAACATAGCAAAACCATTTGTTTACAGAGATCAAGTGAACCAACAAATTCACAAGAAACGAAAAAAGCATAAGAAAAGTGACTTGATAGAAAAATACAGTGAAGTTATGTATTCATGTAATGATAACAGTTGTGGGTGGCATGATGGCTCAGAGCTTTCACCTCAAAGCAAGATGGACCTAAGTTCAAATGTCAGTCCTGTTTGCAGTGTGCTTGTGGTAACTATACTACTGTAAAAATACAGATCCAAACAAGACCAAACTGAGTCTAACAAGACAAATCTTTAAAAACAAATGGATCAAGTCAAAAGTCTGGAATGGGAAAGTGTGTCCACACTTCTGACCGGTGCTGTACATCAATACATTGGACCTCATGTAAGAACCACTTGTACGAATGATTTAAGAACTTTGGTGGCATTCATCAGTTTTCTAATACTTAGAATTTTCTCTTAGGTACGTATGAAATATACAAGTGGTCCAGACCTGTCACACGTGTCATGAATACAAATATAAAGTCCTCATTTGAATCACCTGTAGACCATAATATTCTCTCCTCTGATATCTCGGCAACTGTCACACTCCTAAATGTGTTGTTTTTGTCTACTGATTTCTGAAAGCAGAACTTGAAGCTGCGTGGTGTCATCAGGCTGAAACAAGCAATTAATGACAAATTCAGGCAATTAAGAGTTTGTTGAATCTGACTTGGAACATTCATACAAGCAAGCCTCACTGAAAAAGTGAGAGTTTTAGGATAAGAATACAAAAATGTTCCTGAACGAGGCCCATTGTCTTATCATGTCCAACAACTTTGCTTTAGTCCACGTTTCACCTACAAAATTCCCAAAACCCTTTTCAAATACATTCAAGAAAAGAGTAGTTTTGCGATAGGAGTGAAAATGTGATAGACAAGAGTGACAAAAAGATATATTCCAATTAGCCAACTGGGGGCAAATATAAGTAGAACTGTCAGGCCATATTGGCAGGAAGACAAAGGACACACTGGAAACCCTGTGGGTCAGTAATGGGGTTGGGTTGGACGTGCCTTAAACATGACTGTGGGGTGGAGAATTGAGGAGGTCAAGGTGGAGCTGTGTAGCTTTATGTGCAAGGGAAGGATTAAGCATTGAGTTGTCTCGATAGCTTCCCTGGGACTGCATGTGTGTTGTTTGTGTGTTGAAGAGCCGATTAACCAACTGCATACCAACCACCTCCTCGTAAACATATGGTACACACATATGCTGCCCTGAGCACTGTCAGCATGCACACGCATGGCTCGATGTACTATGAAACATATGAGCCATAACCAAATGCAGGACACTGTGAGCCATTCAGAACGCTGAACACAGGAAGCAGCCATCGACAGTGTTTAGCCTTATAGAAAAATTACACTCCAACAATAATTTAATGAAACTCCTGATATCCTGATTCTCTTAATCTGTGTTGAGAAAACACAATACAGTCAAATAATAAACCTGTGGACATACACAGTTTACTGTTATGTGAACAACACACATTACTACACCTTGATTTGTTCTGTATCCAACACTTGTTATCTAATACATGTCCTCTAGGAAGTTGAAAATGTTAACATGCTAATCCGCACAGCTGAGAATGCTAGCATGCTAATCCAGTTAAATCTGTTGTAATTACAATGGAACACTCATGCCGAGAACATCCGGCTCAGGTGTCACAACATGTCTGCGATGGTATAACTCCAGTGTCAGCTCGTTTAGTAGCATTTTATAGTGTTGACAGTTTCCAATTGTCCCCTCAGGACACTGATAAACTTTCTGCCTACAGTACGTCTATAAGTTACAAATAGATCTACCCTACTTAAGTTGTCATTAAAACCCTCACACATGTTTGGTCCACATGAAAGCAGTCTCTCTAACTATGCTAAGCACAAACCCAGTTTCCTCACAGAAATCACTGCTGGCACAACAAGTCCCACTCATTATGAAACCAAGCTAAATTTGCCTTTCCAACTAAATATCAGTGTGTCCCATGACTGCCAGATTATAAATTAGTCTTTTGAAATGCTGTCAGTGGAATATGGGTCAGTGTGGTCTGCTAATAAAGAAGTGCTGTGTGTCTGGCACTACATACTGTACAGTACTCCTCTATTTCATTCATCTGATGAGAAAAGAAGTGACTTTCATGTGATGTCCTCCCAGATGTACACTCTGTCCCAGTGCTGAGCGACAATCACAGCTCCATGTTCACTGAGACTGTGCTTAGATGTCTTTGATAAAAGGAAGAAGAGAGACGGCAAAGATTGAATGTCATGATGGGATAATTTCATGTTAGTATGATGAGCAGCAGCTTGTAATTTGAACAATAATTAAATGTATCAAAATCTCTCTGTTGGCCTGCACAATCTGCATTCACTGGTTCCTTCATCACTACCAGGCAAGCTCAACACTGACTATGTGCTGACAGCTTATGCAACAGTACATCAATTATAAAATCACACAAACATTTGACCCAAAACACACACACACACACACACACACACACACACACACACACACACACACACACACACACACACACACACACACACACACACACACACACACACACACACACGAAGATCACAGGTACACAGGTATTTTCTACAGGTCAGAAACACAGCATGCAATGTTTTTTGGGGTTTTTTTTATAAATAAAAGCTACTTGAAATAGCTAAACAAGAAATTACGGAAATTAAAGAATCATTACAAATTATTCTTTAATATTTGCAGTTAAGATTCATTTTCTTCCAAAACCTGCAGGTTAAATTTCAATCCAATTCAACACCACATTGTAAAAACTAATATGTAATAATTAAGCAAAACATGTTTTTTAAAAGCTGAAATTAATTTGCTGCATAAATTCACCTCTAGGAAGAAATGAAAGGAATGATTAGAATACTAAGTGAAGCAGGACAAGAAATGCTGTAGCCAGACACAAATCATAATGAAGTCTATCTAAATGAGTTCATAATACTGCTGCCAGGAACAAAATATGAAACTTATTCAACGATGAACACCAAACCAGCATCCTCAACATTGTCTAAAAAGTCATAAATGCTCTATAGGGAAACGCAGACAAGTGATGTTTGAAGGTTTCATTCACATCATGGCTGGCTGACTTCAGCTGAGTCACAGTCTTTTATGCCACTTATGGACATCAATATACCATTCATGTTTCCGACTGTAAAAATAATCTCCCTGAGAGCCATAATGGAGAGAGAACCAGTGTGTTGTCAGTGACGTCAATCCATTCAGAAGTGATGCAAACTTCTTGAATGGAGCACCATTTTCTCAATATGATTCAGATTAGTGAAGCTAATTAAAGGGCTGCCAGCATACTGACAGGCAATATACATCCATTTAATGAATGTAGCACTGAATCTCAAGGTATGCTACAACAGTCTTTCAACCCTAATCTTGACATAAACTTGTTGTTTGTAGTTAATCCTGGCTTTGCTATTTTATTCCAGTTGGACTGAGCCTTTAAAATGTGTCAAGTGCTATAAATGATATAAAGGTGCTTCAAACCAAAAACAGCAGGGAGTCTCTTGATCTATTTTTAGTTTTCTAAATTAAGCTTAGTTGCATTCAGACATTATGTGTCATAGCTGTGCGGGATTAGAAACAACCTCTAAATAACAGATTAATACAGATGCTAATAGAGCTATTTGACATCAATAAAAGGCAAAAAGTTACAAATTTCCACGATGTCAACAATATTCATCTTTCAATTTATTGATAACTTAAATTGAAAGATGAATATTGTTGACATCGTGGAATCGTATCATAAAAGAGAAAATGTATCCTATACTGTAAATTATTACAGTATCATTAACCTTATTAACATGTCAACACAATGAAAAATGACCTAGTATAAGCGAGTATTTGAGCAGCGTCAACAGATGGAAGGCAGTGACCTGTTTTGACCTGGTTGGATGGTCACAGAAAGGTGTTTGTTTCACCTTAATGAAGGACACTGCTGAGCCAAACAACATTTGGGCCTCAATGACAAATCAATATCTCTGAAGAGAAACTGAAGCAGGAGACGAAATGAGATTCCATCTACCATCAGAATGCTAGATGATCGCTGGCAGAGGCCAGGTTTTACTTAATGCCCGAATCTGCAATTGGTGCGCAGCTCCATTTCCAGCCCAACCATCAGAGTCCACACAGCCTGTAATCAAATGTCAGCCCAAGCTAAATCTGACATAACACTTCATAAAGACATTTCTCATATTAAGTGAGAATGTGCTCACAGAAAATGATGGCAAGACATAAAAATAACTAGAAATACCGCCTTGCGTTTTATGCCTACACCAACCAGTCAAGTTGCAGTTTACATCCATGTCTGTCCAGACTCATTTAATATTTGTAGTGAAGATTTTGAAGGAATTTAATAAAAGGTATTAAGTGTATTTTCCTCGTATGTGTTCACATGCTTGGCCAATAAAGCTGATTCTGATAGAACACAAAGTTGCAGCAATAGACCTACTATCTGTCATTCACACAAGCTATGATACCTGCATTTTAATTGGTGATTTTAACATACATGTTGAACATCTGGTAGATATCAGAAACAAAGAGTTTTTATAATTGTATGGATTTTAAACATCATGTGAACACATAGACTCACAAACATGGACACACCTTGGATTTAATTGTATCATATGGTCGTAACATCAATATGTCTTCTGTCACTGATCTGGCTCTGTCTGACCACCACTGTGGGTTTTTAACAGTTTCGATCATTCTCTGCCAAGTACCAAAGAACATATTGTCAAAAAAGGCTGCATTACCCCTGAAGTAGCCACAACTCTCAAATCATATATTGCAACCTACAAAAATAACGCCTTACCGTCACCCTGTGAGGACTGAGTTAATGATTTTAACCCTAAAATGAAAACAGTGCTTGACACAGTGCCTCCTATTAAAACCAACAAGAAATAACAACAAAAAAGGTTGTCCCATGGAAAAATATTCAAACCGTGGAACTAAAAAGAGACAGCAAAATTACTGAGCGAAGAGGGCGAAAAACAAAATTAGTAGTACATCACACTATGCTCATCGAAAAACTTAAAAATTACAACAAGGCAATTCAAACATCATGGAAAGCATATTTCTGATAAGCAAAACAACAAAAAAAACCTGATAAACAAAAAACATTCTCAATCCCAGTCTGCTTTTAGTACAATAGATTCTCTGATAAATACCACAACTAACTATAGTATCGAGTATCCAGGTTCTAAATGTGAAGAGTTTGCTGGTTACTACAGGGAGAAAATACTCAACATTAGATCTGGTATCTGCCAGCAGAACAAGCACACTGCACTTTCACCTATTTCCTCTGTATAGAGTTATGACAAGTGGAAAGTTTTCACCTCAAGAAAATAGTAACAGAACTGAAGCCCTCCACGTGCTCCCTTGACCCAATTCTTCCTAAAAAACTATTTTTAAATCTGTATCTGGTGACATCCTTGCAATAGTAAATCACTCCCTACAGCTTGGTGTCTTCCCCACTCATTTTCAAACTACTTTAGTGAAACTTCTTTTAAAGAAAGGGAACTTGGATATTTTACCACCCAGCAATTTTAGACAGATTTCAAATCTCCCATTTTTAAGCAAAATTTTAGAGAAACTAGTTTTTAGTCAGCATGTACCTTTTTAAACTCAAAAACTAAAATTAGAAATGTTTCAATCAGGTTTTAGGAGACATTGCAGCACAGAGACAGCCCTGCTAAAAGTAGTGAACCACATCAGATCAAATCTTGACAGAAACGAGCCTTCAGTTCTGGTGCTGCCTGTGATGCTGTGGACCACCAGATTCTTTTAAATAGATTAAGTGAGCATGTTGGCCTGTCTGGGTCTGTTTTTAACTGGTTTACCTCATATCTTTGCGGAGGAAAATGTTTGTATCTCTCAATGACCACTTCTCCAAACACTATGAGGTTATCTGTTATCTGTGTTACTTTTTAATTTGTACATGCTGCCCGGGGCAGTGTCATCAGGAGGCACGGCATCTCTTTCCACAGCTATGCTGATGACACTCAGCTCTATGCGGCTGCGTCTCCCTGGTGACAATGAGCTGATTGACTCACTTTTTAACTGTATTTTAAATATTTAGGTTTGGAAGTCACAGAATTTACAGCTCAAACAGGATAAAAAAGAAGTATTGATCATCGGTTCAAAGGCTCAGAGAGAGAAACCGACCTCCAAACTATACACACTCAACCCAAGGACTCAACCCAAGCCAAGAGGCAAGAGATCTAGGGGTGATTTTTGATTCTGATTATAATTTCAAGGCTCATGTGCGGGGTGTCACAAAAATAGCATTTTATCGTTTGAAGAACATCTCCAAAGTGAGGCCATTTCTCTCACTGAGCAACACAAAGAGATTGATACAAGCTTTTATAGCGAGCAGGCTGGACTATTGTAACGGAGTATTGTGTTGCACCATACTGGTTTTCAAAAATGCTTTTTGTTTATGTACCAGGAAGTCCCCTTAGATCCTCTGGTTCTTCTCTTTTAGCTGTTCCACAAAGCAGAACAAAAACCTGCGGTGATGCCGCTTTCAGCCGTTACACTTCGAGCCACTGAAGCATCCGTCAGAGGATCTGAGAAGAGCTGAAAATATAAATATTTTAAAACATAAACTAAAAATCATCTATTTAGTCTGGCTTTTATGTAGTGTTTTATAATTTTATGGTTTTATTATTTATACTTATTTATTATCATCATTATTTATTTTATTCCATTTTGTTTCATTGATATTTTACTGTTTAACTATAATCTATTTATGTTGTGACCTTGACCTTTGACCTTTAACCGCCACAATCTAATCAGTTCATCCTTGAATCCAAGTGGATGCTTGTGCCAAAGTCGAAGAAATTCATTGAAGGCATTCCTGACATATGAGGTTCATTCATTCAAGTCAAGACCTGATGATGATGATTTGTAGCAAGGGGTGTTAGGTGTTATTTAATAATAATAATAATAATAATAATAATGATCACTTGTGAATTTAATTGGAACTCGAATAAAATTGGAGCTAAAGAATATCGAGTCACGATTCACACTCCTGTCTGCAGCATTCATTGGACAACAGGCACGGGAAAATAAATGGGACTGTGTTGGACGTAGACCTTGCTAAACTATAGAGGAAATCTGGGTCATTCATATCACCTCGTTAAAATCAGCGCAGGCCATCCAGCTGACATTCAGACAGTGCCTGAAGCAGTTTGGAGCTTTACTGTGAACTGATGCAGAAGAGTGGATTCTGACAGGAGAACTCACTCCAGTAAATCTGGATACATAGGACACTTCCAATCAGCTCAGTAAACATTTATCTACAGCAAGGCCAAGTGTGGTTTGCCTAAGCTGACTGAAAACACAGAAGCAGCTGCATTGTTACCACCCCTTGTGATAATTCACAGTAACTATGGAAATGCTTGCTGCTAGTGTATGTGCAGAGATTGCTGCCTCTAGTGCTTCTGCAGCATGTCTTGCTGAAAAATACAGCACTTATATCGAAGAAGTAATTGTGTAATAACAAACATTATTTACCAGTACACGTGCATCCTAGTGTAACCACAGAAAACACTGCCTATTAGTTGAAAGTTGTATTTTGAATCGGAAAGGGACATAAGAAGCAGAAAGCAGGAGCAAGACATCTCCTTTCTTCTCTTGGTGCTCTCTCAACAAAGCAATGACTCAGGAAAAAAAAGCTGTGTTTACTGTTGATATAAGAGGTTCAACGCTGATTATTTGACACCAGACACCAAACTAATGAAAGTTAATTGGAGGTAGCAACACTAATAAGGTCTTACTTCCTATGAGATGGACTGGATTTGAATAGAGGAGGCAAGCTGACCACAGACATTGTAGTGGACGACACCATAATTACAACTAAAATGGGGATCAAATGTGCTGGGGAAGTGGCGGTGCAGTACTCACGGCTGGGAGTGTGCTGTCTCGTAACGCTCGAAAGCGTGGCTCAGGTCGTGCTTGTTGTTCATGTAACACTGGGTGCACAGGTCATAGTCGAAGCACACCTTGCACTTCCATCGCATTCCCATGATGCCATGCTTCTTACAGCTGTCACAGATGATGTTGGAGTGACGCACACCTGGAGGGGAAGGAGAGGTGGTTGAGGAGAAGTCAGTGGGGCTTTAAATCCGACATGCCTGAGGTTTCAAAGACTTACATTTTTTTCTGAGGAACTTGTCATGTCCTGTATAATAAGATGGAAGTTCTATACTACTCTGTGTCTCCCATATGCAAATCACTGAAGCAGACAAGGCATATGTCATGTCCTTACCGATGTCACTACGGCTAATATCATGAGATGTGGGAGAACTGAGGCACAAACAGAATGACAAAAATACCCCCACCCCCTTAGCTCCTCATCGCTTCTCCTCCTCTTCTTTCGCTTCATTAATTGAGGGGCAAGCTTCTGAGGCAGAAAAATGGCGCTTTAAATGGAGCAAAATGCTAATGAGTCCTGCATTAATGTGTGTGTCATTCAAGTCCAAAAGAGAGCTGGATGGCTGACAACAAGAGATGGTCTTTACTGTACCATGTTTACTAAAAATGGGCTTTGGGAAGGTTGCATGAGCCACAGCGATGACAAATAGGCACAAATATGCAAGATAAACACTTAAAAAAGGGGTTTCAACAAAAAACATGGAAAAAACACTTTGGACAGAAAAGGACAAAGCTGATCCTGAGTGGTATAATAATAATAATAATAATAATAATAATAATAATAATAATAATAATAATATGGGTTTTTAAAGCTGAGAGAAACATTTTTAGAGAAGTATTAAAAAAGATGATAGTTTGTGCTGAAAATAAACATATAAATTTGGTAAAACCATACAGAGACCAAGGATGATTGTGTCTGCAGAGTGTTCTCAATGTTGTTGCAGAGTATGAGTATGGCGGACTTCTGTGCTCTATTGTAAAGAGCATGCAGGCAGCTGCAAATTGATTAATTCAAAATGCTTATGTGAATTCAAACTATTCATCTTTTTATTAAAAATAGAAAACACCTGTGCTGACATCAACAGCTGGGTATCAAACTTAAAATACTTTTTGGATAACGAACAAAATGTGTCTCAATTGCCCCAAGTGTAATATTTTATTTAGGCAAAGTTCTTGAACAACAATGCATTTAAGAAATGTGGGTTATTTTGTTAAGCTGAAAAACAAAGTTTTATGAAAAAGCATTTTTATGAGTGTTTCTTAATGTAACTTATCAAAAAAGTATTGTTTTTTGATACTTTTTCAATACCTGAGTACTGAAACTCAGGTATTGTATTGGAAACAATAACCAGTTCTAGTTGGGCCGGTGTTTTAGTATGACCCTAGACTTCCAATCTAGGGTCATACCAATTTGATTACCGATTTGAGCGTTATCATAGAGCAGCAGGTCGTAAGAGCCCTGGTAGCCAGTGCGGTAGTTGGTCCGTGTGCCGCTGTCCCACTGCACCACTACTGTCTTGTCTGGCGTAGTGGTGCTGCCCTGCCGCCCGATCTCCACCACAGTTCCCACATGGCCCTCGCCGTCATCCTGGTTTCCCCATTTCCAGTCCAGGCCGCGCACTACACGCATGCCCACCTCCATGCTGCCTCTGCTGGGGCCTGTCCTGGGGGCTGAGCGCAACGGCCTGGGCCTGGCAGCGCTGTCACTTCCGCTGCCGCTGTGCCTCCGGGGCTTCTGAGGGGCAGTGCTGGCGCGCGCTGACGATATCGCGGGCAGTGATGGCACCAGCGGTGTTTCTGGGAACAGGTCAGGGGTAACTGGAGGTAACAGGAGATAAGATTAAAAGTTCAGTGAAACCTGGGAAAAATACAGCAGCAAAGTCACAGTAGGATAGTGCAAGTTTAAATGAAGTAGATACATTTGTGCAACAAAGTCATGATGAAAAAAAAAAGCGACTTCTTCACTTCTTTCACCAAGTTACTACTGTACATAACAAACAGCTGATCTTTGCTATGAGCTTCACTAAACTTGGGTCCGTTCCACTGCTTGTAAATGAGGAAATTGTGCAACCTGTGTGTTGTCCGGCTACGTGTCTATCAGTGGCTGCGGAGGGACTCATGAAGCAACGCGCCATATGTCTCATTAACTTCAGAGAAATATTTTTTCTCTTTGCTGGTGGATCACTCACTGGAGGCCTTGCTGTGTGTCATGGCACACTTCTGGAGAGGGCAGTTGGACATGACCGCGATGCCCTGCTGCGCTAATCAAGCCCTGACCTGACACACACACTTGTACTTGCATCATTACTAAGACAGTCCATTGGCTTCAATCATGTCCCGAACCACAACCATAACACTCAACTACCTAAACCTAGCCCTAAACTAGCAATCATGAGGTGTAAGATGTAAAAATGTAAGATGAAACAAGAGTTAAGTTTCACAAAGCATCTGTGCTGCAGCCTATAGGATCAGCCATTCAGCCATCAAGTTGAGTACAGTGTTATTGTGGCTGCTTAATCAAAAGGTTAGATTAAACCTAACCTCAATTACACACCCCACTGGTTTGAAATTTTGAACAAAAAGGTTTGTACTTGTTATTTTCAAGAAGAGGCAAAAAAGTGGTAGCCAATTAACAAAAACAAAACAATACCAACATTTAAAAATACTCAAAATACTCATATAGCATAGCACACATCTCAGGTCTCAATTTGTATGGACTTGCCTGTATCTGACTGTAATTCCAACATCAACCCTAAAATTTGAATTGAAACAATTTAAGTGTTCTCTAGAAGAAATAAATAGGTCAAAATCTTGTCTTGAGGACAGACAAACTCACACATTCACACCCTTTTGAATGAATGCTGCCGGGTGCTAGAAATAAGAGCTAACACAGGAAGGAAGTGGCATCTATGTGGTAGCTTGAGTCAGCAATATAGACAGGAACATTTGCTGAGGAGCATGACCATCAGCAGATGGCCAATCAGGTGCGTTAATAATCACATGTGACACATCAGAAATATCCTTTTATACACTCTGCTGCAGTGTCCTTTCTCCACCCTTACAATTATTAATAAGCACTCCTCGTTGTTACTGCAGTGCTATTTCTGTGACTAATTGTACAACAAGAAATGTTTGTGAGGTTGCAGAAAGAGAAATACGCAGGTTTGTAAAACTCAAGGACAGTATACAGCTTTTGTTCATATGTCGACCAACAAAAAAACTACAGCTTTCAGATTGAACATGCTGTGTTTGTGATTGTTTATGCCTCTGTTCTTAAACAGCATTTAAAGGGCTACTACATTATTTTAACGGTGCACTTCCATATAGTCGAAAGAGACATAAGAGACAGATTTACAAAAGAATGGTCAAAATCGCAGCAGCAGAGGCTGAGATATCCTAACTTTTAGTGTGTGGTATGGAAAAACTCCAAAAATACTGGATCCTACATTTCCCATAATGCAACCACCAGCATGTGTTCATTAGACATACTTACCTCGTAAATGTTGAAATGTGTAGTCTCTGAGCCCAAACTGAGGGTTTTTTTTTTTTTTACAATTTTAAAAATCCTCCAGATCCACATGAGACCTTGTACAACTGTTTGCACAGACTAAGTAGTTCTCACCATGACAGGGAAATAGACTTAAATGAGTTAAATCAGTCAAGTTCCGCTTTAAGTAGAGAAGCAAGCCCACTGAAGATCTGACATATGGCACATGGGGAAGTAGGCTAATACACAGTCAAGAAAGTTGAGCCTAATTATTGTCACTTTTCACCATTAAGACAGGCTCACACTCACTCCTACTGTGTATTAACATCCCATACAGAAAACACTACCTCGGAGGTCTCGCATAACTTTTTGAGAATGCTGACATTTGATTGTAATGTGATAAACCTTTAACGAACATGCCAGCCAACTTACGTTATCCAGCAATATTAGGAGGTTAACTTCCTTGCAATACTAACAGCCCAGGATTTACCATTAATGTTGGTAGCATTTATGACCTATAATCAAATCACTGTTATCACTATGCACTCGTACAGTTGACAAAAACAGAAATAGAAAGCTGCATCAGTAACAGCACTTGTATTGTGTGACTGGCTACATTGCAACACAAAATAAGTGATTACAGAGATGGTTGGAAGTCACACAAGAGAGGCTACCCTGAAATCAAGTGCCATGTTTGTTAAGAGGTTCTATACATCTGGCCACATTCCTCAGCTGATGGTGGTGGTAATCCATCATTTCCTTGTTTACAACCACCACTGAGCTGAATTAGGATAATCGGCAGACTTGCGCCTTTTGTGTGGACAGCAAACATTTAGTGAGTTATCTAAACCATGTAAACAGGGAACATTCAACATGTAAATACTGTTTTTAAATCTGTATGTGTGACTATGACCTTAAGGTTGCCTAATACCCTCCATTTATCTGGTACCTTTTACCCAGGATGCTTTAGTATATAGCCTGATAGGTCAGCCACAGTGTTGAGTTACAAAATCTTTCAGTAATAGGGCGGACAGATGTCTGTAATGCGGCTGAGATTAAACGTGCACGCTTATCAAGATTACAATGTCATTCTGGTATTAAAAGCATCTGCTTAAGCATAAAAACATAGGGGATGTAGGGGATCAAAGGAGGGAAAGCAGGCTGCTTATACTCAATTTTCTGTCCGAAATGACAGCTTAGCCTCTTTTATGTGCTGGAATAATATCCAAGCCAGTCTTCTAACATTTCAGTATGCAAACAGAGGAGCTGTCACAGGCAGTGGACGGCTTTCATGCAGCTCCCTGCATTCTGGATGTGGATTGATGTAAGAAATGCCAAGTTATGGCTGGTATGTTGTAACAATAGCTGACATTACAATCATGATGAAAAACACTTAAAACCCTTAATTCAATATTTACTGTATATCAGGCCCATGAGGGTGAAAAGCAGCCGGCTTTGAACAATCTAGCATTCTGGTTTGAGGAACTGTTTTCCAGACACAGACAGAAAAAAAACTTTACCTACCACCTACATTTAAAACTGATCTACTACCCACACATACCCACCCCCCTAACTCGCTAACATGTTCCAGGAGAATTCAGGCCAAGCACACTGATATCTTATCATTATTAAACAGACTACGACTGGTACTGACAGGTAGACAAAACACAGGGGATTGAGGGGACGACTCTACCTACACAACAAGTTCCTATCCCACATCTACAGGGACGCCATTTCTTACTGTGAGCTTTATCTTTGCCCTCCATGCATTAGAAAAAGATGAATACACAAGCTGCACTATTTGCGCTACATGAAATCAGGAGAAATATGCTCATCTTCTTAGGCTAAATCCCGTTGCATGTTATTCTGTATTACATTATTATTTCTGTGTTGACAGATGGTCACTGATAGAAAATCCTCCCCACATATGAAGCGATAAATCGGAATCAAGAGTGAATCCTATAAGTGACTCCTAAACAGGAGATGTGGAACTGCAGATGTACAGCAGGTAAAGCAGCCTCAATAGCTTTGAAAATCACAACTCAGTATATATTAACGGAAAGAACAAGCAAGATTTATTGTACAAAACCTTTCTAAAAGCTTTCAAGGTGACTGGTAATATAGTTTTAGGTGTAAGATTGGAGAAACAACACGATAAATAAATACAGATGTAAAAAAAAACACTCAGCATGCTCTAGACAGAGAAATAATATAGCCTTGTGTTTGTAATAACACTCTTCTGGTCTGAACAATGTGCACTCTAACATCATGTTTTATATTTGCACTTTTTATCTTTTACACTGTTTATTTATGCATTTTTATATTTGTGTGTGATGTTATCTACAGCAGGACTGCGCAAACGGTCCCGATGATGAAATCTCTTCTGATTGTTTACTAGTTCACTACCAGGAAATTTGCAATAGCCGAGATGTTGCAAGGGTCAATGACAACAACTACAACTGTTATAAATACTGTGACCTATAAAAATAACATACATATTAATAGCTTTTATAAAGAACTCAATAAAAATAAATCACATTACTGACGTAAGTGTTAAAATGTCAGACATACAGCATATCCTGATGATCATCCAAACTATTTACAACATTCAGTAGCAGTGTCCAAAATTAATTACTTGACTCGTGCCAAAGTTGCAAAAACTCAACAAATTAAACTGAAAGTCCAAAATAGTCCATTTTCAATTCTATGTTCTTGGATACTGAACCAGGTCCTGTTTGTAACATTTAATTAAGAGATGAGAAAAGATTTAGAGCTTTAAATTATGAACTATAGTAAGTTAACTTTGTGTATTTTGACATGTCATAGCTGGACATACACAGGTATAATAACTAATATGTAATAACATTAACGAGGGGTCTGTTCCACCTACGTGTTCCAGTAAACCACTACAGTGAGCCCACATGCACAAGAGGAAGGACCTGAAACCTGCACATATAAATGGAATGATTCATGTCATTAATTACACATGTGCATTTCCTGGTATGACATGTTAATGTACCCTATCTGATAGAGGGCCTTTTTTAATGTACCGTTTACTGTATTGTCAAAAGCAAGGAAATAGCAGTCCAAAGCAGTTTGACATAGACAAGCAGCTATATAAACAGAAGCCATACAGAAAAAATATTTTGTTGAATCAAAATGTTTAGCAGGAGGCTGTCATCAATAAATCCACCAGAGTCAGATTTTAGCTGATTTGGTCAAATTTCACCTGAATACTAACTAAGTGTAACATAGATGCAGTTGGCTGGTTTAGCCAGCTTTGCACAGAGTTGAAATTAGTTTCTAACATGGGAGTAGCAACATATCAACAATGCAGGCTAATACTTATTGACACCCAATAGATGCAGCTGTAGCATGTGCTCTGTTGTTCCAGAGGTTGGCTGTTAAGTGTATGTTCACTTTACTTTTCTCTGTAAGGGGGGTTGAAGGTGGCCATGACCAGGCCACCTGTGTTACAGAAATGTCGCTGCCAATCTGTGACTGAGGGCTAAGAAGGGCAGGATTACAGCTCTCTGCCTAACAGATGGGCTGGCTTCCGCCATACACTGCTGAGGGCCAATCTGGGAGGGCAACGTCAACCTCCTTCACACAAACAACCAGACAGGTGTTTGTCCACAACACAAATACATACATGGCCATACAGACACACACACAAAAACTGCTAATGAATATTATGTAATTACCATAAAGTGGGTGTATTATGCCACTGAAGGTTTAACTTGAAACCTTTTTTTAAATTGCTGCACATAGCATTTTAAAAATCAATAATACATTGGCTAATTAATTATGATAGCTGATATGATTATATTTTTGTACACAAATAAGGTAGAACTCATTAACATATTTCAATTTTCAATTATCACTTCATTTCCCATAAATCCTTTGCAAATTTAGAAAACTACAAATACAAAGTTCAAAAACTTTTAAAGCAAGCAGTAACCTTCATGTGATTTTGTATCTTTTCAAGTTTGAATGTATTGTATATTAAAAACACAGCTATAGTGAGTGAATATTGTTCAATCAGGACTGTGGAACTGTACCATCTTCCTTTTTGTGCAATACAGCAATCTACCTTTGTGCTGTAAAGCAGATCAGCACATTTTCCTCTCGGTGACCAAGACGAACACAGTGTAAAATGTAGTGGAGCGCTAGTACACTAGACACTGTCAAACAGAGTGCTGCAATGGGAATGGGATGCCTCGGGTCCCGCATGATCAGAATCTCCACGGAAGCAGGCGGAAGTTGGATCTAGTCTTGACTTTCACTGTCTGGTAGCATTGGAGTGATTAAACAAAATGTTTAAGAATCAATACAATGCTGGTACACGTGTCCCTGCTTCTAGTTTAACTCAGCCAGTGTTATATAAGGCTCAGGGGCATAGGCCAATGACATGACAAACTAGCCACAGACATTGATGGTTTCACTGAGCAGATATGGCATATTTGTAATTCTTCACCCAACCTACAGGCAGATCCAGTTCAGCACACTGATAATAATCACTGAGCAGCTTCAAAAAGGAAAATGAATCATGAGTACTATTATTGGCAGACTCATTGCCATCAGATATGTGAGGCAGCAAAGGCCTACTGGGGCTGCATGTCTTATGACACGTGGTCTGACTGGCTTATATCCTCACTCTAATGTCTAATAAGAAGAGGCTGTTTGCCTGTGCTGTTCTTTTTTATATTGCTGCCACTGGACCAAAATGCTTAGCAGTGTGTAATCTACACACAGGCTCTATGACTGCAGCCTCATCAAACTTAATGTCAGAAATGAGTAAAAGCCTGCTGGAACTGGTTTATGTCAGAAACATCTGGTGGCCAGAGGACTTTCAGGAAAATCAATACGGACTCTGAGTAAATAACACATTTACAAAGATTTCTTCAGAGTGGGCGACAGGGCTAAAATAAGACCCTCCATTCTCCGTTTCAGGCTTCTGCTTTGCCTACATTCCTTTATTCTTATCTCACTCAAACAAGCACTGCGTACTCAGATCATATAGCATTATTAGATATCTCCATCCAACCTTTTGAGTGTGGAGTTGTAGAATTATCACAAGTAATTAAACAATCATACAACTACTGAAACAAAAACACAATGTTCTGCATTGATATCACCAAATACTTATCTCATCAGCATTGTCCAAAAGCATCCTTACAAAGCCTAATGGCTGCAACAAAAGATTTAAAAAGCAACTTGATAACAGCAGAATTGTTCCTCTTACTAAAAACTGCCACAGCAAACCATACTCCTGAAGAACACTTACTGTACTGTACGTTTGAGGACACTGTGCGGCATTGCTGAGATTATCATATGCTATTATTGTGAATTATCATACTCACTCCCCATGATCTTCAGCCCACTTTTGAACATGTTTGGCAGCTGGATTCCAGTATGCCGTGACACCATGAGGCTTGCGCTGCTTTTATTCCAGGTAGAAGAACAGCACCATCTGAAATCCTGAGCGCTATGAAGCAGTCATCTTACTAATGGGGGAGTGAACCCTTTCTGGCCCATTCTTTGTATTTGGTTTGCTGTGAACTTTGCTCTTCGTTTTGGAACATGCAGTTTTTTTTTTTCCTGTGCTTGGTTGTTTTCTTTGTCAGACAGATGTTGCTCAAGGACTTGACAAGCCTGATGCTTTATCTGGAAAAAAAGGCCAAGCTGGCTGAATAAGGTTAAGAAATGACTTACAAAAGAGCCATGCTGATCATACAAAAGGGATTGTATTAGAGGTAATCACATTACTTTGAATTATAATGGGGCATTGTCATGTAACATAATCAGTAGTGTGATGAAGCTTTGATCATTTCTCATGTTTGCTATGACTAGTTTCTTGTGAGATCCACACAACTGTAAGTCTAAACTACAGGGCTCTATCAGCTCAGGCTTGGACATCAAGTCGAATGTCATTTCAAAAGTCAATATTGAGTCACGTGTTGCCTGCGCAGTCCCCAATCTGTACTTGCTTCACCTCAAACAAACAACAACACAAACAAAATCATTCAATCTTATCTAGGCTACACCTGGATGGTATCATTTCACTCGATGCTTGAAAGATGAAAATCAAAACATATTGTCAGCAACACAATCATCCTCCTTAAATCAATCCTACAGCTACACTATATGATTAGAACCTCTTTGAAACTGATTTTCAAAGTGCTGTAGCCACTGTCTGTATAATATAGTACCAGCTACTTAATGTTTTAGTAACTACTTCTAATACAGTCAAATACCTGCAACCTGGGCACTTAACATACTGTAACTGTCTGTAATAAAGAATCCACACACTAAAACCCCAAACTGCTTGCACAACTTTAACATCACTGTAAGATTATTGCAATGCAGTGTCTGCAGGTCAGGACAAACTTTTTTTTTTTGCCTTTATCATAACCAGTATGTTACACAAACAATGATAGCAGCAAGCCAGGCCAGCCAGATGTCTGCCTGCCTGCTTAGCACATCTATTAGCTGTACTACAGAAAGCAATGACATGTGGCAATATTGTAGCAGCATGGCCATGGACATGTACTGGCTGCATGTGTGTTGTCTTTGCATATGTTTATTTACCTGTCTGGGAAGTAAATAGCGTCCACTATGACAGTCTGATGAAAACAGAAGCAGCCATATTTCATTTAAAGAACAAGGAGACTATATGGCTGATCTTATTTATGAAATACAAATCTCCTTTATTTCAAAAAGACCACATCTGACAAGAACGTATACTGCTCTACCTTAAAATATGAACAGTATCATTGCACAGATTTCACTGTTTTACAAGAGAGACATGCACTACCACCTACCAGACAAGACTGACATTTCCTGGATAAATAAACCATGTCCTGTTTAGCTGGTTTACCTGTTGGAATATTGGTGTGCAGCAGAGTGAAGAGATAGACGGACAAAAAAGGAAAGAGGAAGCAGCTCTGACCTCCTACTACATAAATGCATCAGATGGTGATGGTGGTCCCACCAGCTTCCAGCGAGACAAAAAAAATGCCACCTAAGGGCTGAAGCCCTGGTCTGATGCGCTCCCTGAATAAACCGGCCGAGGAGGAGGAGGAGGAGGGGATACAGGAGGAGGAGGAGGAGGAGGCCGGTATTCCAGAGATGTCATATACAGTTGCAAGCAGAAACAGCGTCCTGCTGTACGGGTGAACAGCCTGGCTGTAGAGGATATGAGCTGCAGGAGGAAGAGGAGAGAGCCGCCAGCATTTAGTCCTTTGTGCGTTGTGTCAGCAAGGATTAGCACCGTGGAGGAGGTGGAGAGGAGAGGAGAAGAGAGGAGAGGGAGGAGGAGGATGACCAGGGAGAGCGGCTGCCCGATGAGCGCTGCATTCAGGTTGACGTTCCCTCGCTTTCGCATAAAAACAGGCCAATGGGCTTTGCTCCGCACAGGACTCCTCTGATGCTATATTCCATCAGTAGAGGACGTGAGTGTCAGTCACACGTGTGTGAAGCCGACACACTGTGTTTACTGATCAATATGTACAAACACATGCGCATCAAGCTCTACATAAGGATGTACAGCCCTCTCTTTCATAGCCTGCGGGGACACCATTCGGTCTACTGCCAATGAGCAGACAAGCGGAGGACAGAGGGGAGGGGGGAGGGGCAATACATTTCAGGGGGGAGGGTCTGGGTGTTGTTATTTTTTGGAGGTGGGAGGGGGGTGTTGAGGGAAAAGGAAAGGGGTGGGGTTGGAGGAGATTTTGATGAATGGGCACCTGCCATGATTCTCATTTTCAATCGCAAACTGGTTTGTGCAACCGCTGCTGGTGAGCTGGCAATACCAACCCACAGTCTGCTCCAGGCTCACACAGAGAAGAGGGATGAGGGAGATTGTGCATGTGTTCCCCAATGCTTTCCTCGCCTTGAACAATACCCTTTAATGCAGTCACAGCTGTGGGAGACATTGACAATATGGTTCCAAAAAATAGCCGAAACGGCACGCTGCTGATGCTGGCACACACACATGAATGTACAGCTGGTATTGCCAGGATATGAATAGCCAATAAATGAGTGGGGGCTTAGGAAGCGGTTGAGACACAGTCTTATAATGAAGTTTATTACACCACTCTCCCATCTTGTAAACAAAGATGCTTCTGTCCATGTAATAGACTTGGTCCAGATCATATAAAAGAAAAGCATTCATTTAGACAGCTCCTCTTCCAATAGACACTGACACACACACACACACACACACACACACACACACACAAACACACACACACACACATGAACATAGCAGTCATCAGACTGGAAGGACTGTTGAAATATGGGCTTGTTACAGCCTGGGAAAAACACAAAGCTTAGATACTGGGATATAGCTGCAAGGAGTGTCTGATCAACCGGGCATTCTTGGAGGTAATCAAGCATAGTTTGAATCCACTAGTCCGTTATACAAGGCTGGAAGGAACAGCAAACATGTTTAGGACTTTAAAATCCTTCTTGAGCAAGCCATCCTTACTTCTCACACTAAAGCTTATACCATCTATGCATTGTGAATTCAGTCACTTACAGTATATATACCATTAATCTGTACAGAATTTAAGGTAACAGAATAATAAACATTTGAGGCAGAAATGCTTCTAAATCTGGACCTACCGCCTCTACTGTACCTATTCTTATTGGATCTTATCCTCCTACAAACCACTGTCATGAGCACCAAATATTCTCACAAACACTAGTGGAATTTCTTCAGTCTATTCCAAACTAAATGACTCTCAGTCTCTCACACTTTTAGGGGTGCATGATGCACTGCAGCTCAAACTCTCAACTCTATAAGTATCACAAGACTGGCTTGTGGCCAGAAGGCTGTTGGTCTGAATCCCCAGTCCAGCTGGGAAGATCCTGGTAGGGAATTAGCAAACAAGCCTCCCCTCTTCAACATGTGCCAACTAGATCTAGACCGATGAATCAGCCAATATCAGTTTGTTGCAGCTATATCAGTATCTGTGCCTTTGTAGACAGATACAAGAATCTGCAGTACAGAAATGCCAAAATGGGTGTCATGTAATTTAGAAACCATTATTCAGTTTTACTAACAAAAAGCACTAACAAGATGATTTTTACACTGTAAAATGTCCCGCTATTATATATTTTGACATTGTACATTTTCTGTAAATTCTATTAAGTAACTTATTATAAATAAACAGACAGGATGGAGATGGCTGTTTTTGGTAATACCTGACAAATCAAGGCGCTTCACATTCATCTAAAAATCCTGCAAATCCAGTATTGCCATAAAGCAGTCCTGCTCACTGATTTTCAGTATCATCCTTAATGGTATAATACAACCAAAGATAATAATGTGAAAAATTGCAATGCAAAATTTGACAGTATACATTTCTATCATCTCATGATATCATCATATTGCCCAACCTTCAGCAAAGCACAGTTCAGCGGCTCACCAGCAGGCTTAATATGGTATTCTGAATTGCTGAAAAATGCCCTCAAGGCAGTACAGAATACGAGCCAGTCAGTGTCATCCAGTATAGATATATAATGGTTGCTTACTGCAAGCCTTTATTCTGGACTGATTCTAATGCAACATTTCATTTTGTGTCATACGAGTGCTTCAGGTTGATGATCTTGAAACAGATTCAGAGGCTTTTCCCTCAAAGAAGAATTACATTCCGATGAACAATTGAATAGCACAAAATATCACATGTAAGGCCAGCGATAGCTTAGTTCAAATGCTGCTTTCTGCAACCTCAAACAAACAATACTGGTATCGGCCTGTGGCTACCCATACCGGTTACTGTACTGGGGTGACACCTTATGTCAAGCTCCATATTTGAATATCATGCCATCAGCCAAGAATGCCTTTTTCTTTTTGAGTTTCATTCTGATATTTTTTTGCAGAAAGTGGTTAATTAACACACTGGATACTGGAGGTGATGAGGAAACACTGCTAGCATTCCTTATTCAAACCAAAGGTGGCTATGATCCACGAGATGGCTTGTTAACTTTAGTTTAACTTAACATTAATGTACACCTACAGTTATGGTGTACATTAATTGTAGCAAAATTGGAACAACTCTAAAATATGTCCTACACACAGAGTCTAAAGAAATTATGTAGGAATTATTTATCCACAATAAAACAAGTTCCATTAAAATACTTGCACAAATGCATACCAAGAATTTATGTAAAAAGATCTATCAGAGGCCAAGAACTAAAAGGTAAACAGAAACAAAAAAAGGTCCCATTAAATGATCACAAGGCTAATTTTGCACAGGATACCTTTAAATTACCAATAAAGAGGTGGACACAGTCAGAAACCCTTTTCAAAAGTTATCCCAAGTATTAAAAGTGTCTTACCTTGAGAATTTCCACACATTTTCCCCAATTTCATCTCAATTGCTATCAACTGATCACATATGGCTAGACTGGCTAACTAGGCATTTCTGTGATGTAAGCCAGCAAACATTTCGAACTAGATTATTGTGATGTATATTAGTGGAGACAAGACAAAGAAACAAGAGTGACTGAAACTTTGCTACCAAGTAGGTGTGGCTGCAAGCAATTGGGACTATAGTATGTCCAGTTTTGTAGCAGCTGCAACTGGGCTTTTGCTTCATCACTACCAAATGTCCAGAAAAATGACAGGTGTTAAGGGTCAGGTCTCCTGTAACAGCTACACTCTTAGTACAGCATAATGGCATAGTCCTAACATATGTCAGTTCAGCCAAACACTAGTAAAGCAACTGTAATTCTTTTACAGTTCTCCTATTTTGTTTTTTTGTCTTTTTGAACTTAGGTGACAGCGACTGTTCCTGCCATCCAGCACAATGCACAGCACAGACTGACAACTTGACCAATGCCGACAGGTACAGTAAAACAACCATGACACCCAACCGGTCAGCTAGACAAAGTTAGTTTACTGGCTAGTCAAGTGAAAATGACAGTTACGAAGGTAACTATGGTTCTGTGAATCCCTGAATGACTGCCAGTGGCAGTAAACAAAGTGGATATGTCTCCTCGCACTCTGCGCAGGTCAAGCTCTTGTATAGACAGTCACATGTGTGGCTGTAGGCTACGTGCGTGTCCCAGCTATAAATACCACGTGGTAGCCTGCATCCGGCCTCTCAGGGTCTTCTCGTTCCAAAAGGTTCCAAGAGACTGGCAGTCATCCAGAAATTTAGAGAACCACAGTTACCTTTGTAACTTCCATTCTGTTTCATTCCTTCCTGACTGCCAGTGGCAGTAAACAAAGTGGATGACTCATACCAGTAGTGTTGAAGAACAATACCCACCTACTGGTCAACTGTAGAAACCAATGGCAGAATAGCAGATGCTAGCATGGACCCAGAGGCCACATTAAGGCGACAGAACCTCAAGAATGTGCAAGGCATTGTCCAAGATGCCACTACACACATCTCCGATAGTGATACCCCCCTCATTACCACCCAGGATGTGACCACACCCCTGGTAGAATGACAGATAACGTCTGAAGGGGAAGCTTTACCTGCTAATTCATTAACCTGTTTGATTGTCTCAACAATCCAGTGGGGAGCCTTTGTTTAGACAGAGCCTGTCCCTTGTTATTTCCTCTGTAGCAGACAAACAGCTGCTCTAAGCGCTGAAAACTCTACATTGCCTCAATGTACAGCCACAATGCTGGACACAGCAAATTGGCCCTCTCCTCCAGCTTGGATCTAAACAGAGGAGGATGGTACACCAGCTTGGATCTAAACAGGGGAGGACGGTACACCTCCAGTTCTACGGTCTGATTAATATTGCTGGGGGATAAAACCTTTGGTAGGAAAGTGCGTCTATCCCAAGCGGGGAGCTGGTCTCCACCAAGGAAAATCAAAGAAGACGATGAGTTGTGTACTCTGAGGCAAATAGATCTACATGGGCTTCCCCATACCGATCCCAAATCATCTGCACTACCTGTGGGTACAACCTCCATTCCCCAGGGGGCAGCCCCTGGCGTGAGAGGTAATCTGCCACAGAGTTCGCTCTGCCTGGGAGATGCATCATCTTCAGGGAGGCCAACTGAGGATGAGCCCAGGTCCACAATCTCTAGGCTTCTCTCAAGGCCTCCAGTTACCTAGTTCCCCCTTGATGGTTGATATGAAACACCGCTGAGGTGTTGTCTGTTGGAATGAGCACATGGTTGCCCTTAAGAAAGGGCAAGAAGTGCCTAAGCGACAAGTAGACAGTCCAGAGTTCTAGGACACTGATGTGCAGCCCTCCCCACTGAGGGCTCCAAACTCCCTTGACAGACCTCTTTTACCATACAGGAGTCCATTGAAAGAACAGGTTGCCCACAAGGTGAGTAGCTGGTGCGTCATCCAGTCCAACCTTAGCCAGGATTGCACGCAGTGTCGCTCACAATGGAAAGGGTCCCTCCCCCAGCTCGGTACTCCCAGAGCTACTGAGGGAAGTCTCTGAGCCATCCTTAGCCTCTACACTTGCAGACTAAGGCTGCATTCACACCAATTCAGGCAGTGCGGCGAAAACGCCAGTCATCCCATTCATTTGAATGGGGGTAGTGCGGCTCGGCTGCGGCCGTTTTGGCTGCTGCAGCGCCACACCAGACTGTGGCCAGAAAGTTGAGCAAGAGTCAACCAAATGCTTTAAGCTGCTCTATTTCAGCTAGTAAAGCCTCCATCTCCTGGCGAGAGGGACTTTTTACGTTCTGGGCTACTGCACTCTTCAAGCAGCCACTTCTTCTCTAGAGCCAGAGCTTCTATGAGTGAGCCCTGACAGAGGGTGGAAGATCATCTCCAAACAGGAGGACTTCCACCTGACACAGCCTCTCCTCTCTCACTTAGAGTGGCAAAATGCTGCAGTTAATGCTTGGGTCAGACAGGGCTATCTTAAGGTGACCCACACCCACACACTTGGGGCACAACTCATGGCGATCCTCAACCTGAAGTTGAGCTCCACAAGATGCACCCGCAAGCATTGTTTAAATCCAAACAGGGTCAGGATAGGAAATCTGAGCGAGAACTGTGACTGCGCCACAGGATGTGAATCAGAACCTCTAGCAGACTTATATCACAACCACAACTAGACAAAAAAGAGGCTAGCCAGTCAGGCTAGTCCAGCCTGCTGTTTGCCTGTTCACCTGAACTGCACACGTAGCCAGGTAATCCAAGCGAGAACTGCAGCACAGAACACGACTGGATCCTCCAGCAACATCTCAGCAACTAGCTAAAGACCAACTGTAGACTCCAAGCTAGCTGCCTGTCTTTTAAGTAACTTACCAAGCTAAGCTAGGAAGACCAGACGAGAGCTGTGGACAAACCACTGCACGTGAATGGAACATCCACAAGAGACAAGACATTTAGTGTAGCTAGTGAGTGAGCCACCACAACACAAGGACACTCGAAAACCTCCAGAGAGGAAAGAGGGAGAAGTAGGATTGCTTGACAATACAAGATCATACAGGCCAGAGGTAGACTACCACATGGTATTTATAGCTGGAACGGACAGGTAGCCTACACATCACACATGTGACTTTGCTATTTAAGATCTTGACCTGCGCTGAGCCTGAGGAGACATATCCACTTTATTTACTGCCACTGGCAGTCAGGAAGGAATGAGACAGAACTCCAAGTACTGCCTGCTCTCTTATGTGGAGACTATGGGGATGTGTGTTTGTCCAAACCATTCGGTTCAGGATGTTTGGTTCGGTACTTGACTTTCCTCAGTTCGGTATGCTCCATGACCCAAATAATTACTGTCAAAATAGTTCAATAATCTACTTACTCCAATGTGTGGAACAAGTTCAAGTTTATGTAAAGTTCTCACATAATGTTTTGGCAGCGCACCACTAATACATCCATGTAACATGTTCATGGATGTATTTGAGCCGGCTTAGCCAAGTTAGCCTGGTTACCCTGTAGTGTCGTTGCCATCAGAATGACAAACGAGGCCCATAACACTGACCAAGTGCGACACTAGTGCACTATTATTAAAGGCCCCATGAAATGAAAAATACATTTTCCCTGTTTTAATCCTGAGTCCCTGTGTTAACTGTTCATTTATCTCATTATATGTAAAAAAAAAAAAAAAAAAAAAAAATCAGAATCAGAGTATTTTTACATCAAAATCCCTGTCTTTTCTCTCCCTGTAAAACTCAAGGGTGTTTACAAAAGCTCATCCAATCAAATCTGACTTTGGGCAAGCAGCTAACCACACTGGTCATATAAAACCACGCTTCACTGTTTATGGGCCGAAGTAGCGAACAAAGCAATATGGAGAGAGATAGGACGAGATGCGCATTTGGATATTAGTGGGCAAAAACTTTGCACACAAGCACTTTGTCTTTTGGTGCCTGCTCATCTCTATGTATGGTTTAATGCTGCTGTGTGTGGCTATCAGGTGATGCTGGACTAGTTGTTGCTTTGAGTGTGGATAGATTTTCAGTTTGTTCACATTAATTCCTGTAATGTCTATTGATTACACTCTGGTGATTGACAAGTATAGCTATCATTGAAAGCTTACTGTTGGATGAGGCCACCAATTTAAATAATACATATAAAATGATTAAATAGCCTACTTGAGGCTTCAGTTTAGGGCTGCTACTATTATTTTCTTCATCAACTAATCTGCCAGCCTAGATTAATTGATTAATCATTAGGTCAAAGAAATGTCAAAAAAATGTAAAAATGGCCCGCCCATAAATGTCCAGCCAGTTACTTTCCTCTGGCGCAGGGACTGGCCACCTGGAATATGAGAACCGCTTCAATCCGGTGCGTTACTAATAGGCACGTCAAACTGTGGAGAAGAGCTGCTCGATATTTTGAGAATAAGCAAAAAATTTCAATTTAAAATTGTATTTCCCAAATTACATTTGTTTTAAAATATATTATCTTAATTTCATATATGAAATGGCCCAAAATGATCCCTTTAAACGTATGACTGCCTAACACAATTAAAACAGGGCATGAAATGATTCCATCCCACAATTTTTTAAACAAATACGTGTTAATCACTGTAACGTGATCAATATGAGATGTTTCCACTACACATGATTATGATGGGATATGCAGTTTCGGGTCAGGCGCGGATCTGGTGTTGATGGGTCGGGTCAGGTTGTGTTACTAATTGGCCATATGTGCGGGTGGAGGGGCGTGTGCGGTGTTTCACGTCGCCCGGGCGGGGCGGGGCGGGGCTTGAAAATCAGACCCGTGCAGGACTCTGGTTGGCAGTGCAGCGATAGTCTATTTTGGGATTTTAAACTGTTATGCTCAATCGGAAAGTGGCCCATATTCTACACATTAACCTGCTCTGTCATTGTGTAAACGCTATAAATACAGTTTGTAAGTAAATATTGTGTAAGTTGTGTGGTCACCCGGTTTCACCAGCCTACCATCTGTTTAACTTGTGATCATCAGTGTGATACTGCAACGAGATTCAGTGTTTCCTCTCAAGCAAGCGATTTAAAAAGACTGAATTCAGGAAAATAAGTGAAGAAATGTGAATGTTTCTTGTTAGCGACACCATTTAATTTACACAATGCAAGACAAAAAGGAGCAGACGCATATATAGTGTGTAAACATTCAGTGTAAGATCATTTAAGACTTTTCGGAGGACACCTACATGTTCTGTTCGTGTTTTCAACAGCTGCCGTCGTAACCACGACAACGACGACTCGTTCAGCTGATAGTCACCGGTTAACACGGTCACCGGTTAAACCGAAACAGGCAGTTTACTGAACACGTTTCATCCTTACATAAAAGTCAGGAGCTGCTTCTTGATCGCATGCAAATGTATCATTAGCCAACAATATGCCACACCACACAACGACTATCGGGTTAACATACATTTGTCAAAACCGTGAACATAATTCAATGTGGCTCAATAGAGGGTTTGTGGGATTGTGCGTATGACTAGCTTGTCAAACGTTAGCTAGCTAACTCATGTTTGGCCATCCTTTATTGGTATAAAAAACAACTTATTTCATTGTGTAGCTACTTACCGGCTCTCTGTCAAGAATGTTTACTTTGTGGTAAAATATAACTCCATGTCGCTGTCCCCCACCAACGCTGACATGGTTTGTTTTAGAACAAATAAGTATTTAGTGCACTGGAGGGTTTTGCAGCACACAGCCATGACAACACGCCCATGCATTGCGTCACTACTAATGCTGCCTTCATGTGCTCCTCGTAATGAACACAACACAGCCGGATTTTAAACTGGGTTTAGTTTCAAATCACCAGCCACAGAAAAGAAAATCTTTCAAGGTTAAAGTGCCATTGCTTTGCATCGTTTTTTAATTGAATTGAATAAACAGTATTATAGAGGTAAATGGAAGTAAATGTTTGTTGCATATGTATTTTCAAATGCAAAACAAACACAAAACGAGAACACTGGAAATACAGTCTGAATGAAAACAATTACCAAGAAGTGCACATTTGCTATCCCTTCATTCTTCTCCTCCCCGCTGATTGCTGAGTGAATCATGTAAATGCACACTCACTGCATTCATAGTAAGCACAAGACAGAAATAAATAACACAAGCCTATAATTACTTCTACATTAAAAATAAAACTGGAAAATATGTTAACAAAAGTTCACATTCTGCAGCAGAATCAGAAGGGAACTATGCATTACCAGTCTCTTTGAGCACTTTGGCCTTTTTGAAATACAAGACTTCACTGTGGATTACTAAAAGATAACCACTGCCAACAACAACCACTGTATATTAATCCCAAAACAACTGCTAAACAGACCAGACTCTATGGGAATATACAGGGTATAACATGAATAACTCAATAGGAATACTAGTGTATAACCTGTGATTAAGTAGCAATGTGCAAATGTGAAAAACAACAGTCTACACAAATAAATTAAAATACATTTCAAAACTGTTTAACCTGTTTAGTACAGTGTCCTTTAAACACAACACAAAAACATGTTGCAATTCCACAAAACTTCACATGTAGTTTGGTATTTTGGCTGGCTCATGCTTCAGGCCTGGTATGTGTCCTCTCTTTTCACAACATGTTAAATGAACTCCATATATCTATCTTCTTAAATACAGACAAAGGGTATTATTTAAATTTTAAATAGCTATTCACAATATTTACAAGATAGGAGTGGCAGTTTCCAATTTATCCGCCCTACATGTCTTTAGGCTATGCGTGGAAACCCAGAACACCCACACAGACAACCCGCACAGCTGCAGTGAGAAGGCTGACAGTTATTATGATGAAGCTCGGGGGGAGATTCTCAATAAGATTCAATTAATATGTTAAGTCTAGATATAGTCAAATACTAACCTGAGTGAAAAGGCAAAGGTGAAAATATTTTCTCAAAGTATATGACACAGCAAAAATTGCATGCAAAGCAATAAAAAACTATCAAATCTAAATTAGATCAAAATACATACTGTAAAATCAGTTTTATAGCTTCTCTGCTCTCATTCCAAAACAGTACATACAGTATGTAAAAGGACAGTAAAAAAGGTTGAGAAATATGAACTTATGAAAGTTGTGCTACAGCCTTACAGTTGTGATATGTTGCCTAATCAAATGAGCAGTATCAATGAAGATTTTGACCTTTAAATACACAGGACAAAGAAATAATTAAACATTACACCTACAGGTTAGACAAATATTTCTGACCCTAACAGCAGTTAGTAGGTTTCTGTACATATTGTCTTAATGGTTGTTTAATAGCGCCCCCTGCTGACTAGTACACTGTTACACAAACCCAGTTCTTTTATTTGGCCGGTTGGTTTTAAGTTTACACATGTCAAATTGAGGAATTGTGACTTTCATTGAAAATAATAAAAATGCTAAGAAAGGAAGTAAACAAGTAACCTTTTTAATTGAAAAAAGGACTGTGAAAAATGCAGGTGGCATATGTGATGTGTAGTGTTCCTCTGGTGTCTCATGACAGTTTCTTTGTAGACTGTATATTGTCTCTGCTGCAAGAGACAGTGTCACTCAGAGCACAGACACAAAGGAAATAACAACAAAGACACTTCTGTCACTAACAACAGTGTGACAGAAGTAGTGTGTAGATCGCTGTTGGTCATCTTTGTAGCTATATCTCTACCAATACAAGGGAACTGTCTATATAAAGGAATATGCTGATCTGTAGTTGTGGTCATTGAAACCTGCAGTTTGCAGTTTGATGACTGTGAGACAAGGACCTACATTCCTGAAACAACAATATTTCAATTATTTTCTTATTCATAGAGTCCACTCTGTAATTCACAGATTAAAGATATCAGGATATATAGTGCACAGGTTTGAACATTTTTTTACCATGTAAATCAAACAGTTGACCAATGTTCATCAGTGTCTGATTAAACCAATACTTAACATCAAACTGCTATCCTGTATGTTATGTTGTATTATCATATTTGTTAAGTTCCAAAGAAATGTGAAATTCTTCAGCTATGATCCACAATGACGACATGGCACATAAGCGTCAGTGAGTTTTATTATAATCCAATGAAATACTGTTTGGCTCTCCAAAAAAAAAAAGAAGAAAAAATCACAATGAACAAATGAACAGGAAGTACCATACAGAATGCAATGTTTAGAATAATGGTTTATTGATTTTTATGGTATCAGTGTTGTGTCGTGTCTTGAGAATCTACAAATATGGCAACTGTAGGTTTATTGTCTGTCCGTGCGATGAAAACGTAGCCTATGTCTACAAAATGACTCCAACATTTCTTACTTTAATCGACACATGATAGCGGACTTAATACTGAAAAAATTACATCTGATTATGTCTTCTAATAATCTCTTCAACATATAAATTAGACAATAAATTAAAGCCAGTGAAAGCCCTCAGAAAGCTTCGTACAAAGAGGTACATAAACTAGTCTGTATTAAAACAACAAAATTTGAAATATCAAAGCTAAAGAATCACAGTAACGGCAAGCTGCCAGGAGGCGCCAGGATGATCCCGAACACATAGAAAAGTCCCATGAGGAGGTTGAGCTTGGCGGTCTTCTGAGGGATCTTGGCGTAGTATCGGCTGCGGAACTGCTTCTCCAAGGGGAAGGCCATGGGCAGCGTGAGCAGAGGCAGCGCCATGCTGATAGTGTAACGCGTGGCGAGGATGCAGAAGAGCACGTAGGGGACGAAGAGCATGAGGTTGTAGAGGACGTAGGAGAGCGTGGGGCCTATGAGGATGGCCAAGGTGACAATGCCCGCCTGCTTGTCAGAGTCCATGTCTCTGGTGTTGTTGCTGTGGAGGATGGCCTCTGTGTTGAGGGCCAGCGGGACGGCGTATACCAGCGGCAGCACTGACAAGTAGCCAACCTGCACCGCGTGGGCAAACATGACTGCCAGAGGGCCGAAGGTGATAAGGATTACCACGTCTCCCAGGGCCACGTACTTTAGACCGATGCCTGGGGGGAGAAAAGTAAACAGCAGCCACATTTAGCAGTTGTCAACGCAGTGCCATCAAATCCTGCGTGTGCACAAGTTCACATTTCAGCCAAATAATGCAGCATCTGTTTTCACTGTTTTCATACTCTCTGGTTCCAAAACTTTGAATGATTACTATAAATATGGTATTCAGGGTTCTGATTGATCCCATTAATAATTAAAAGATGTACTCGAGCATTTTATAGTTATATGCCCAGAAAGAGACTCGTGAGACACATTTTAAAAAAAGAATGGTCAAAATCAATGCAGCAGAGACTGAGATATGCTGACTTGTTTTGGTATGATGTGTAAAACGCCCTTTTTTATTTTTTTGAATATGAATTAACAATGACAGCCTTGCAAATAGTGCAGGTCATTATTCTTGCTCAACTGTCTTGCACATGAAGTCCTAAAAAATGTTTTAGTCAATCTGGATTTTTTTCAAAGGGGAAAAAAATAGTGTCTGTGGAGTTCCCCTAAAGTAATACTTTACTTTTTTTTTTTTTTTTTTTTTTTTAAAGGCGCAGCATGTAGAATTTAGTGGTATCTAGCGGATAACAGTAACAGACTTGGCAGAAATGGAATATAATATTCATAAGTATGTTTTAATTAGTGTATAATCACCTGAAAATAAGAATCTTAGAATGAGCCCTTTATAGCTACATAAGGAGTGGGTCCTCTTCCATGGAGCCCGCCATGTCGCACCACCATGTTTCTACAGTAGCCCAGAAGGGACAAACCAAACACAGACTCTAGAGAGGACCTTTCACATTTTCCGTGAGTTTCACAGCCACGTAGGTTCCCCTACACACTTGGAAGGGGAGGGTGAAGGGTATTCAGATTGTTACAATCTGCAACCTCACCACTAGATGCCACTGAATCCTACACGCTGCACCTTTACATCTACATTAGGGAAATACTATATTTTTAAGATGAAACATCAAAACAACTTTAGCTTGAATCGCAAAGTTGGGCTGCAAAAGAAAAGAACATCCCGTCATAAAAAGAGCTCCAAAAATCTCCCTGTTCTTCCTAAATGAAATTCTGGTGAAAGGTGTGTTCTGTACATTTCTTCACCCACAGGGAGAGATGCATTGACACTGTAGCCCCTTTCAGACATGCACTTCACCTCATGAAGAAATGTAACACATTAGTGTCATGTCTGAAAAACATGCAGACTGTCTCTCAGGGCTAGTTCACCCAAATTACAAAAAACAACCAGCTGTAGCTCAGTTGATAGAGGGTCTGTCTTTAAACATAAGGTTGATCCTGACAAAAGATTTTGTGAAATGTGATGTCAAAACTTTTTATCATTTACTATCTAGCCATGCAGACAGTTAGTTTTATGTGTGCAGGTTTGTAGATATCCTTCTCTGCTACCAAAGACACACCGCTGTTGAGTGTTTCACATGTATCTTTTTAGTTCTTTGAGCAGCATTAACACACCACCGCTGTATTGGGGTGGAGGCAGACGTTTCATAAGTAAATATCTCAAAACCACATAAAATCCAAACTATCTGCATGAATAGATAACACCAGACAAAATATTTTTGGAGGTGAAAACTGTTCTTACCAGAGTTTGATTTTTTTGCCCTTTATTTGGTAATAAAACACAACAGACAGACCATGAATGTGATGTGTATATTTTCCTGGCATTTTTCCAGTCACTAACCTTTATCTGGTACCTGGAGCCACTATGATGCAATGTTGCCAAGTGCAGCTTAAAAACAAGACGTCTCTGTGTGTGTGTGTGTGTGTGTGTGTGTGTGTGTGTGTGTGTGTGTGTGTTCTTCATGTGGAGGCAGGAGTCCAAGAGATTCAAGTTAATATTTCACTCACCTCCTGTGTATAAAAAAGAGCTGGAGAGTCCCCCGAAGTAAATAAGGGCTAGGTGCTCCAGTCGAAGTGTAGACAGGAAGTAGAGCAGAGTGGCACACAAGCACCCTAAAGAATATAACAACGCTCCAAACATAACAACATCCTGCGGTGCCAAGATCTCGTCTACAAGAGTCCTATCATCACTCTTCTTGTGGTCAATCCCTTTTGAGAAGTCATAGTAAGTATTTACAAGGTTGCCTGCCCCATGCACCACGAGGACAGCCACCGCACACACCATCAGGATGACTAAGTCCACAGATCCCTCCAGTTTGTACGCCAAAGCACTGCCGAGGGCCACCGGCGTGAGTGAGGCGCTGAAGCTCCACGGCCTCAGCGCAAGCACATAGGCCGCGCACTTGTGCCTCACATCCGAGGCGACGCGGGCCATCCTCGACATGTGGTTGGTGCCTGGAGGGTGATTTTGCACCAAGTTATTCAAACCAGTCTGCCATTGTTGGCCAATATGACCATTTGATCCAGCCAGTACAAATGTTTCCGCCCTGCTATGTTTCTGCTCTTTGGCCATGCCTTTGCCAGGGTCTACAGTACCAGCAATGATCCTGAATGCCAGAGTCAGGTGTTCCTGCGGCAGTAAAAACATACCAGTGAAATGTCAAGACAAACAAAGCATACATTCACACCACAGCGTTGACACACACTGTACTATATCACTGATAAAAACCACAGCTCAGAAGCAAAACTTCAATACTTTGAACAGTAATCAAGATGGCATCAACTGCAGGCTTGTTTACAGAAATATGTGTCTAAATCTGGATGCTGGGGGTCCGACATGTTTGTCCCTACACAGTGTAGACACGTCTACAGTTAACAGTTCTGCAAAACTGTAGGAGCACTTGAGACGGTCTAACACAGTGTCTACACAGAAAGCAGAGCAGCAGCAGCAGCATCGAGTGCTCTGTCTGTGTGTGTTTGGCCAGTAAAAATATGCTTTTTTTCATCTACCAGTCCTCTTGGCAGGTGAGTCAAAATGTTAATTTCAGGGTTAGTCATGTAGCATTGTGGTCAAAATTAACACAATACATTAATATTGTTCTTAAATCTTTTAAGAAAATGTTTTACAGGGTAGAATTTGTGTCTAAGCTTAAAGGACATCTCCTGAAACTGTGCCTCATTTATTTTGGCATTGTTACTATAATAAAAGACTGGCAAGAGGTTTACTGATGTCATTTTTAAGGCTGATTTTGTATAAACATGTACTGTTTGAGTTTTTAAGTCACAACAGAAAGAATGGGAAAAAATCTTAAAATTATCTTAGCTAAGTTTCAGTTTTTTTAAACTTCTTCAAGTGTAAATTTGCTAATAAAAACATCTTCTCAGCATTTCATAAAGAATGTGAGCAGTACTTATACACCATTTAAATCCTGCACGCATAAGAACACTGTAACATTGTAAATGAGTGTATTGTTATAATGTTTTTAACTATTCTGTTGTTTTATTTTATGTATTTTTTTATTGAAAAAATGTAGGGTGAATTAGTGTAATGTGGGACACCTAAGCTCAAATGCATCTATCTCTTCTTCTAAACATGCCAATGAACAGGACGGCTGTCAAATTAAACCTGGGGTGTCATGTAATTGAAATCACATGACTTACATGTGATGCATTAAAGCAATGTTGCCAATTGTTATCAGATTGTGTTTAGGATACATTTATGCATCAAAAAACACTATAAAATGGTGAAAACACATGCTTCTTTTTTCCGTCAATTTTTTCTATTGTCCCACTTTGGAAAATGTGGTTTGAAATGTGACAGCATGATTCTACTAATGTGGGACAGTCATATATGTTGTTGAACTGGTTAAAATATGCATTAAATGTGCAATACCAATAGTTATTCCGGGGTCTTGCAATGCCTCAATTATGTTATTTTAGGTAGATCGCAACTTATAGTATTACCAATATTAATACAAAATATAAGACATTATACTTTTTGTAACAGCAAAAACATAGTAATTACTGAAACTGAAATGACTTAAGTCTTGAGTGTTACTGACCAGAGAAGTTTTTATTATATGAATTCATTCAGACCTTTCAGTGAGTGTCCCGGATTTCAGCCCGAACTGTCCCACATTAAGGAAAGGCACAATTTGGCACAAGGGACACTTTTATATTTGCCACTTCTTCTCTGTGTAAGACATGAGTAGAAAACACCTTGGAGGTTTCAGAATGGTGATGTGTGCGGATATAATGTATTGGCTTCATGTTAAAGTATACTGCTGAAGCGCCAATTGCAAAAAATTGTCCCACATTACTCTAATTCACCTTCAAGAGATAAACTGTCTGAACGCTGTGCAGCGGCAGCACAATAGCAGCCAGAAACTCTGAATTCAAAGTAAAGTGGGTGTTTTGGTCTCGCAGTTGACTACTGAGATTATGGGATTAAATGTGGCTGGCTACCACCGAGCTAACCCTGTGTGCCGGGACAGAGAGGAGGAAATGTCCGACTGCAGCTCTCACCTCTTATGTCTTCACCGTCCGACACAAACTGCGCTTCTTAAAAACATACTTCTGGGCCCGCTGAGGCTGCTGAGACGACAGGCAATTGGATATCTTACGTGTCAACTTCGAGGGTACTTGACTGGTTGGCAACTATAAAGCCTGCTGCACCCGACGGGCGCCATTTCCTCCGCCGAACGTGCAACGTCGTAAAGAGGCGGAAGGAAAACGCGCCTCATACAAATGGTTCCGACGTCTTTTTAATCCCGCAAATAATATGTTCATAGCAAAGTTCTGTTCATAGCAAAGTATTACATATTAAACCTAAATGAATTAAAGTGGTTACTCAAAAGATTACCTCAAACAAACAAACAAGAAGAGCTTGGTATAATTTAATTTGATCAAAAGTAAATAATAAACTCTGTCTTCTTATCATTAAACACCCCCTCCTGCTTGGAACAATAATGTGTGTGTGTGTGTGTGTGTGTGTGTGTGTGTGTGTGTGAGAGAGAGAGAGAGAGAGAGAGAGAGAGAGAGAGAGAGAGAGAGAGAGAGAGAGACAGAGAGAGAGAGAGAGAGAGAGAGAGAGAGAGCGCGTGTGTGTGTGCGTGTGTGTGTATTTATATAAATTACATTGTTAAAATCTCCTCCTTCTCCCTCATTGAAAATTCCAGAATCTATAAATATGCAAATATTTTTATTTCAGAAGTTTTACTGCTGGACACAAGATGTCTCCTACTTCACTGTAAAGTCCATTCTCAGTGTTTGTGCACTGGAGTTTCCACATCACACTTATGTAAACTGAATATTGGACCATGATTGGCTTCCAAACCAGTTGTGATGTCACAAATCATGGCCCAATGCAATGAGCAGAGAGAAACTTTCCACTTTCAGCAGATGAATGTGAAAACAGCCTTCTAGTGTCACTCTGCACATACATTATTCTGCACAGTGAAGCTCAAACATCCAACAAGGAGAAAACAATATTTTTGAGTGGAGGGGAACTTTAAGTATCAAATATATAAGGTGATAATCTTTTCACAAACTGAGGCAGTGGAAAATGTATTAGTCTCCACCCAGTTGCATAAAACAATGGATTAAATTCCAGGAGAGGGAAGAGAGGGAAGTAATTAAAGTTTATTTCTTTAGCACCTCTCTAGATCAAAAAATGGCAAATAAAAATGAACGGAAAGTTGTAACTGTTATTACAAATACAATACACAACAAAGGAATTATTGATTGATAACATTACAATAGGATAACAGATGTAATAAATCAAATATAAGAAGTCAAATAAAATACAGATGAACCCAAGAAAAGTCCAAGTTCAAGGAGGCATGATGATGTGTAATGTGACAGTGATGAAGTAGGTGACTCAGTTGAACCAAACAGCCTGGAAAAGCAAAAACTCTGCTCATATCTGATGAGGAGAAGCACACAGGACACACAGTAGAGTGGAAGAGCAGGCCGCACCTCAGGGTAAAACCAAATAGCTTCCTTTGGCAGAGATCTGGGCTCAATAAACAGCCAAGCTATGGAACAGAAAAGCCCGAGTTAGGCTCAAAGCTGAACCATAACACAGCAGATATAGTGTGATTAAACAGTGATAATAAAAGTAATTCTTATATACAGCAATTGTGGGGATTTTAATTAAATCAAACTCATTGAATGTACCTGGGAGCTTCTAAATTGTACCCCTTTTTGACCACCACAGGTTCAAATTACAAATGTGTCATTTGTCATTGTCCTACTTCCATCCATCCATTTAGCCAAAAAAGACAAGACAACAAATGCATGTTGTTTGTACACCCCATCACCACTCATGGACCCCTGTGTCACTTCGACAACTGGCAGTGCTTCAAACTTAATCCTGCAAGCAACCTGTATTCTCACTGTGGCCCAGCTATGTTCATGCAGTAGACATTTTTCAGACATTTTAACTTGTCATACCAGGAAAAGCACAGGTGTAATTGACATCATGAATCACAGCTATATTCCATTTATGTGTGCAGGTTTCAGGGCCCTGCTTTAGTGCATGCTGGCTCGCTGTCGTGACTTACTGGAACAGCTAAATGGAAGAGAGCAATCATTAATGTTATTAGTTACACCTGTGCTTTTCCTGCTATGACGAGTCAAGTTTCTGCTGTAAAAAGGGTCCATTGTGTGCTGGCAAGTCCGAAATACTTGCAAGTAGTGGGAGCAGCCACAACTTGAAAGTTTCTCAAATCAATAAAAAATGCATCTTTTGGAAGGAAAAAAAAAACACTGCAGCTGCACTTTGCTGTAAATGAAATTAGTTGTCATTTATATGATAACATGCTAAATTGGATGTTGTGCTTAGTCCTGAATCTTTTGGAGTTGAGTCACAGAATATTGTGTAACACTGGCTTCACTTTTTTACAGCAGCGTTGCATAAAACTCAGAAAAAAATCATGTTCAAAATAAGCCATCTGATTCTGCTTTAACTGAGCGTGGCTGCAGCGAGTGATGGACAGAGCGCGTTTGGTTTTCATTAGATTGTCTCGACACTGACCCCTTGCCCCATCTACAGTAATGTGAAACCAGTCCTCTGGCAGGCGCACTGTGCGGAAGAGAGCCGAGCAGAGCTGATGCAGTCTGCACTGCTTTCACTACCCGGTCCGCAGGCTGGACTGCGCTGCTGCACACAGCACCAGAAGCTGCTATCCAAGTAGTAACACAGCCTACTACCGGAACGTGCAATGGCCAGGAAGTAGTGTTCATGGGCATAGATGGTAAACCTGTGTAGACTTGGCTGAGGGACTTTTTTTTGTTTGGTATTTTTTCCTGGAGGTGTGATATCGCAGCCATGGTGTGCTGTCCGGCTCCCAGAGGTTTACGAAGAGGCGGCTGGGGCTTCGCTCCTCTGCTGGCTGCCGCGCTGCTCACCCTTCTGCTCGCAGGGATGCAACAGACCACAGCGTTTCCCTCCTGGAGGTTAGAGGTATGCTGTGACCACTTCATGCAGTGAAAGAGTTGTGTCTGAAACTGCGAAGGTCAATATATTCTTTGGTCTGTAATTATTAGGTTTTGTAAGTAGGTTTCTGTTTCCTTTATAATACCAAAATAACAAAACACCAAACTCCATTCAGAATTCTGTTAGTTAAAATTGGCCCTGCTCATCTGTAAAGCTAGAAAATAGGAATGCTATGGCTTTTAGTTATATTAAAAAGTCAAAGTCACTTTTCAATTCGGCATATTGTTATTACATGAGGCATCACTCATTTCAAATGTTAACTAGTTATAGTTCAACTTCTATTCACTGTCCTCCACTTATACAGCAGTATATGACCCAATGTAAAAGTCTGATGTGCACTGAAATAAACTTGGTGGATCCTCTATTATTGTCATTTACCACGACTACATACTAATTAATAATTAATCTTATTATGGGTTGCAATCTGTATCCATTTGACAGCTGGGTAAAAAGGGATTCAATTACATTATTATTTAATGAAGTTTGGTCTTCAGTAGGGGATGGCAGGTATCAGGACAATCACAGGTCAGAACTATAATGAACAGAGTGAATCATCTTTCAAAGTGGTTTAACCATCATTTACATAGCTTTATTTCACTGTTATTAAGCTTTAAAATACTTTTAATAGGGATCCACCAACCATGCAGTTCCAATCATTTCCCTGGTTTCTTTAAACGCATCATTAGTTGGACATCATTAGATGAAATCAGAGTTATGGCATACCCATGGCAATACACATCAAATTCAATTAATGTTCGGTTGAGGTGGAGATAGATTAATCAGATTAGGCTTTGGAATGGATCCCTGTACACTAATAGCTTCAGTGAATTGGATAAATGTGTCCTTCCACACACAACTTCAATCACTGCCACCCACTGGCTGTGTATTACAGCCAGGCCCTGGGGGATCGCTTTATGTCATTTCCTTTGCCACAAACTCTCATTATTCCTCAACCAAAGTGACTACTAGTGACAATTACATAACTGCCTTAGATAAGCATCTTGTAGGCTATACAGAATATGTAAAAAACAAATTAGAGTATAATTGAATCAGTAGGTGAATGCAAATTGTGGTTTAATTGTAATTTCTGATATATTTACCTTTATTTATGCTAAAAATAATGAACTGTTTGCACCATTCAAAATTTAGATATACAAAAAACACATACAAAAAGTATTTCTACATGTAGATCATTAATTAACACATTTCCTATCAAAGTCTGATGGATACTTGATGTTTTTAATTATATAAAGTTAAATAGTATTTGTTGCATTGTCCCTTCAATCTCTCTTCAACTAAGGATGAAATCATAATTCCTGTTTTAACAGTTTTTGGAACTGAGGTTAAACTCTTCCAGACTGCGCTCAAGATCTTCTGGGATTTGTTGTCAGATGTTTTGCCCTCCGCGTCAGCGCTCACCACTGGCTTTAAGGTTTAGTCTAGCGCACTTGTTTCAGCCCTCATGGTTCATCTTTATTTGTGCCAAAGTGGGAGATTAGATTGCAGTGAATATAATAAGACACGACACAGAAAAGAACCGCGCCGGCCTTACTACATTAAACACCTCATAAATCACTGAACACGAGAATCCAGTGTGCCAACTGAGGTCAGGAAAGAAACCGTTGTACAAAACAATAACCGGTATATATATCCGTATAATGCAATGCAGACACAGTATCTTTAACATCAGAGCAAGAGACGTCACCAAGTTCAACAGTAGTGTGGGACAGTCTGCCAGACTGCCTGCCCCTGTTTCACTATTTTGGTAAGGAAATGAAGGAAGTACTGCATCTATTTGTCCCGACTGGGCGAAGCAGAAACAGGAACCTGAGGATAGGGTGTAGAATACAAAGTGAAGGGAGTGGCTTTAATATTTGCTCTCCATCTTTAGTATTTTTCTGCAGTAAGAAAATGTCGGATAGGGGTGCCAAGAGGCCCTAAAAAATAAGCATGAAATCTATACATTAAAGGACCACCATAATGATCTTCTTATGAATGTATTTAATACTGTATGGCATGATTGTATACACTATTGAGACCTTGGTATGCTTTAAACGAACTTCTGAAGCGTCCTCAGACTAAAGGCTACCGTTCCGAAGTGCAGAAAAACTGCCATCAAGGCGAGGGGTAAGACGCAATGAATCTTACAAATGGGGATAACAGAGCTGACTTTCTGTCAGTCTCTCCTTGAAGGTATTCATGGTGTTGTAATCGGTTGTACACACAAAAATGATGGCAGTAGTTGTGTGAAAATGGGGGGAAAAAAGCTTGAGAGGGAAGTTAAGACACTGCCTACTTTCACACCTCCACACATTGGCTAATTGCTGCATGAAGTGGGTATACTTGTCGGATTGTCTGTTTCGGAAAGTTACAGAAATTGTCGGATGCAGCCCCCACTGTTCTGATGTTGGAAAAATATGTGTGGGGGTTGCAAGGAAGTTTCAGATGCTGCTGGATAATCTGACAGGAATTATTTGAAGCGTATCCTCCTCCTGGCTGCATCCCACTACCTCCCTGAACTCTCTCCTAGAACTGTGTTTTGCATATTTTAGTAGATAATCATCTAGGTGTTTGGATAGTCTCTTCTCAAAGACAAACATAGTTTTGAGCTCAGTTGTACACACAAAACGTGATGGTAGTAGTAGTTGAGTGAAAAAAAAAAGAGACCTTGCTTGACAAGAAAACCTCGTCTACTTCCATGACATCTGGTCAATCGCTGCGTAAAGTGAACATGATTGTTGGATTGTCTGGTTTGGAAAATGTGTCAGATCCTGACATTTCTGAAAGGATGTTTCTGATGTTGGACAGTCAGACAGCATTTTGTTTGGAGCATACTGAGGCATTTACTCCTCTTAACTGCAATCTGTTATCTCATAGGCAGTCTCTATGCACCCCCTCACACCTTACACCTGATGTCGTGGTCAAAAGGTTGAGCATTAGATGTCAAATAAAGACAAATGTAATGGTGTTTCTATGAAGGGATGATATGTTCGCTGGTCTGTCTCCAAGTACACAGAGATAAAGTTTAAATGAGGTAAAGTGGTTGTTTTTAAAGATGTCAAGATTCAGGCTACGTGGGCAGTTTTTTGGTTTTAATGTACACCTCCTTAAATCCTCCTTAAATTTATCAGGTAGGACAGGGAGCCTTCCCGCTGTCAAGCATAAAATGGGCTATTGTGACAGGATCACAGCCCAACTTCAAGTGTTGGAAAGTGGATTTATTACTTAAACCCATCTCCATAAAAAGTTATAGGTTTTATCAACTGGTGCGATCACTGTTATGAAATATTGCAGCCAAGGCAAACCGAAACTTACCTTCAGTCACAGAATATTTATGAAAGCACTAAAATGCAAAGCACCCATAGATGGCCTTTCAAAGCTATAAAAGGAGCATATAATCCAGGTATTATTATTTGGAGTCAATGTTGCTCATCCCCAAAGACACATCAGACAACCTATCTGTGAAAATGATCATACTTAATGTTTGGAAAGCACTTTTACTGCTGACCACTTCCCTTTTCCAAGAGATGGAATGCGAATGTATAATATAATCCGTAACATTCACATGCAAGGCAATGAAATAACGGAGTTCAGTACTGTAGTAACTGTCATTTTTCAAACTTGAGTTTAATACCTGCAGCTACAAAAGTCAAACCCTTTCTGAGGCTTGTAATATGCATTGATGTGCCAAAAACAATCATTCATCTCACTGAATTCCTTCAGAAGCCTAATCAAATCATCTTTAGATTGGTGCCCAACAACAGCTTCAGAGCCCTCAAGGTTCAGTTCCTAAATTCACTTCAAGGGTGATCACAGTGTGAGGTGATTAATTAAAGGTTTTTCTTTGTCCAAGGAAGAAGCTTACACCACTGTGTTGCTCATCGGGATCCGCAAAGAGGCCCGTTCACATGTGCTTCACCTCTCCAGGAACAAGCGCTACACCCTCACCCCGGAGCAGCTCAAATGGGACAAGTTCAAGCTAACATACAAGTATTCATTTGCTGTTCTTCCACAAGTTAACACAGCAGCAAAGCACAGTTTAACAAAAACACAAAGTGTTGGTTTTGGCAGGAAAATACAAGAACACATGTTTTTCAGCTCAATTTTGCATTAGCAAAAATTAAATGCGAATTTTATGTTAACTGCTTTTAATTTCCCAAATGTCTTGCATATTCAGCTGTTTGTATCCCTGCTGGTGTGTAGTGCTATGTACAGTATTTTTTAGACCATCACTGGACATTAAAATTGTCATTTCAGACTCAGAATAAAGACATTATTGGCTGGGTTAGCTGCACCTTAATGGAATAATTTACCTGAGCTTGTCAATATATTCTTACCTCATGTCAGTCAAGATGTCCTTTGAAAGTTTTAGGACCACCAACAGTTCAAAGTGCATCATCTGACAGTGAGCGCCTTACAGAACTCTCTGCTTGCATTTGTCAGAGAGGAAAATAAAGGAGTACAGTGGACTTTCACACCCACACAGCAATTGCTTGGCTTCAACACACTTGGATTGTGCTGCACAATCTGTTTGTGGAAGATTCAGGGATACTTTATTATTTTTGGAGCTGAGAATTGATGGTCCCATAAACTTAATAAAGTCATATAGAAGAAGATTGATCTAGCATGGTTGGAACACAGTATTTTGGTGATCCTGTAAACTTTATGATAATGAGCCAAATTTCAATCATTCCTGAATTAGTAAAATTATATTTTTATCTGTTTCATATTGACAGTCAATGACACTAGCTGATCAACATCTGATATTGATTCAAATCATCCATATCAGTCTAATCCTGGCTGAGATGTTAGAGAATATCAAGGTTCAGTAATGGAGCTGTACTTGCAGTGCTTGTGGGAATTCTGGTCTGTCTAAACAGTAGCCATTGTGTTTTGGCAGATTCCTCTGCTGTAGCCTAGAGGAATGTGTGTAGAGACCGGTATAAACTACACAGTTCTGTTGTTTTTTCGAGCAGGTTGCTGTCCTTCCCTACAAACTTGATAAATGCCAGCGACACGCGTCGAGGCATTGCCAAGGCTTTTCTCATGTGGAGCGATGTCTCGCCGTTCAGCTTCAGAGAAGTGCCAGCTGACCAAGAGGCAGACATAAAGATCGGTGGGTACTCTGCATGTGGTTGTATCAATCCCCAACAGATGTTCCATGGCTCCGAGCTCCAGACTTCTGCTTTGTCTTTACGGTTTTTCTCTCCGTGCTGTCATCGCCGAAATGTTTTTTCCTCCAAACTCATTAAATCACAAAAGAGCGACTATATTACCAAGCTTATATTCAGCATGATTCATAATTCTAAATGAAAAAAATAAATATATAAATGCTTAACAACTTCCATATATGTCAGCTCATGGTGAAGCAGTCTAAATTATGCTTTATCTGTCCCTTTGGGTACAAACTCCAGGGTCCTGCATAAATTCTCAGTGACAGTGAGAGGAATGGTTGTCATCCTGCAGGGTGAAGGCTGAAGAAAAAGCTCTGTCTTTTGTAATTCGTCATCCCACTGCTGTAGTCTACACAGAGCAGAAATAATGGAGTGAGGGTTTCCCTCCTCGGCTCTGAGGTATGCGTCTCTCCCTCTCTGTTTTGGCAGGCTTCTACCCCGTCAACCACACAGACTGTCTGCAGTCCTACTTGCACCATTGTTTCGACGGCATCACAGGAGAATTGGCTCATGCATTTTTCCCGCCAACAGGCGAGATCCACTTTGACGACCACGAATACTGGATTCTGGGAAACATGCGCTTCAGCTGGAAGAAAGGCATGCGTTTTTATCATGTTTATTGAAACAGCTAATATATAACCGATAAAGTGATGGATGCAGCAGACGCTGAACTGGACAGCACAGGGGGGTTCACGGCAACTGAAAGAGAAAATAAACTGTATCTTTGTTGCAGGGGTTTGGCTGACAGACCTCGTCCACGTGGCAACACATGAAATTGGCCACGTCCTGGGACTCATGCACTCCATGGACCCAAAAGCTATAATGCACCTGAATGCAACTCTCACAGGGCGCAAGCTAATCACACAGGATGAAGTGTGGGGTTTGCACCGTCTCTATGGTATGTTCATAACCATTATGTAACACTGTTTTGAAAAATAGTACAGGGCTTCAGAGAACCTTTGCCACAACTTAAATGGGAATGTTTTTTCTTGGGCTTTGACAGTGATAAATACACCTGAGAACATTGTCAGTTATCCAGGACATTAGATATCTAGAAGTAGTTAGTCAAATGCAAAAGGACTTAATTGGTCTTGAAGACATTTTGTAATTCATCCAAAACATGAACCACTGAACGGAAAACATCTTCAAGACCTGAAAAGCAAATCCAATTTTCCATCCTGGGATCAGACTACTCACTATCAGCCTGATAATGGGCTGTCGGGAAGAAAAAAAGGCATTGGGCATGCAGTTGCTTGTTTTATCCTGTGTGGCGTTTTGTTGTGGAAGCATCTAGGATGCCTCACTACATCCCAACATAAAGACCAGTACCAGAATTATTTTTCCTCCTTTCGCCTAGTTTGATAATTTTTACAACGGGTTCCATAACGTTGGCATTAAACATTAAAAATGGAAAAGCGAAAGTGTTGAGTGTTGTAGTTGGTTCTGTCAGGTGGAACAGTAAAGTCAGTCACTAAAGTCATGAAACATGACAGTCTATGATTGGTCAGAGTCTGCCATGTCTCTCAGCCAAGTCACAACAAGGATTCAAGAATTTAAGTAATCTCCTAATCTGACACCGTGACCATCTCAGAAGGCAAAAATGTTGTGTAGTCTGATCCCGGCATTAGACAACCAAAATACACTTGTGAAGAACCAGCGGTACAAAACCTGTGATCCATTTTTGGTCGAAACCAATCTGTATGTAGACCACAGTGTTTGTCTTTGACGGCTGACACTGAAAGCCAACGTGGCATTAATGAATACTGTATAAACTACTCATGAGTCATCATTAGTGTGTATTATGGTGAGTCATTTTCATTGGAACCAAGGACAGATCGGTGATCCAAATTCCTTTGCTGCTGACTGAGAGCTGCTGTCTGATCCTCCTCCTCACTCTGTCTCCCCCTCTCTTCCAGGATGTTTGGACCGGTTTTTTATCTGTCCAGCCTGGGCTCGGAAAGGCTATTGCGACAGCAAGCGCAAGCTGATGCAGAAGCACTGCCCCTCCAGCTGTGATTTCTGTTACGGTAAGACAGAGCAGCAGCAGAAGGCAGCAGCAGTCCAAGGAAAAAAAAGTTTTCTCTCAACTGAGCAGCGCAAGGAGCTGCTGTGAACCGTTTGCCAATGGAGCAACGGGAGCCAACAGGTCCAGCCATGCAGAGCTGCGATGGGGGTTTTTAATAATCAGATTTTAAGGGAGATTACACTTGCCACTGGTGGAGTTTGAGTTAAGTTTTGGGGAGCAGCAGAGTCCCCAGGGAGCCAATGTGTGTTTTGGCCCACAACACTGACAGAGCAGAGCAGGTACCTGCAGATAGGTGTCTCAATGAGTGATGCTTTACACCAAGAATTGATAATACATCAGCAATCTGACAGCCTAAGCCTCTTTAGCTTTACTGAGGGACACACGGGTGCGGATGTCTCCTGTTGCACAACAGGAAATGGTTCCTCCTAACCATCACAGCCCCATAGATTGTTGTGGCTTTCTGGGATTTTTGTCAGCAACAAGGGACAGTGTGGAGAGGCAAGAGGATACGATTCCTGGCTCGCAGTAATCTGTTCCTCATTGTTGATTGGGAGACGTTGTACGGCTGTGGAAAATTCCTGAGTGACTCCAAACCGCTGGAATTTCAGACTGTGGCTTGAGGGTTAGAGACACACAAGGTCAATTTGGATTTTTGCGGCATTAACGAGAGCGACTGTTTTTTAAGCAGACTGTGAGATGATCACAAGGCGGCCTGTTGTGTTTGTCAGAAACCAGATGGGAGAGATTATATTGATAAGACAGCCATGACGCCTGCAGGTCAGGAGTTGTGAAAAGCATGGGGAGTGTCCAAAGTGATAAGGTTTGTATCATTGACATCATCATTGACTTTGACAGTGATCAGAGTTTCAGCGAGGTGTTTGTAAGGGAAAGTTGTGACATATCCAGATTATGAAATACTCAGAAAGGTTTTGATCTCCTATCTCTCTTAGCTTCTTTTTTCTGGGACATTGCTTTTAGGTGACCGTTGTAAGGTCATTAAAGTTGCATGTCTTAATTTTAGTATTTACCTGAATGGCTAAAATGTTAAAGCGTTTCCCTTAAATCCTTTTCAGAATTCCCTTTCCCCACTGTGGCTCCCACCCCGACACCCCCGAGGACCAAACACAAGCTGGTCGTCGAGGGCAAAAAGCTTACCTTTCGTTGTGGGAAGAAAATAGCATCTAAAAAAGGCAAAGTATAGTGAGTATCACTGTTTGCTCCGTTATCAGTTCACCTAACCATATACTATGATGTTTCTATGATTTCATTGGGCCTGTTCACACCTGGCATTAACATGCGTCTAGGGGGATCTGGTCTAAGTATGTCAGTTCACATCTGGCATTAGAATGTGTCTCCACATGCATCTCAAGTGACCACTTGTGATCGCATCTCACTTCCCCGCTCTATATGCTAATAGACACGTACATTATTTCCGTTTGCAAGGACCAAATGCATTGTTTTTAACCGGTTGGAGGCAGCAATGCACTTCCCATGCCTAGTCTGCCGGAAATTAAAAGAAGAAGTTTGCAAAGACCTTGGCGTGCAGGTAAAATCAAAACCCTAAATCAAAATCTAAACCTCTTGGGCCCAAATGGAAATCAGATAGTGTGTTACATTTGTACTCCATCCACGAGAATCCAATGTTAAGTCACTATCTATCGCTGGATGAGGTAACACATTGACTCTATGGCCCGCTCATGAAAGCTCTTGCATTTGCAGTATTATGATTATTACTAACCGGGTGTCAGTGGCAACTTTCCTGCCATGCATTCAAATCACAACCAGCGCAGTTAGTGACACGTTTTCCATCACCCAGTAGCTGCAAGCAACAATTTGCTTGTGCTAGCGTTATGTCACACAGCGTCAGCGACACTGTTCGAGGTCCAAAAAAACACCTGCAATTACCGCTTAACACCATATGGTGCTGCCAAAGAGCACAAAACGGAGATCTTCGAGATTACCACTTTAAAACGACGCTGTTGGCACGTGAATGAGTATGTACTATGCAGAGAACGTCAGTTGAGTAGGCGGTCCTTTAGCTGCAGTCCTGCAGACTTACCCTAACCCTTAACGACACCCCTCCCCCAACCCTAGTAGGATGTTCACTCTATGAGTGACAACGCTTCAAAACGGCCAACATGGCCAGCTACATTGTCGCTGAGTCACTGTTGAAGTGTTGCTGAAGCACTCGTTGACGTAGTTATGTCATCATGGGCTTGTGTGTGTCTGTAAACATAGATCATCAGATGAGAGCATCACAGTCCACAGAAGCTAACGTTGGCTAGCATAGTGTCAGACAGCTAAATAACGCACTACCACAGCTAGCCATTGTGCGTTTACAAATTGTAAAGTTACGTTACATACCTGGTACTCCTGCAATAGCTGCCACCCTCTGCCAAACTACATTTTATAAATTTCTGTCACAGTAAAAAAAGAGGGTAACATTAGGGTTAAATAGTACAGAGAACTGGCTAACGACAAGGATGAGTTTTCCTTACATTATTTTAGATGGAGCAGAAAAGGAAGTGGAAATGATGAAGCTAAAACATATGATTGGTTGACACTCCACTGCATCATTGCAGCGCTAAAAAAAGTTGAGGCCAGCTCAACTTTGCTTTGTAGGGCGTCACGCCCGTCATGCAACAAGACGTGTCAGGCGTCAGTTTGTAGCTTCGTGTCGCCTGCTTCTATGGAAAATAACTTGTAGCCTGTTGCTTTGTCGCTGGTAGTCTGAACACACAGTAACTCAAACCATCTCACTGCTCATGCCTAAACCTCACCAAGTCGGTGTCGTAAAGTGGGTGTGTCGTGTAGATACACGTCCGTTCCACGGCTGCAGCGGACTGTACTTTGCCCAGCACGCAATATTTTTTTCCTAGGATGGCTAAGTCATGACCCGCCCTACTCTGCCTCTGATTGGCTTACCCTGATATTCTTACCCTAACCCTAACCAATCTCACTCCTCATGCTTAAACCTAACCAACCTAACCAACGAAGGCAACGAGTACTAGCCAATCAGAGGCAGAGTAGGGCGGGACATGACTTCGCGATCCTAGGAAAAAAAATGTATCCAGGACACACTCGCGCGCACACACCGCTAAAAAAAATGTGGCCATACACGACCCAGACCACCGCTGAATGTGGTCTGAGCGATCGGATCTCAATGCGTCTTCAATGCGTTTTGGGTGCATTCACACCTGTACTTATAGCGTGTCCACTTGTGATCGGTTCACCCAAGACACGTTAAATCCAGGTGTGAACAGACCCACTGAGCTCTGTCTAACGTCTGACTCCTGTTCCAGCTGGTACAAGGACGGCGAGCTGCTGGAGTACTCCCACCCAAACTACATCTCCTTGAAAGACGACCACATAACTATAGTGGCCAATGCCATCAACGAAGGCACATACACCTGCATCGTGAAGAAAAAAGACAAAGTTCTCACGAACTACTCGTGGAGGGTGCGCGTGCGCTTCTGAAAGGCCACGCCAGCTCCTCTGCACACTGAACAGGACGCGCGCGCACACACCACACACACGGTCACGAGGAGACCTCATTCACTAGGGCACATATTTCTGTTTTTTTAAAAAAAAGTTTTTTCTCTTCTTAACTTTCTACACACAACTGTATCGTTGATTATTTGTCGTTGTGTAAATGCATTTTCATATGTGCAAAAAATAAACGTTCCGTGACAAGTAGTGTTTTTTGTGAACACACCACCTGACTGTGAAAAGATGTTCATTGCTGTTTCCATTTTATGTGGTGATGAAAAATCTGTGCAGCCGTCGTCAGCTGTTTGGGATAATAACAGCTACTCTATTCATCAAGCCTGGACTTCTTCAAAGCTCTTGCTGTTAAGGAAGTACTGGGGTCCAGGGACACCCAGGGATTCTTGGGGTGTCCCAGCCAGATGTTAAACTAATGAATCACTAAGGTTTAATTCAAAAAGATATTAGCCAAGTTGGAGACTGTATAGGAGTACCTTCTCATATACAGTGAACACAAAATCTTCCGTTATAGGGCCTTGGGGAAAAGAATCATCCAAAAAAAAAAAAAAAAAAGATCCATGTCCCTGACGTGTTTCTTTTTGGGGGCCTGAAAAGGTTGAGAAGCCCTTGCTTAGATGCATGCCTTTTGAATAATTTACGCACTGACCAAACTAAGCTACTAAAGCCAGAATAAGCAATGTTATCTACAGCCTTTGGAACTATTTGGACCTTAAACCACATATGGAACACCTCAGACGTCTAGCTTACTTTACTAGCCTCACAGTGAAGCCAACAGTCTGCCTCCGGAGACGGCGCAGTCAGTTCCACCAGCAGCTCTCCTTCCAAGCGTATTCAACACATCAGGCGTAATAATCTGCAGAAGGGCTCCGGTGGGGGTAGGGGATAGATAAAACTGATTAATGAACATTTCCATTTGGTTCTGGCTGTCTAAGTCCCAAGACGAGAGGGGATTTTTTTTTCTGCGTCTGTTCCAGTTAAAGCAGTAAGCAGTCTTGCAGGGAACTAAACTGTACTGTTTATTTTTCTTCGGCTCAAAATCAAAGAATTTATTGGTTTAATCCTGGAGTCGCAGAGCCATTTAAAAACAAAGGCAAGAGTGAAGTCTGGGCCTCTTTCCCCCTGAAAGAACAAAGTACGGAGACAAAGTGTGCAGTGCAAAGAATGACATCACTTTTGGACAGCTACAACCGAGTTGGGTTCAAGGCTGGATTTTTTTTTAGGCTCGACTTCCCTTCGTTTTTTTCTCCTCTGGCAGAGTACAGTTGTGTTTGCATAGCTATGACAGAGTTTATAAATACATGGAGAACAGCAGACAAAACAGTTTCAAACTTTATTTCTAGCAAAAACATTGTCCCCCTGTCATAAAGTGAGCTGACAGTCCTAAGTAAATTTCTAACATTATGTTGGATGGAAAGCACATCCAATGCTGCATCATTATACAGTAGCTCGGGCAGGCAGGAAATACCAACCATTTATAAAATCTGGTCCTCTCTCATGAAGTATAGAAGGGAAAATAAACAAAAGTCAAAACATGAGATCTAAACTTCTAACAGACTTATGGTTGTCTCTTTTTTTCAGAGATACAATCGCCACATTTAAAACGGTGAAATGGCTTGAAAGAAAAAAAAAAACACAGAAGACAAAAAGTTGAGGGAAAATTCTGGAAATTCATCATGTTTGAGCCATCAGTCTTGCTGTGAGACAGTCCCGACTATTTGGTAACAGTTGCAATTGAACAGATATTGATCTGGTTTACGGTTGTAAACCAGTGATGCCGTCCAGTTCCAACAAAACAACAAGTCCCAGAATTCTTTGCTCCCCTCTTCCTCAGTTAGACAGCCTGCAGTGTCCTGGTTGTCCTACAGTTTTGGGCTCAGAATTTGAGGCTGAATCCTGGACCGACTGCAGACGCTCCCTGGTTGCTGGTTGTCAGGTGGAAGCCTGTGTCTTTAAGGTCGTCATCCCCCTGGAGAGATCAGAGAAGGAAAGTGAACTCATGGTGAATACCAGCAGTCAATCAATGTTCAATCACACCTCTGATATCATGATCATGCAGTTTAATTTCTTACATATTAATTATAGAGCTGATCGATACTACACTGGTTATCTTTGGAAAACTCCTCACTGACTGGATTCTCATGAGACATTTTTGATTGTTTTCCACACATGTATACAAGAACATATTATTGCTATTATTCTTCTTCCTGGATTTCAGTGGAGAGTCTGTTTCACAAGTTTTTCTACCTTGACAAGAATAAAATATAAGATAAACGATGAAAACCATTGGCATGAAATGGTCTAATTTTTTGGTAAGACAGCAAATATCGACACTGATTTCAAAATTGAAAAAAATAATCGGCCTTAAAACTGACTTCTAGGTGGGTAGGACCACTGTTGTAAACGTTAGGAACTAAAGAGTGCTCATCATGGAAAACACGAGGAGGAAATACCCGGACACAAAGCAGAAGCCTGTAGGTCTGTAATCTATTTAACACAGACAGCGTTCGGAAAGCCTGGTAGCTGTATGTAATGGAGAAAGTGGAGCCTAATGTCCTTACCAGGTGACTGTAGCCCAGGCCTCCCTCGGGTGGACGAGGACTGGTGCCTCTCTTCACCCTCTGTTGCTCGCTCTTGGCCGGCCAGGTGGGGAACATGGACGGGTCGATGGGCAATGGCGTCTCGCGGAAGTACTCGTGCTTGAGCGCCTCGTCTGATAAGATCCTCTTACTGGGGCAGTAGGTGAGGAATCTGGAAAACAGTCAACGATACAGTTCATGTGGAGATGCTAATACACTTTGGCGACGTTTCAGCAAAGAAGCACAAGCAAACAGGCGGCTCGGGAGTGTTGCGTGGGCTTGGAGTCTTCACACAGAGACCTCCGTGTGTAGAGCAACGGTTAAAAATTGTGAAACTTCCCTTTAATTTATTTTGTTTAAGACTATTTCCTAGTTCCAGACTCCTGAGTGACCACTCTCATCTCAATATCTAATTCAAATAGGCCTTGTGAAGTTCTCGCTGATGGCAGTTTTCCTGGTTGGAAAACCAAATGGGCTTTGTAGGCGGGATTAAGAAAAATAGTGACAAAAAAAATGGCCAAAAAATGATGCAAGCAGGGATGAGATTGATGCAGTTACACAGGTTGTTGGAAATTTGCTACACCTCTCGACTGCTACCTCTAAATGCTTCTATGTTGACGGGACAGACGGGTCAGTCACCACTGATTGGTGATGGCGAAACATCCCGCCCCGAATAAAAAACAGCTGAATAATATCGTGAAATAATAACGGCAATTCAGTCTGGTTATCAGGCCACTGAAGAGGTACACTGGTTATAGAAAATAAATTTGCACATCATTCATATCCCCAAAAAAAATGTGGGTAAGAGAGATAGAATTTAGCCAAAGAAAATAAATTACAATAGACAATTTGAAGATTGAGACTTTGCAAATTTAACATAATCTGTATTAACTAAACTACATCTAGACACACGGTCTGAACATGAGACGAGATGCACCCTGGTCTGTGGGGCCAGTGGGTTCATGAGTCCTAATTATACATGACAGGAACAACACAGCATAATGGAGAGCTGCTTAATTGTGAAAATTAGCTTTCAACCTGTGTCTGATTAAAATCTTCCACATGTGAGTGGGTGCAGTGTGGTAAATGATTAACCTGAAAAGGTTTTACTGAACTAACTCTCCCTTCTCTATGTGAGAGGAACCCCTGAGAAGAATTACTAGCTGCTACCAGCTTCATGACACAATACTGGTATCGAAAGGGACAAACTTTCACTACTGTTTTTGGTTTCGAATTTGATGTGAAGAATGTGCGCTCTTCCTGCACCTGTGAGCATGCTACTCAGGGCCTGCAGGACCCAAAAACCCTGCTGCTTTTCATTTAATCCACAAAGAACCCTTCATAACTGGGTCACCTGGCGATGGAAATTAATTGGTAAAATAAATAAAAAACGGTCAAACATTAATATTGGAAAAACAGTCTGAAGTAGTAAATAAAGTAAAGTAAGTAAAGTGCAGAAATCAATTGCATGTCTAAGTCTTCTCCGGTTGGGTACCGAAGTCCTCAACCTCTAAGCACTCACTACACAGAGGTGTGTGATATTCCAAACAGCTCTGTGACGTCTACCTGTCAAACTACCCCTCTAAACCTCTACTACGCTGCTCTGTCTCAAGCTTTTCAAATAGCTCTTCTCTACGTTTTGACCTCCTGTGGTCTGAACCGGTCCTGCCAGCCGTCTGACAGCTGGAAGGTTTCAGCAGCTCTGGAAAGGTGCCAAACTTCCACTGAACCATGATTCCTCCGGCAGAACAGTGGACATGTTGTTACCGTCCTCTGCAGCTGTGAAGTAACGGAGCGGCAGGGTTTTTGCCATTTAAAGGTGTAGGCTGTGGGTGGGTAAAGATCTGAGAGGAGAGCCGAGAAGCTTGAGTCTGCTCAAAACCCGCGGCCGCTAAACAATGCTGATCTTCGGAATGTGCAACAAAGAATTATGAACCCATTCCTCTCAGTGTGAAAATGATTTTCCGTATTAAACATTTTCCTGTAGTGTGGAGCGTCACCATGGTGAGTGTGTCTGTGAGACGGAACATGGGGATGGAACGGGACTGCTGCTGAGGCATGTTGATGAATTACCAGTCCGCTACCGTTGTCATGTTTTAAGTCGGCTTGCCAGAAATGCAGACTGAATAAAAGCTCTGGAAAGACTAACAGAATTTGACAGGATAGCAATGCATTGATCCAAGTAAGGCAGTTTCCACTGCAGCAGTCACGCTGCTTTTTACTGATATTAGTGGTTGATATTTGCCTGTCATAAACATATGATATCAGTATGTATCCCATCAGTAATTGACTAAAAAACACTTGCCATCAAATACTTAAAGATTGATTCTATACTTCTGAGCTTTGAGAAATCTGTCAAATTATGCAACTAACAAACACTACCATGAAAACGGATCCTTTTTCGTGCATTTCATAATTTTCTTCCTATGTCAGTGGCACAAGCTCGCCATGAAATACTCATGCCTTAAAAGCAATGGTCGTTTATCCAGAACACAGATAGAAAAAAAGTTGCAATATCAGAGTCAGACTCACTGTAGTGCAGTAAAGATGCAGTGTGTGTGTGTGTGTGTGGTGTAATGTTGCCTCTTGTGTGAGGAATAAAACAGCCTTTAAGAATCCTACTTGTTCATGAGGTCAAAGCCTTGGTCTGACAGCAGCGCTCCAAAGCGCTTTCGCAGGTTGTTGTAGGGATACTCTGTGAAAGTCATCTTCTTCACAGCGGGCAGCTCGCTGTAGCCGGGCCAGATCTTCTCGCTGGGTGATCCCAGATCCTACAGACAACACACGCAAGTCAGCAGACATACAGCGCTGTTAGTGTAGGGAGAGATGGATATGAGGTATTCCTACTTTGGCTGATGTATTCATCAACCACAGACATGTGGCAATAGACCAGTCCTAAGTACATTTCAATACTTTAATTCATCATTGGTAAAGACTGTAGGACGTCTTGGGAGGCCCGAATGACATCAGTGCACCCAGCTCTCGTGCGCTATGCAGATGATCTACTGAAAATTATTCAGGCAACCAGGGTGGGCTTCTCAGTTTCCTAATAACTTCATCTGGGTTGACGTCTACCAGCAGCTCTACCCTGTGGTGCACTACTGAACTGCATGCTGACCTACTCGTGACAGATGACACACTCAGAAGATTTACAGGCTGTAAACACAAGAGCTTTACCTTTAATGATGAGGATTTGCTTCATTTTATAAGGGCAAGTCAGGGCATTTACCTTGAAGATCTTGTTAATTTGGTCAATTTCAGATTTTCCAGGGAAGAGAGGTTTCTGGGTGAGGAGCTCGCCAAATATGCAGCCCACTGACCACATGTCCACAGCTGTGGAGTACTCCTGCGGAGAGAAGAACAAACATAGTGGCGGTCCGCAGAAACATAAAGTAGACAGTCTGCCTGGCACGTTTCTATGTTCGTCTGTCTCGTGTGCGAAAGTGGATGTGCTCTGACGGCTGCTGGAGCCCTGCCGCCTCACTGTGTAAATCATACTCTGTAAAACTCAAATTGTGTTTCAGTGGTATTTGGTATCTTATGAGCCAATGCCTCACAGATGTTGCCTTCTCTTGGAAATATATCTTTGGGAAAAACAATGAATCAAGATGATATAACCACATCTATGAAAGTACATCGCCTTAATATTTGTAGTTTCGGCTGTTGCATAGGCATTTGACCTGGCTCTTGCCATGTAGGGAAGCGGTGTGAACTTCAGTTCTTACCTTGGCTCCAAGCAGAAGCTCTGGTGATCTGTACCACAGGGTGACCACTACAGGGGTGTAGGGCTTCAGGGGGGAACCATACTCCCGGGCCAAGCCAAAGTCTCCAATCTACAGAACAAGACAGATGAGGAAAAAAAACAGAAATGTGTATGTAAATTATTATATTTTTTCAGTCTTGATACGATTCCTCCAAACGTGTTTATTTCACGACCGTTCATAGTGGATCAAATGTATCAGTGCACAAGGTGGTTATATCTGATTTGAAAAATTACTGTGATTCATATTTTCTATTGTCAGTTTACATAAAATTCACACTAACAAATGTCTGAGAATCTGGTTTATTTACAGACCGGCCCAGTCTGCTGCTCATTTTGCCAGAAATTCATGCTCTCATTGACTTTTAGTAATCATGTGTTGTTTGTGTAACTGTGTTGTGTTGCTGCTAGCCCAAAGGAAAGTTGTGAATCATCCTGAGACGGATTAAAGGAATGACTTTTTTGATTTTCTGTACTATGTTAAAAATAAAAAAACTACAGATGGATTTTTTTAAACGAAAATGTGTTATTTTAGGGTTAGTTTTTTTTTTGTTGGGTTGTGGTAATATTTAACAATTAAATCATGAATCTGGGCTGGAACTCAGCAGATTTAAAGTATCATAACTCTCTAGTGCCCTTAAGCCTTCAGACCCTCTTAATCTTCAAGTCACATTCTCCAAATACTCATATTAGAAAATCCACTTTTAGAAACTAATACCCCTTACTCCAAAAGTTAACCCTTTGTGGCATTGTGGCTCTACATCTGTGCTTATAAGCTGGGTTTAATACGAATGTGACACGAACACATGAACTTTGGTATGAACACTAGTTACTACCTACAATAGTTCGACTTCCCCCCCAAGTTGCCCTGCGTGAGAACCACAGTGCTAGCTTACCTTCAGGATTCCCTTGTGGCTGAGCAGCAGATTGGACGTCTTCAGGTCCCGGTGGAGAATCCAGTTATCGTGGAGGTGTCGGACTCCTCGAAGCAGCTGAATCATCAGAGTCTTAACTTCACCTGAAAGAAAGAATGTTATGTTTTAACAGAGATGCTGCGCAGCGGAGGAGAGACGTTCACTGCTTAACCCACAAATAAAGAGAGAACACCACTGTTATCCCATTCAACTTTTTAAAAACAGAAATGGACTAAAGCTCAACATTACCTGGCAGGAAGGGCTGCTTCATGGTTTCCATCAGACTCTTCAGGTCATGTTCTACATAGTTCATCACGATGTAGATCTTGTCCATATTGCTTCCAACAACTATTTCCTGATTTAGTGGGGAAAACGGTCAGATTTCGTTAGAACACTCCAAGAGATACAATAACCAATAAAACTGTAAATACCTTAGTAAGTATTTCTCAAGTTCTCTTACCCTTACTGTGACGATGTTTGGGTGCTGAGCTTTCAGGATCGTATTGATTTCTCTTAAAGAGGTGATGGGGAATCCCTCCTTCTCTTTCTCCATCTTCAGTCTTTTCAAGGCCACTATTTCGTCTGCAAACATGAGACCACATTTATTGTTTCACCAATAAACACATCTGAAACCCCAAGAGCACACTGACCTACATGTTCAGTCTCATACCGGTCTTTTTGTCCTTGGCTCTGTACACCACACCGTAGGTTCCCTCCTCTATTCGGTTCAGACACTGGAACTCCTCCACACTGCGACAGCCCTGAAGAACAAAACACAGTGTAACTGAAGACCTTAACACACCATTAAAACACCACTAACCTGCATTAGATGACTACATATGTATATTTGCATAACTTGTGGCTTATATGGATGAATATTTGTGTGATGTTGATTCAGACCTGTAAAGCAGGAAGATATTTGGGCAGCTCCTTCTTCAACTCTACAGGTGAAATTGGAGGGGAGTCAGGGATGTAGTTCTCCTCAGGGGTGGGGGATCGGGAATGAGTCTGAGATTGAGGCGTAGGGTCGCCGTCCCCTGCGTCATCCTCGTCCTCCTCCTCGTCATCCATGTCTTCACCACTCTCCTCCGAGTCGTGGTCAAAACGGGACTCTGGCACTGAGGGAGGAAGGGTGAAGTCAGTTTAGTGCTGTTAAGTGCTTTTGATGGGCGCTACTAGAGTTTAGATATGGGTCGGTCACTGTTACTATGTATTTGATGATTAATTTAGGGCTGTAACTAACAATTGTTTTTATCATCTACTAGTCTGACAATTATTTTTTTGATTAAAAATGGCCATTACAATTTTCCCAGAATACAAGTTGACATGTTTAAATAAGTCTGACTTGATTGTGTTTGCCAACTGATTGTAAATCTTAATTTAAGTATTTTACTGCGTTTCCTCTGTACTGTAAACTACAAACAATGATCAGAATAGGAAAACTTATTTTTGCCTGTTTGACCCCAATCTATTTAAGACATGGTCTACGAAATAGCTTTTTCCAGAGCTTTTAACTGCAGTTTAAGGTGAAAAAGGAAGTTTTTTTTCAGGGTTTTTTTTTGTTTTGGTCAAACTACTGTTTCCACTACTATTTCACAGAAGACATTTTGACATCACATTTGGAAAAGAACAGGTGTAAGTAATAAAACTAATGATGGCTGAACTCCATGTGGCTGTTTCGGTTTCAAGGTCATGGTATTGTGCATGTTGGCTCACTGTCACAGCTTACAAGGTCACTTGAATAGAACAAAGCCATCGTTAATATTGTTAGTATTTTTCCTACTATGACGAGTCAAAAACGTCTGCTGTGTAAAGGGACCATCACACTGTCAGCAAGTTCCACTCCTGTGTTTTCAACCTTTGGTGGTGGAACTGCTTTTTCATTTGAATCACAGATTGTGCCTTTCAGGAACCTGCAGCAAAAGAGTCCTGGCAAAGAAGTTTCTTAACCTTCAAGAGAAGAATTATGAATAAAAACCCCCAAATGTTCAGCAGACAAAGCCAAACCTTTACTGATCCAAATATGATTTATGCACTCTCCCTCCTGGCCATGCAGCTCTTTCATCTAAAATGATTTCCAGATAAAAACTAAACATAAAAACATTTATACACTCAACACAAATAATTACAATTTAGCTGAGCATATGCAATAGCTACACAGACATCATATGACATGTTATAGCAGCATCAGAGGGTTTACTCACCTGCAGGAATATGATTTCCAATTTCTCTCTCCTCTTCAAAGTCTTCCTCTGACTGCTCGTCCTCACTCACGTCCTCTGAAAGGAAGAAGGCCGCTCTGTTAAACCCATGTTGCTGTATAACTGACTTGACGCAGCCACATCAGTCAAAGGAACATTTTTTTTTTTACCTGCGCTCTGCTCAGACCTGCCTGAGCCTGAGACAGACTCGTCCTCCTCTTCTTCTTCACCCTCACTCTGGCTGCTGGACTCTTCGTCCTCATCGTCATCATCCTCTTCGTCTGAGCCTGATCCTGACGCTAGACAAGGTGAAAAAGAAACATAGTCAGAGGTTTAGCATCTGAAATGTCCTTCCAAAGAAGTCATGCTTCCCAAGAATGTTAGCTATTTACAGCAATAGAAGCCTTGGACAAGCCTAGCGTGGTGTTTTAGTTGTAGCATCGTCTTTGCGCTCGCTGTCTGCTGGTTGCTGAAAGTGTAGGTCACGTCAATTACCTAAAGATGATTCTCCTGTGCTGGTCTTCCTTTCGCTGTCACTGATGTCCTGGAGGTCTGCGAGCAGGTCTTTACCCTCTGGCTTCTCCTCCTTTGATGCTACAGACATAACACAGTGTGAGCTACACTGAAATATAAAAGATGATCTTGGGAAAGTAAATGACAGGATAGTTAAGAATAAATATGATAAAAGCAACTTTTTTTAGAGATTGACATAATGGTAAACTCACTTGCACTTTTCCTTGGTTCGCTATGGTCGGATCTGTCCCGGGCAACGCGGGTGGGACTGCGGCTGCGGTGACTTTGTTTTGGCTTTTCACCGTACTCGTCAGGTAGCATCCGATGGTGAGACGGCACTGTGGACAGGAAAGTCTATTAGTAATCATCGCTGCAGATTTAGCTTTACAGTTCACGCGGGGAACTGTGTTTAAGAAATACAACCCTTACGGCTGGAGCTGTTGTCTGGATGTATTTAACCTATCTTAGAAGTAGGAATGAAGAAACGCTTAACTTAGCTCTGTCCACAGTGAAAAAATACATCTTTTGTCCGACAGTTGTTTGGGTTCAATCACTGACCTTCTCGTCGAGACCCTCGCTCTTTGCGTCGCTCCTCAGCCCTCCTCTCTCGATCCTTCAGCTCCCGTTGCTCTTTTTGCTGTTCACGAAGCTTTCTGTCCCGTTCGCGCTGGCGTTCCAGCTGCTCCAGCCGGTCCCTGTGGTCCAAAAAAAACCCAGGAGAATCCAGTCGAGGTCTGTCCAGACAACCAAAACCCCAATCTTGTCATTGTTAGTTTTCATTTTAGTTTAGGTAGTAAAAGCTTATTCAAACATACAGTTAGTTTACAGCTGCAGGGTTGTTTAGTTACCTTCAGTGTTGTTTTCAGTGACAAACATACAGCCATTAACAGCCTAACCCACATGGATTTGTTGTTAGATGTCAACTTTTTTAATTTGCTAATAAGAGAAAACACACCTTCAGTACTTCTACAGTAGATATAGATTTGATAGAAATAGAAATCAAAATCAAGTTTCATGCTGCTTAACGGCTTTAACATCCTGACAAGAAAACAGGGAACACACAGAACACTTGTGACTTTTCAACAGCTCCAATCCAACAAAACAGGTCTTAGCATTCATAAACATCAGTACTGATTAGGGGTGAAACGGTACAGTACAGTTCGGTGTATGCAGCCGTACAAAGAATACACTCTGTGACCCAAACAATCACTGTCAAAATAGTTTAATAATCCTCTTACTCTGACATGTGGACAAATAATCCTAGGGCATGAGTTCCACCCGTAACATTTTGGCAGATTATATATATTATTATATATATGACATCATTAGATTATTTATACTGAAGCATTAGTGTGTAAGCAGCATGTTACCGTTGTTGCTGCTGGAGGTGGAGCTAGTGAAACAGCTGTCAGCAGGTGTCCTGACTCCTTGTAGGAAACAGAAAAGTTGTTTTCTGTTTCCACTGCAGCACAACTAAACTGTTTCCATAAAAGTTTCCACTGCAGCACAACTAAACTGTTTCCATAAAAGTTTCCACTGCAGCACAACTAAACTGTTTCCATAAAAGTTTCCACTGCAGCACCTTTTTTTTTTTTCTGCTGTACCGAAAGCACACCAAACCATGACCGCAAAAACCGAGGTACATACCACACCGTGCGTTTTGTGTACCGTTACACCCCTAATGTCATTTAATACATGGTCCAGGGTCAGTGCTCACCTCTCTCTGCGTGAATGGGCCCTGGCCTGTTCCCTTCGTTTCTGCCGCTCCCAGTCTCGCCGGGCTTTGTCTTCTTCCCATTGACGCTTCCTGCGATCGCTCTCTCGCTCTTTTTCTTTGTCTTTGGGCCGTACATGTTTCCCTGCTGTAGAAGCAAAAACCTTGAGTGGATACAGATCCGCAAAAACAGTTCCAAACCTGTCACATTCAGCCGTAAAACATATGTATGTGTTTATGTAATTACGCAGCACTCCCACACCTCCTTCAGCAGAGTGGCTGCGATGACGTCTTTTATCTTTTCTCTTCTCCTCCTTTCTGTGGTGAGATTTGTCTTTCCTTGCTATTTGCTGTGGAGGCTTGATTGCCAGTGATTCATCTTCCTCTCCCCTTCATAAATGTAAAGAAAGCATTGTGAGACTGTTGCATAGCATTTTTTTTAACCAAGTTAAACTACTGAATACACTTTTCCAAATTAGCAACCAACTTTGTTTCCTACAACTTAAAGTACCTGTCCTCTGTTGAGTCTTCCCGGGTGTACGGGGAATTCCGAATTGTTATTTCCATCTTTTGATCCCGTAGTTCTCCTTCCTCCGGAGTATCTCTTTTGGCTTCCCGATCATCCGCCTGTGGAACAAGGCCCTGGGTGAACTTTCCAAGGCCAGAAGAACAGAATATGTGGTTAGTGCCAGAGAGACAGAATATACTGCAGAAATGTTTTTTGTATTTGTCTTGCTACAAAAGCTTCTGAAATAACAATCAGAGAGTGGGAGTCATGTTTAGGTTCAAAATGATGATGAAATTAACAAAAACATTGGGCCAGCATACGTTACTGTGTTTAAATTAACAAACTTATTTGCACAAATACCCAAATGCATGGATATGAAATTAGTTTTGAAATACTTTACATTTTTCTGGCGCTTGGGATCTGTCCTCTCTTCTAATTCTCTTCTGCGTTTTTTCTCTAGCAGGATTTCGTCAAGAGTTTTCACTTTCCAGGTCTCCTTTTCGTCCCCCATCAGCATCCACTCTGCACCGCCTGCATCACATCACACGTACGCACACAACACACAGGTGTTCAATACGGGCTTCAATTCAGCTCAGCTTCATCTTAAACATGAAGAGGTTTATACCAAAGAGAATAAAAGGAACCAAGATAGTTGTAATAGACCCATAGCGGAGAAAAGCCTGCCAGTTTTTAGTCATTGTTTCTTCTATTTATCATCCATTTTACATTTTATGTAAGTGTCAAAATAAGAACAATGGTAATTTTGTAGTGTTAGAATCTTATAGTCTGTCTCACTGTTACAATGTGTTTCATTTTAGTCTGCTTCATTAGAAAATGGAAGAAAAATAAAGAAAATTTCATTCAATTTCCTTTGAAAGTGTGAGATCTAGATGCCTTTTTTGTGTCAATAATAATAATACCTACCATAAGTGTGCTATATTAATTCATTTAAATGTGGGAATCAGTCGCCGCAGTCATGAATTATATTATTTAATTAAGGCTTTCAATAAAACGTCACCTTCAACAACTGATTATACGCCTCTGATTCACACTAAAATGCATTGTACGGCTCACTTCCACTACTATAGAGAAGTACTTGTCAGTGGTTATAAGAAACAATAAATAGATATGAATCAAGATTTTACAATGTGAGTTAAGTTTGACATGAGGTACTTATCGGTATTCAGCTAAACCTGCTAACTGTTGGAGTAACTTAACGTTAGGCCAGTTAGGAAGCCGTAACTAACCTTATATATACTGTTATTATTGTACAGTATTGTTTTATATATTATTTCTGTATAGACCAGTTAGTTAAGCAGCAAACTGAGTGAAACGACGGGTCAGTGAACGACTTTAACTCGCTGTTTGTGGTTGTGAGTCAAGCGGCGGATGCTAACACATTAGCTAGCTAACTTCAGCTAGCTACAACTAGCATGGGCGAGATTTGCTAAACAACTTTCTTTAGCTAACTACGTGGCTGTTAAAAAATATAGAGAGTATATCTGGTAGAGCAATAAACTGGAGAACCGACAGCTGTATCCGCAGCTCTGTTTAAACCTCTGGCTGCGGAGAGGGATGAAGATAATCACCGAGCAGATAAAATAGTTAACAAACCTGAGATACGCGCAGCGGTATTACGGCGCACCGGAGGTCTCAACGCGCTGCAACCGTCTGGAAAACTTCCGGTGTGAAACAACGACTTCCTGCCATGGAAAAAATCCATGCTTCCTCTACTAAAATGTAATAATATATCATTTATGTCTCATTTTATTCCTATTTTCAACCTAGTTTTCCTTTATCTGAACTACTGGCATAATATTACATGTCTTGTTAATCTTGTTCACGTAATCTGTAAAATTTACATTTCTAACTTGTTCTTGGTTGCTTGATGCTATGATATTGATTCAAGCAAAGCTTTATAGGGCAAAAGAGGCCTATACTCATCTTTATGATACAAGAAGAAGAAGTTTTCTCTGGGGGAAATGAGTGAAGGAAGATGAAATTCAAATATAATTTTCAATTCAATTCAATCCAATTAATTTTAATCAGTTTAATTTTCATTGTCGGCTTCACCAAAACAGTGTAAGAGGTGGGGGGCACATAAGGACATACATGGCATAAAAATAGATACAGCATATACACATAGTAAGGCACAATGTAGTACAAATATATAGTAATATAGTAAAAAAAAAAAAAGTAAAAACACACGAAGAAAAATGTCAACATATGTGCAAACTTGCATTATACATGAGGTAATATATATCTGAAAGTATTTGCAGTAGAGCTGCTGTACAAATGGTGTTGTAAACATATGGCAGTAGTGCAAACGCAGTGCAATTTGGGTGCAATGATATCTGTACATATACTGTATCCGCAGTTATTTGTGAATATACATCAAACACATGGGCAGCCAAAGATAAAGCCATTCACTGGGATGTTAAATTAGTTAAACTGGGCAGTCAGCTCAGTCAGCAAGTCGTTTTTTTTTATATTTCACTCATTTTAGGACCAAAAAGTGAGGATCAAGTGCAGCTGTTTGGTTTGTATATGTTTGATTACATGATGCTGTGACTTCTATATTTTGTCATTATCATCATCAAAAAATAAATAAATAAAAATAGAATAAGGTTAACATTTTTAAAAATAGCTTCTGAGTATTATTAAGATATCGTTCAACTTCAACGGTGCTCTATGTCAGCATGATCAAAACAACAGAGGGTAAAATGGAAAGGTCCTTTACTGTCCAGATCCAAACCTTTGCAATACAAAGACCCAGTATTTCCCCCAAGCTAGTGAATTACACAAATTGCAGCATTCATTATTTATATGTATCAAGAGACATTTCAGAGCTCATATATGCTGTGACTTACATGTTGTGAGTCAACTCTTGACAGCCTTAATCCCAGATTTGCTAAGACTTTTGGCATTGATCATTTCTTATAACTTATATTACATGGATACTCAGTTCCGTTTCCATGGTGATGCAGGATAAGGATGCTGCCGTATTCCACAGAATATTTGTCTCTTGTTTTAATAGGCCTATTTCAATATTATTAGTGCATATAATATTTTATATAGCAAATACATCCCAAGAAGCCAGACCAGTAGGTGCTCAGTGTTGTTATCCTTATACCTGTCCATGAGGAGGCAGCAGCACACAAACAGAGTCGTCACCTCCACCAGGCCCTGCAGAGTGACCACATGGCAACAAAAACCAGATAAGCATTGACTACAGCCTTCTTCTAGACATCCTAGGGCCCATGGGTGCTTTGCAAGTCCTCTGTGGAGCCAGGTTTAACCTCTTCCCTGGACATTAGTGATACAGATAATATAATGACAGATAATACCTACATTGTCACAATAATATGTAATGTTTATCACAGAAATCATTTTCTCCTAACTGTTATAATCAAGTGAAACCAGAATATAGGTAAATTACTTTGTTCTCCACATGCAAATGTAATTTGTCTAAGCATACAGAAACCTCAAGGTTTTCTTACTTAAAATGCATGAGATGTGTCACTTTAAAGTCACTAAGTCATCACCACATTTGCTTTGAGACATTAGTATATTTATGACAAAATGAGTAAGTAGCTGAGATTGTTGGATTTCTTTACATCTACGAACAGAAGAGGGCGCTGCTGTTCCAGCACAAACAGATCAGCGTGCATATCCTCTGCAGTAAAGCCAAAACAAATGATTTGAAACAACATAGTGATATTCTATTCAGCCAAATCACATCGATCAATCAATCAATCAAATCACATCTAGGAATCATAATTTCATAAAAATCTACAACATGCAAGCATTTTTGCTTTGCAGTTCACTATCTGTGCAGGATGTGTTGCAACCGGAGATTAACCGAAGTAAAGGTTTAATTGTCCTTTATCACTGAGAAAGTGTCATATAAGCAAGTAAAAGAGAAATAGATTTACGACTTATGACCTCATTGAACACATGAACTATGGCCAAGGTCTCATAGCAAGCAGGAGGCATGGCTCTGTCAGTCTCTGTTGTGGCTTTAAAAGTGCTGGAGAGGAGAGTTTTCTAAGGACTTTGTCAGACTCGTACAGGTGAGCACAGCTTGAGTTTATTTGAATGTGGGGATATGATTTTGCTAAGGGTTACAATCATCAGATCACATGACTTTTTAATCCAATTATTTCAATCATGTGGATTGATTTTGCTCTGGAGCTGATTAAATAATGTAAATACTTGATTGGCTTAATTTTAAATGTCATATATGTGAAAAGAAAAAAAAATCACACTTTAATTCAATTGCACTGTGATGCATTACAAGCATATTATTACAGTCATAGTAATCACACTGACATTTTCCGACAGCTCTTCATCCACTGTGTCAGAGCGCAGAGTTTATGTGAGCAGGCTGAGCAGTGAAGCAGTAACTGAACTGTGACTTCAGGCAGCTGAGGAGAGGAACGACGTATATGGACTCCAACAGTGCCGGTGGCAGTGTGGAATATAATCGCTGGAACGAGAGCAACATCAACATGAACGTAGAAGGTTCACAGTCCACAATGATGAGGTGAGACTGACATAAAGATGCAGAGATCAAATGTAAAGTTTTTATATTAGGAGACATATATCGATAGGTAGATGGGAGATGAATCCACATATAGACATGAACGGATTAAACTGATATATACAGTAGGTTTCATTCATGTGTTTCATTAAAAAATCAAATATGGTTAGTGAGTCATATACCTCTATTAAGGTGGTTATGGTGCAGCTTTATCAATCTATCCATCACATGTCCTCCAGATCAGCTTGATCACTAATGAAACACATCTTTGCTATTTTCGTATTGAGGTTCATATAGTTAACAGTTGTGTACTAGTGTTGTGTTTCACCCTGGATTTCCACCCAGACAAGAACACAGTTCAGTGTAAAAGGAATTATTGTAATCTTCATAAAAAAGTAAAATTAGCTTTCAAACCTGACATCAATTGAATGCTAATAAGTTTTGTAAAACCTTTATAGTCAAACTAAGCTGACTATGTGGGGAAACCAGGGCATAAAATAAAAGAACATCCCACCTAAAGCTGTTTAATCTGACTCTGCCTCTCTCTCTCTCTCTCTCTTTCTGTTGTCTCATTCAGGGTGTACGACAGAATGTGCACAGGCAGAACGGGAATTGCAGTGAAAGCTGGAGGAGCTTTGGCTGCACTGGTGTTCATCTACATCATGGGATACGCCACAGGATACTACGTCCATAGGTGCTGATGACGGAGCCCAACCAGGAGAAGAATGAGATCCGACATTCTGGATAAACCAAAAATTCAAAAAGTTGTAAATAGAAATGACCAAAAAAGAGCACACTGACAATGATGTATTTGTATGTTGAAGCGGAATAAAATCAAATGTGATTCAGAAGCCATGTCAGAAGGTTTTATTGTGTGTGTTTGATTAACCTCATATCAACATTTTTGATATATGGGAAATCAGGGATACGTAAAAGTTTATAAGTTCTGATTTTATTCTGATGTCCTAATAAAATGCAGTATTGCAACCATGAATCAAAGTGTTTGGCAAGTGAATTATAGTACATTTAATGTACATCTGCTATTTGAATTCCATTGAGGTGATATAGTGACAGCATACTAGTACTTCAAGTAAATCAATCTCCACAGCAGATTATCTTAAGGGTCAAAACCTCTTTGTTGGAGAGACTAGCATCATGTTTAACCCTGGCTCATGCTGCTGTCATTATCTCTAGGATCGCTACTGTCATTAATCTTTTGTCTTCTTGGAGGATTTACTGGTGTTGGAATCGGTGTTGCATGAAGCTGAGCATCATAATTCCTTTTAATCAGTCTGGTGAGAGTCTCTGAATCCCAGTGCATGAAATGCATGAAACACTGGAAAAATCCTGTGCACAGGAATACATCTTATATTTACAGCTTTTCTCAAAGAACTGGGAAGTCAGAACTAAACACACAGCTCCGCTGACAGAAACCAGACTTTATTCATATGAATTCTGGGTCTCTGTGGAGTGCAGTGCAGAAACACCACATCAGTGGAAAAAATAATAAATACTTCATGAAGATAAACAGTCATAAAAATCTTCCAGCACTCCAATCGAATCAATCAATCAGTCAAACTTTATTTGTAGAGCACGTTTCATATTCAGGTTAGTGTGTTCAAAGTTCTTCACAGATGACAAGTCGGTAATAAGAGAACAAATGTAGACCGTAAAAACAACAAAAAAGACAAAAAAGAAAAAAAAAACAATTTGAAACCAATGCACGTGAAAAAATAAAAATGATGAAAATGTAATAAACAGTAAACAGTAATAGTAGTTCAATAGATTGAAATAAAAGTAGATTAAAAACTAGATAAAATAGATTAAAAAGGCAAAACAAAAGTAAAAATTATGACAATGAAAGACAATAAAATAGATTTAAAAGCTATAATAATAAGAAGAAGAAGAAGAAAAAGAAGAAGAAGAAAATAGAGTTAAATAAAAGCTAAACTAAACAACTAGATTAAATAGATTAAAAAGACAAAACAAAGACAAATAAAATTGATAAGAGGGATAAAAAAATATATAATCATAAATAATTATAAAATATAATATAACATAATATAAAATATAAATATAAAATAACAAGATAAAATAGAATAAAATTTTACAACATAAATACAATAAAATAAGAGAATAAAATAAAGTAAATAATGTCTATAGACCATTCTTAATCAGAAGGCAGGCTGAAGAGGCAGCTTTTAAATTTACGTTTAAAGAGTTCAACACTTCCAGCTGCTCTCAGATCCTCAGATCATAAAAGCTGTAAGCTGCCTTACCAAAGGTTTTACTTATTCCTGCACTTTGGAACAACTGACAGACTCGTGCCAAAGGACCCGAGGGGCCATACTAGTTCATATGTTGTAAGCATGTGAGACATATATGCAGGTGAAAGACTATGAAGTGCTTTAAAAACAAGTAAAAGAATTTTAAAATCAATACAGACACTGACAGGTGATAAAAAGCAGATTTGGTGATGCAGTCTGAGTTCAATGCCAGTTAAAATTAACAGTCAGTTTGTAATTAGTACAAAAAATAAGATGCCATCTTTGGCATGCTCCCAGAAAGAGTTTGTAAAAAAAAAGTCCAGGTTCATTTAATTATGATGACATGAGCAACACAAAAATTGCAAAGTCCATCAGTCAAAGTCTTCATATATAAGTGTGAATATACCTGTGATTTATATGGTCACAATAATTAAAGACTTTAACAACTTGATATCCTTCCAAAAGTAAAACTTCTGCAGGATTATTTGCTGCATGTTGACTAAACTCAGCCTCAGTGACCCAAAATGTAATGTGGATCTGTGAAGGTTTTTAAAGTGTTTCCTTATCTGCCACTGAAACAATGGATATATGGGACTAGCTCCTCTCTGGGTTTCAGTTTCAAGTCACACTCAAGACATCCATAATTACTCCATCTGAACCCACTTCCCAGTCATTATTTCAGCATAAACTGTTTTTTTTTAAATTTTTGGTAAGAAACCTGCCAAACCTTTGATCGTAGATAATTATCAGTTTAAGCTTTTCTGACAAATCACATGACATGCCATTGACAGAAGATATCTCTCATTTTTAAATGTGTACACCACCAAATATATTGACAGTGTACACAACAATTTATCCAAAACACTTAGCAGCTGTAAGTACAGACACATTTCCCTGAAATATGGAGTGGAATACCCCCATCATCTGCTTTAACAACACTTTGGCCATCTGTCTCTATGAGGTGTAATAAGCTTATCATTTAAATATTTACATAACATCCTAAAACAATAACATCTTAGGTGATAACTAGCATGCATGTTCAGAAAGCTGACATGCATGCTAGTTGGGTCATTGAGTACAATCCTTCAGCCCCAATGTATCCGGACCAAATCACTATGACAGCACATAATTTGAAGTTGTCTCTTATCTGAGAACATAATTAAGATAACCAGGAAGCAAATATAATTCCGGTGGCAATAAAACATCACTTCTGTGTAGTAGAAGTCCCACCAGTCTAGTTAGTCAATGGACAAAGTCCTGTAGAAACAAAAACACACTATGTTGGACAATCAACCACTCATATTTTCATTTTGAATATATTCTCACAATAACATGCTTTCTACGAAATTTGCAGAATGTTTTAATTTTGCTTGTGCCAAAAACATGAGTCTGTGCTTGGCTAAAGATCACACACACACACACACACACACACACACACACACACACACACACACACACACACACTGGCATTAAGCCAATTAAACCCTGGTAGCACTTTACCTGAAACACATTGTGATGCATTAACCACAGATTAAACAGCCATTAACAGAACTGTTGATTTCATAAAGTCACAGTCATTTCATTATTATAATAAAACAATGTAAAAGCTGCGTTTAGCCAAATACATTTTGAACAAATGTTTCTGCATATTATTCTTCTGTGTTCTGATTAAATCAACCTGCAATCACAAATGTGGTCTTACTAATCTTGTGATGCCTTAAGAGGTCTTGTTATGTGCATTAAATGTGATTAACAAAACATCTTGCTTATCACAATGTGCAATATACTGAAAACTACAGTATCCAGCTGCAAACTGACTGAAACAACAGCTGCGGTCTGACAAACCCACACTGCCCTCATGTGTCCAAACAGAAACAGCTTTATCACAACAGCACTAAGAACTGAGGAAACGCTCAATAAAACAAGGTTTTCTTTGTGCAAACAATCCTACTTGAAATCCTCTTTTACCCAACCAGGAATATCAATTTAATGTTCTTGGAAATAATGACATTTTGTAACAGGGGGTGCAGATCAATAAATAGTTCATACCTCTGATCACCACTAGCACCATAAAGACTGACACTGGTTGTCTATAAGAGGATCTGAGCCAGAATTAACCCTAGGGATAGGTTAACAGTTTTACAAGTGTGTCTTAAAACAACAGTCAGGTGTCCATATGAACACTGAAAGAGGTTTTCCTCACTGTAATCATTCCTCCCGTTCATACTGGTTGTTAAAAGATTCCCTTCGAATGTGCTTTCATTGTAAGTGATGGGAGCCAAAATCCACAGTGTGTCCACACAGTCATTTTGTGCAAAAATGCATTTAAAAGTTTATCTGAAGCTTATATGAGGCTTCAGCAGTCTGAGTTAGTCTTATCATCAACTACATTATTGCTTTAAGCAAGGAGCTGCAAGCAAAGACACCAGACAACCTAGAGGCCTTGCGAAACATGGCCTTGTTCAGTGTGAAGGAAACACTAAAGCACAATAAAGGCATCACTGAAATGATTAAAGTAGCTGAGCTAACAATTGACAAAATTGTTTCCCAGTGGAGAAAATTCCATCTGATGAAGTGAATAACTACACAGACTCTTCCGGATCAAATGCATTTGAGGAACTGTGCAAAGCTGCACTCACTGCCCTCTCCTTGGCACACTCAAATGCGAGGGTTGAACAGCTGTTCAGACAAATGAGTGTTGTCCAGTCAAGGTTAAGAAATAGAACATCACTGCACAATCTCATCTCCATAATCCTGGTGCGGTATGGACTAAGGCTGGCTGATGATACCTGTTACCAGCATAAACTACTAAGTGAAGTTCTTCGGCAGTTTGGCACCACAGCAACATACAGCTTTAAGGCCACTCCATCCTCTTCTGCTGGTTCCAGCTCAATGGTAACACAGCTGGACACTGAAGATGAAGAGGATTTCCGATGTATGATTCATCATATTTACATATGCAAGGAGTGGACTTTCTTGAACTGGTGGAGATGGAGACACACAGCTGATGGTGGCAGTGCGCACTGCAGTGTGAGCAAGAACAGTGCCAATATCTGGAGGATTGAGCAGCTGGTCACTGCCAGCAAAGCAGCACAACAACCAGGAGAGAGCTACAGAGAGGTACCTAGCGCACACATCATATTTACGTGAAATTGCTAGCTGCAATTGTTCAGTGAGATAGCATATATAACCTTGTTATTAGCTTGTACTTATAATTGTTGATCAGTTAGGTTGCATGTTAACTAACCACCAACACAATGCTCAAAACTATAATAATTCAGAATGTGTAGTTTCATCAGTTAATAAGAAAATAATTAAAACGTAACTGTTCAATAATCTGTAATGTGTAATTGTTCAATAATTCAATGTGTTGTGTTTAAAAAATAAAAATATCTGATCATAAAAATGTGTTGTGTTTATTTACTTTATAAATAAAAATATGTGGTGATAAACAAACAAATCTAAACTAACAAATTTAAAATGATAGCTTTCGCAGAGATGGCCAGTCAATTTGAGGAACGTCAATGTGTAATCTACGTAATGACGCAGTTGTACATCGTTACGTAATGACGTCACGTGCAACGACATTAAACCGTAATTTAGCAACTTTTAGCAACAAATCGACCTGCTTGAAACAACTTCCCCTGAAAATTAGTTGGCCCTCACCTATATGATAAGACAGAGGGTGAACTTATGATGTCTTGTCGAAAAAGTTGACAGATTGCCTTATTTTTATTCTTAGTTTGCCATGAAAAACAAGTTTTCCCAACAGTTGTTTCAGTTTCATCTAGCAGTATGAAGGGTGATTTCCATCGTCATTAAAACCTTCAAAAAAACGAAATATATACCCGAGGAGACAGCATCAAAGACAAGAGAGAAATCCTTTGGAGAAACAGGATTTATTCCAACACATTCCATCGTGTTGGAATAAAATCAGTGTAATTACAGAGCTGACCACGTTGGTTGAATAACAAACTGATTTAGCAATAAACTATTATTACTAAACCACTGTTGAAAAAATATAGATGAATTTTTATACAAAATATTAGCATTTGTTGGTCGGGGGTATGATGCTGTGGGGGAATCCGTCAGTGAGCTATGAGCTGTGGACAGCAGAGAGGCGGAGAGGAGAGGCGGGTCTGACGGAGCCCCACAGCGTGTCTGAAGCAAAATGAAACATGGATGAGGAGGTCGCCGAAAGTTGGGAGGAAGCTGCTGATAGCGGGGTAAATAACGAAAGGCCCAATATACCTTCAATTAACGGCAAACATCATTTTGGCAGCTAGTTTATATTTACATGGTTCCTTTGAGAAGTTCTCATAACGTTGTTCCATGTTTTTAAACGAGTCCCACGGGCCAACAATGTGGCTGAAGCTAACGCGTTAGCTTTAAGAAAGTTAGCCAGCTAGCGAGCGAGACAGGCTTCAGTTAGACTTATCCAACTAACAACCCGAGTGACGACAGCTATCTGTGACTTATTTCGCTTGAAATAACGTTAATATATCTTATTATTAGCGAACAGTCGATATCTAACGAGTGTACAAGACGCGAGCTAAACCCTCGGATTTAAAGTTGCAGTTGAGATGCTAAGGTTGACGTTAGCTAATGCTAAGATAGCTGTTTATTGTGCTGCTAACACGGAACATTTCAATTAAATGTTTCACACATCTCTCACAAGGCGATTAAAGCCTCTATCACGATCTACACTCGTATCGTATTCAAATCCTTATACATTTTTTAACGCTATTAGTTTTTAGTTAAGGAAATATTCAACTTAAGTATTGATTCACACTCTTCCTCTCAAAAACGACGACTAAGTTACCGTGAATCAGTTTCAAAGGTTGAAATGTTGCTGTCATAAAGTGATTATGTATAACTGATGTATAACTAATCAGATTAACTGTTTATCGGCTTCATAAAACTGTATGAATTACATTGTTTTAACACTGAACCCTTCGCAGGGCAGCTGGCGTTAAGTGTTAGCTGATTGCTAGCTTTCTGGAGTAACTTTGTGGTTTCCTGTAGTTCACTAGGCCACATATTCCGCCAAGTTGTAAACTTAGTGGCCTGTTAGTGAGCCAGTTATGTAGTTGTAACATTTAGCCAACATTAGCTGTCGTCACGGCAAACTATTGCTACCTAATGACGTCAATAACGTGGCTCTGGGAAAAAGTTGACCGGAAGCAGCCAGTCAGGTTATGTTACAGACACTGCTAACGTTTTTATACCATATCTTCCACTGGTTAGTAAGCAATGAACACAGTTCCCTAAAGTGTACCTGAACTGACCTCATTAACAGTTTTGCTAACATTTGATGCGAACATTAGCCGGCTGAGCGCTCTCTCTGTTATGACTTGGCAGCTGCTCTACACATGTAACTTATAAATAGCTTGTAACTGAATCCTGCTTTCCATCCACTCTCTGACTTGCTTACTATCTGCCGCACTTTTCTTCCTACCCTCCCAAATAAGTATGAGCATGTTGTTTGTTTACACAAATACATGTTTTTGGTGTGTCCCTCCTCCCAACAGGAAATGGAAAAGCGGTTAGAAGAGAAGCTACGGATCAGCCAGAAAGAAAAGTAAGAACTTTAAAGTTAGAAGAAACACAATCCCAAATGTGGGACTGTAAAATGATTGCTTTAATTTCCATTAAAAACTGTAATGTTGTGCTTATCTGCTATAGTACACAACTGAAAAAACCTGTAACAAGTTAATAAGATATCCACTCTTCAGTTCACAATATAGCTGATCTACTGAGATACACTTTATTTTAGTCAAGAATCAACAACTGTTTCAGCAACTGTTCAATTTATCAAAAGTGAGCTGAGTTGAAGAGCAGATCTTAAAGATCTCCAGACCTGTTTTAAGATGTATATAAAATACTCTACTGTGAATAATAATTTGTGACTGTTATGGTTTTTCCACAAAAAAAAGTTAAATTATCTTGTTAAAATCCTTAAAATTATCTACTCCTTCTCCCTCATTAAAAAAAAAAATTAAGTGGAGGGGGCTTAAACAGTCCAGGAATGTTTGTAAGATGTGTTGCACCAAATATGTAACTTTGTTGATAAACAGGAAAAACTGAATCAGTAATTGAGTTGGAGTTTCTTTCATAAGTCTGTAGGCCATGGGTATCTTATCTAAGCTATTATTGATTCTGTCTCCTGCCTTTAATCTTCCTGTCTGTCATATCGCTTATTTTATGTGGACTGTGTGTTGTTACACTGCTTCCAGGGAGTCCAGTAATAATTCTTCACGGTCTCCATTGAAGACCACCATGGTAATCCAGGACGACTCTCTACCAGCAGCACCGCCGCCTCAGATTCGCATCTTGAAGCGTCCTGCAAACAACGGGTCGTTGGGATCAGCCTTGAATCAGAACAGGCCTACACCACAGGTCAAGTCTCTGGCCCAGCGGGAGGCAGAATACGCAGAGGCCAGGAAGAGAATACTGGGCAGTGCCTGCCCAGAGGAGACGCCTCAGGACAAGCCCAACACTGACAGGTAATATTGACAGTTTAGAGATTTAACTCAGTTACATTTAGTATGTGTCCTATTGTGCTGAACACTTTTACTTTATGCATGGAATCACTGTTTAATGAATAGTCTTTATTTTGTGGTCTCTTCATCTACTTGGACTCCAATATCTTTGGTTGTTGAGTATTTAAATGTTTATCTCTGAGGCACAGTGCCATCTTATTTCTTAATTTGATTCCAACTTAACAATTTGATTTGACATTTGAGGAAGTGTTGATTTTCACTACGCCAACCTCTATACTTCTTAGACTAGTCCTGAATTAGAAGGAAAAATAGCTGTTAATACAAATCATAGGAGAAACAAAAGCGAACAATCAGAACGACAACTATGGAAAAGTTGCATAAATCTGTGTAACTGCTGGGTTGTGAGGTGTGTCGTTGACCTCTCTGCTGTTGTCACTTTCTGTTTCTTTTCGATAACTACAGCTGCTTGACAGTAGGTGGAGCTTAACAATAATTACAGAAGCTCTCTGGTGCAACTTGACAGAACTTGACTGTTTCTTGTTACCATTTCAAGTTAATGAACTGAATTAGAGGAGGTTGTTTTCAGTTGGCTTGGCGTTGAATTGTGCCAAAATGAAAGTAAAAGCAACCAAAATAAACACCAAAAATGGAAAAAACTTAAAAAAAAAATCTTTTGTTTAAAAATAATTTTTGAGCCAACTTTCCTGTGACACAGCAACATAACAGACAGAGAACTAAAATCATGTGTGGAGACCTGTTTGATGTGAGACTGCATGGCTCCTGTAATCAGGACAGTTCCGAACTTGCCAACTGGAAACGAGCTGCGAGCCGTTTGTGTCCAGCAGCTGGCACCCGGAGAAGGCTGCTGTCTCTAATTCATCCCTGTTTCCCCTCTTTCTGCCAGGCCAGGGCGCATTAACTCTACATTGCCTTCAGAGGACACCAGATCAAACAATCATACTGTCCGGCAGCCAGCCGGCCCAGACGGCACCCAAGGGTTCCGACAGCACAGATAAGTTGGCCCCTGGGCCACCCAGCCATTGAGGGGAGGGAGAGATCAAGGGCCACCTGAGAGCAAAGACAGCACTGTATTTTTTAAAGCTTCCTTCCTTCAGTTCCATTATATCGAATGGTCTGCTGCCCGACTCTTCTCACTCGGAGACCGCGTGGAAGCGCCAGGGAGCCTGGAACTCCAGGAGGAAGTAAAAACGGATGGAAATGTGCTCTCTTCTCTCCCCACTCCAGTCTGTTTGACACTGTGATTATGAACATATTCTGGACTCACTGTGATGATCCCTTTAAGAGACCCCCCCCACCCCACTCCCACCCCCCCCCACAACCCCCACCTCCATCTCTCTCCTCCGTCAGTCCCCAGCAGTCCCGTCGTCTCAGGACGCCTGCAGGGTCGAAGCAAAGACTTAAAACAAAAAGATAGCTGAAGAGAAGAGGAGAAGTGACGGGCCATAGCAAAACGAGATGAGCTGGTACACGTGCAGCAGCTTGTCCCCCAGCAATAATACCAGATATCACTTGTCACACCATATACATGTTTTTAATCTTCCAGATGTTGGCTCACTAAATTTTTATCTTTAGTTTATCTTGCTTTTTTGTTATCGATACTAGGGATGCACTGATATCTTATTTCAGATGGAGTTAAAAGTGTGAGGAAATTCTTCGTATGACTTGCCAATACCAAGCAACAGCTACAAGTACTAAACGTTATTTTAAGATTTCTTTATTGTCATTTCTCAGCACGCACTGAGATATTTGAAACAAAACACTTACTCTGAATTTGACCCAGCCTATACGTTAGGAGCAGTGGGCAGCCGCAGTGCATCCTGGGGACTAACTACCAGTGGTCACTGACAGGAGTATCAACCCAAACACGGCCAGGTTTGAACCCAGGGCCTTCTTGCTCTGAGACAACAAGCGCTGACCACTGAGCCGCCATGATGCATTATACATAAATCACCAAGAGCCTGTTCAGTAAAACAGTATATACGTTTTTTAAATAAACAATATCTGCAGTTTTTTATGAAATAGGAAACAGTTTTTCCACCTTTTTTTTGTTTCGTAGTAAAATGGTCCCGAGCCGTTAAGTGTTTGTTTAAACAGAGATGCTGTGGGCTGCAGCTTGCGGTGTTTGATCTCTTACAGTAAACTCACCACTGATGCTGAGTACTTATTTGGTAGCTGCCCTGTAACATTATCAGTGCACCCCTAATATGTACATTGCCATTTGTTTTTAAAAACTGAGGGAAAGGGTGTCGTGTGTCAAGTTGTATATCTGACAAGTTCTGTTTACGGTTTCTTTTTTTTTTTTTTTTTTTTTTTAATTAAGCTTTCCAGCTGTCTTCCTTGGACTGTCATTTCATCGTTTCTATTTAAAAGTAAAAGCAAAAAAAAAAAAAAAAAAGCAAATGAAGATTGTGGATTGAAGTCCATTTTAAGTAGCTTTTCTGCCTTTTTGTAAGAGACGGCAGTGATGTCGAGCAGTATTTTAATCGAAACAAACCAAAAGCCCATTTTAAAATCACCCTGTATATATATATCAATTAATTCAGATGTCGTTATTTTAAGTCGGTGTCGGCAGCAACTAAAGGGGAGGGTCAGATGGAGAATGAATTTACTGCTGTACTTCACAAGCCTCTCCGTCATATCTCCACCTCGTCAGCGGTGTGCTCCTCTCTTCATGTCCTTCACTGACTTACAGTTATGCAGGAACTCAGGTGCAAGTGAACCAGACTGAATGAATGAAATGAACGAAGATTGTATTTTTCCAGCAGGTTGGATTGCTAGAACAGCAAATGTCCGTATTAAAGCTCGAGTTGAGAGTGAGGTGAAATGTAACTGAAGCGATGTCCACGTCCTAAGATGAACGACTGAATGCCAGTCTGTCGGTTAGTTGTTTTTATTTTGTTTTGGTTTTTTTTCTGTCTGTTCACTAGTCTTGACTGTTGGCATCGTGGTCACAGTAAGAAACGGTAACATCACTCCCTGTGTGATTGTTCACTATCTGGCATTTTTAACTGATGGTCCACTGCTGAAACGGAGAATATAAACAGTTATACGTGACCCAGAGAGGAAATGACTACCTGGCTGTCCAGGACCGCTGTGCCCAGTAGATGTTCTTAGTTTTTCACCTTTTATCTGTTCAAACGGAGAGGAGATCTCAATAAAGCCATATTCAGTGGTGCACATCCATCAACAGAAAAGTTCTTGTAATGGTTGAATTCAGCTTGTGCCTCCTGTATCACACCTTTTACTTCCTGGTTGTTGATTTTGTTACTGTAGTAAGTGAAAAACTGAGTATACCTGAGGGAAAATTCAGAATACTGGAAGAGATTTTAGTTCAGGAAATCTAGCAGCAGTGCAGGAGACAAAGACGGGTTTAGCTGAGCTCTGAGTGAGAACACAAACTGCCTGTAAATACAGATTTAATAAAATGATTTGCAAAAAATGTCATTTTGTATTGTGATGCATGTTCATTTCATTACTTTGAACCGGCAGGCAGCAGCTTTTGTCTCACAGTATAAGTACATACAAGGGGGGTGGGAGACCTCGACTAATATATACCGACTCTATGGCCAGATAACACTTTCTTTTTTTTGTAATTTGGGTGAACTGATCCTTTAATAGGCTAAACCATGAAAACCAACCAGCATAGTCCGTTAAACACCCACAGGATCACAATATTAAATCATGCTGTAACTTCATGGTGAATATTAACGTCCTCCAAAATACACACACGACAGCTGACATAAAAACAATTTATTCACAAAGGTAAACATAAGTTTGCATTGTTGGTCCAGTTGTAGATGCAGCTCTGACATCCACAGCTTTGTCTGGCTTGGGTGACTGATAGTGTCCGACAGAGGGGGGGCAGGCAGATGCTAGCTGAAGCCGATGACTGTGTGCTCTGCGGGGGACAGGGTCTGATTCAGGGGCGGCCATGTCGGACAGTCAGACAGGATGACGTTCAGACGTTTATACTGTTTTTTGGACGAACGCTTTTGACGCATCAAGCGAAGACAGTTCAGGATTCCCATATCTATCAGCACCTGGAGAAAAACAAAACGGCAAGTGTACAGTTAATACGTGCTTTTAGGAACATACCAAACATTTGGAGTATTTATCTGTGAATTACTTTTTCACATACTGACACCCTCAAACCGAAACAGTTAAATAGAATTCAGCCATCGTTAATTTGATTATTGACACCTGTGCTTTTCAAACTGTGGCATGTCAGTGAAAAATACCTATGAAATCATCCATGTGCTCGTGGTAATAAAGTAAGCATTAGCATCTGTCTCAGTGCTTTAATGTTGAATATTATCTGTTACTTATTCTATTAGTTAAAGAACAGAGTCTGGTGTTTGTGTAGAGGAGAGGAACCGTACAATTTAAAAAGAAGAATGGTTCCTCAAATGAAATGTTCAAAAAATCTGGCTATGCTTAAATAAATTTTAAAGAAATTGGAATGTTTTATGATTTTTTGTTTTACAGCATAGAACAAACTTTTATAGCCACTTCTCATATTGATATTCATACTCACCTCCACCACAAAACATATGAGGAAGTTGAGAGCAGCCAGAGCGACGAGCAGCAATTTGTAATCCATGTCAGAGATTTCATAAAGTTGAAGATATTTGGCAATGATGGGCGTAGGATACAGTACCAGCCAAGTCATCAGGGCAAAGAGGATGAGCAGCAGACAGAGGAAGATCACTGGAAAGATAAGAAGACAAAAATCACTTCAGAGTTCAGGCTCCAAAAAAAAAAAAAGAAAAAAAGAAAGACTTATCGGCATGGATGCATTAATACAACCCCAAATCATCATCCTGGACATTTCTGATGACTAACCATTATGGTAGAGAGGTTTCTTGTGAGGGTAACCCTTGGTGACCACCACAGCCATCATGATATACTGGAAACCTGACAAGGCAAACACACTGGTGTCCTCCATGTTGGGCAGATTGGCTGCTCCAGACAGTGTCGAATTGAGTGGAACATACCTAAAAACAATATAAGCGATGAAGAAGTTTTACAGTGTATTAAAAGTGCATCAAGTTTAATGATTATAGAAACAAATCTAAAATGTTTCCATAGGATATTCAGATGGGAAAAGGCTTTGTGTCTTCATACTGACCAGTCCTGCGAGGTAGTGATGAAGAGTGCTGCCAGCTGGCCCAGGATGTTCGTACAGGTGTGGATGAAGAGGCTCCCCAGGACGGGCAGGGCCAGCAGACTGGCCGGGGGTCTGCAGTGGTGCAGCTCCGTACTGGGGCCTCCTCTCCCCATCACGATGGCCAGCAGAGTCACCAGAACAATGTCACAGAACAGGAACTGCAGGTCACCCAGGTCTGTCTTCACCTGAACACACACAGAGAAAAGTCACATGTTTCACTGAAAGAGTCTTTTAAAGCAATACAGGTGAGGGAGGAAACCGCGGTCAGCTCCACAGATACTCACTGTGTAGAGGATGAGGACGGCGCTGAACTGAATGAGGCTGTACAGGGCCATGTATCTGAAGAGACTGAAGGAGGTGACCAGAGAACATCGGCCCTCTCTGCACAAATGAAGAGGAAAAATATGATTATTATGTTATTATTACAGATTCTGTAACAACTTCAACACTTGTAGTGCCTCCTTCTTCCCTCACCTGATGAGCAGCGGTACACAGCTGATGTTTCCCGTCTTGGAAGTGAAAGGTGAAGCGACTGAGGCCTCGGCTTCAGACAGAGAAACCCCGACATCGGCAGCTCTCAGGGCCCCGCAGTCATTGGCCCCGTCCCCGCACATGCCCACCCGGTAACTGCAGTAACACAAGAAGGGGATTAGTGTTTGACTAGTGATGGGCGTCTTATTTAAAGTAAGTTAGAAGCCAGTCAGTGTCGTCCAGCAGTGACGTGTGATGACATACAGATGGATGTAATGTGTTTAATTATATCTATTTTTTCTGAAGCAACATAACTCATTATACTGGCACTGAGTTTCAATATCTTGCGCTCCTTTATAGGCTTTTTTGAGTCAATGTGGACACGATCTAAGCTACAATTCCATTAATGGTCACTAGATGCTGTTTTCAAAATAACTTTATACCAGACATGTTCACTTTCCACATTTTTTTTGTGTATTTGAGTAGTCACATGGATTTGTCTGGGAATATTTTTAGCCAGTTTTGACTAATGACTGGACAATCTTTTGAAAGTACCACACATTTCCATCCCTAAAGTATTCTGACTGCATGTTAATATGGGTGTGATTTACCCTGATACTCAATTATCAGTTAGTTTTACTTTTGCACAATTTAAAAAATACCCCAAAATGACAAGGTTAAATAATATACAGCGAGAGGCAGAAAACCCAGTGGGCTTTTTTGAAGTCTACACCTGAGTAATGTTAAAATTTCACAATGTTATAGAGAACACAAATTACCACACAGAAAATAATGACTACATGACAAACTAACAGTAACAATATATATCTATATGATAATAATAACAACAAAACAAAATATAAGCAGAAATATGAGTGCGTGTGTGTGTGTGTGTACAAATCTGTGGATTCTTCTTTCAGATTCAGCTGCTCTCTGTATTATTTTCCCGCTTAGTTTTGTTTCCTGTGTGTGTTCTCCATTCTTCCACTTTTATGTCTTTACTCACTTCAGTTTCTGCAGCTCCTTCACCAGCTGGGTTTTCTGGTCAGGTGCCATTCGTGCAAATACTGTGGCTCGCATCAAAACCTGAAATGACCACACGTCAAGAAAAGAGAACCCCGATGGCAAAAATAAAAATCAGCATGTTATTCTAATGCCCCTCTGTCTTTGGTGCATTATCTTAGTCAGGTGCTGGGAAACTCCACAATGTGCATTACCTTTGGCAGATACTCAGGGAAGTGGTCACAGAGGGCAGCAAAGGACTTTCCATTAATAGCCAAGTGATAACCAAAACCACCCTGGTACAGGCCCTGAGGGGAGAAAGACAACATCGATACGAGCCACCAAAATTCATCAAAACATAGACCATGACTGTCCTCATTGTGTTTGTCTTATGTGCACTATTGTCATAACTGCTTCATCATTAAATATGACACAACCAAGGATAAATATTTAGGATCAGTTATTAATAAAACTATGATTCTTCTCTTCACAGATGTCTGTAAGTACAAACACACAGAGGAACAGTGTGCTGCGATGTTGTGTCTGAGCAGCACTGACCTGGGTGATGACCTCTATGGAGTTTTGTGTCCCTCCGTCTCCCAGGCTGAATCTCAGGCTGGGCATGGACTGAGCAGTGTGGGGGGTGGCATTGACAAATATCACCTTCTCATCAGACCCCACCATGCCACAGCTTTTTGCAACATTGACTGCAGTTAAAATGTTGTCTCCTATGTGCAGAAGGAGAAAACAAGATTTGACATGGTGGAGCACATCATCTTCAAACATGAATAATCTTCAAAGACTGATATTTGAAATAGAGGAAATGAAAGAAAATATGCAGGTTGATGCCTGCAATTTAATACAATTACAATAAAAACGAAGTGCACGGTGTTGTTACGCTGATGTTTATACAGATGCATAATATCTCTCACCAGTGACCATGACGCTGCGAAGCTGTGCCTGTCTCAGGATGTTGATAACCTTTGCACTCTGTGGCTTCACCAGGTTCTTCATCATCAGGAAGCCCAGGAACTGCATGTCTTTCTCTACAGCTTCTCTGTGGACGGACAAGCAGCTGCATTAACACTCGGAGCTAATTGTTGCTTAGCTTGGTAGCAACTTACTCCAGAACTGTTGACTAAAGACATTATGCATAGGTTATTATTGTAGCATCCACCAAAGCTTTGGTGCCACCAAGAAGCCAGAAATACAGACTGGATTCTTACCGTTCAATGGTCTTTAGGTCAGTCTTCTCATCTAATGGTTTATAGCCAAGTGCAAGAACCCTGAGTCCTTCACTAGAGAAGTTACGCAGTTTGCTTGAGAACTGTGCCGGCACTGTAAACATAAAGCATCCCATTTAGTATTAATATGTAAAAGATGCATTTTCATTTCAAATCACTACAGATGCTGTGCTGCATGTATAGATTTAGACTTTAAAGGAATAGTTTACTTAAACAGAACCATAAAAATTAAATATCACAAAAACATCAAGTGACATAACTATGACTGGAATATTCACAGAAGACAAAAAACAAATGTTTACCTTATTTGTTTGAAAACCAAACAGAGTTTATAGAAAATGAACTCAGACAGATGAACTGTTGGAGGGCAGATTTCCTTTAAACTGTAAGTTTCTTACCGGTATCTTCTCGGCACAGGCTAGCCACCATCTCTGGTGATCCTTTGATGAAAGCGAGAGCCGAGCGTCCCCCGCGGCCCACCGTCACCACACTCATCCTCTGCAGGGCCGAGGAGAAGGGAAACCTCTGGACAATGGCCACTGACTCACTTGTGGACTGATAAGAAAATGAAAGAGAAGAGTTATACAGAACTGGAAAATACAGACAGATGTGAACTTTTTATGGCTCACAATTATTCTAGAAAACATAGTTGGGACACAGCAAACAAAGCAGACGCGTTGCACTGCTGAGAGAAGACTGATAAACTGCTGTCATTTTTTCTATGTCTGGGCATGAAACTGTTAAATCATGATGTTATACCACTTATCAAAATAAATATATAACACTAAGGTTAATTAATGCAAAGGATCAACAGTGTTCCAGTGGTTAAGGAGTTTAATAACACTTATGGATCAGTCTTTATGAAAGTGATACTCACAGTTCTTCCAGCTGTAGGAGGTCTCATTACAGCCAAAACTTTGTGGCCTCCGAACTCTGCATCCAGCACCCGTCCATCTCCCTCTGGCTCCCAGAGTGTCTGGAAAATAAGATATAATGTAAAGATGATATATTTGAAAAAGTAGAGAAAAAAAGGCATTGATTTAGTATCAGTACCGAATCTCAGGTATCAGCACTGGTATTGAACTTGTCAGACAATACGCAGTCCTAGTTAAGTACATCTTGAAATATAAAAATGAGCATCATGGTATCATACCCAACCAGTGGACTCTAACATCTTCAGCTCCAGAGGGTCTCCAAGGGGCTCACCCTGCAGCAGCGTCACAGTGTGACAGCAGGCTAGGCCTGAGAGCATGGGCCCCGGCAGCAGGTGTCTGGGGTCTGGAACCAGCACTGAGAAACCAGTGGGTCCCCCCTCCATCACTCCCGAAACATCCAGACCCTCCTCTGTCAGAGTTCCTGTCTGGAAAAACAAAAGTACTCCGATGAAAGAAAACTTCAACATGTAAAGTAACCACGACACTTAATGTGGGTCCAAGGTAGCCGTTTCTATCTCACCTTGTCAAAGCAGAAGAGTGAAATCTTGCCACAGATGTTGATGCGTGGCGGACTGATGCAGAAGACGCCCTTGCTCTTCAGCCTGCGCTGGGCGTAGATCGTGCCAGTGGTGATGGCAGCAGGCAGGGCAGGAGGCACCGCGATGGTCACAACATCCAGGCTCCTCATCACCAACTCCATCCAGGTCACCTTGACACACACCAGATTACTTAGTGTTATCGCTATTTTTATTGTTGGCATGGCAAATAAAGACAGGCCAGAAAAGTTTAGTTGTGTTACATTTGTAGCTTGCACTTACATTGCTTCTGAGGAGGACCACAAAGCTGTAAATGGTGCCAATTAAAGCTGAAGCAAGAAGGACAATATTGGAAAAAGTTTATTAATGTTCAATTATTGTTGAATTAATGGTCAAAAAGGCTTGAAATGCATAATCTGAGTAACTCACTTTTTGTTTTTACTGCATTATAGATAACACTCTATCACCAAAATATTATTTATTTATCCTACACAACAGGGAGTACAGGTACAACATAGGGACAGCTCGCTGTTAAAGCTCTTACCAACAAAAGCCAGGATGAACAGGAACTTGACAGAATCTTGGTAGAAGCGGAAGTTTGTTGGCTGAGGATACAAAATGGAGCTGACCAGGTTACCTTTGGCTGTAAAAAACCCTGAGGATGAGATGTAAGAGCTGATTTGACTTGGAGAGCAAACATAAGCTCTTAACTTGCACAATTAACACCAAATAATATCCGGGTGTACTGTAAAGTACATTATGGCCTCTCACTAAAATGGTACTGACTCAGATCACCAGTTTCTCTACGCACCAGTGCTTGTTACCACAGCGACAGCACCGCCGCCTCCTGGCCTTCCCCCTTTGGCCTGGATGAGCTGCGTACCACAGAAGAGGGTGTGTCTACGCTCGGTCTCTGAGCTGTACCTCCCCTCACCAGCTGGCAGTGGGGTTTTCAGCACTGGGACACTTTCACCTGCATGTGGAAATGAAGAATACAGGCTCTGTAGTAACTCCTTTCTCATCCCTATTGAGGGTAAGGGTCAGTTCATCAACATAAGACATTACAAATTCTTCCAGTCACTCAGTGCCTGGTGGCGTTGTGGCGGTTTGTTGATCACCTGTGAGCATACTCTCGTTGACCAAACATTCCCCAGCCAGCACAGCAGCATCACAAGGTAGCAGCATACCCTCCTGAGGGATGATTATACAGTCACCAGGGACGAGCTCCACCGAGCTCACACACTCCTCCTCTGAGAAAACACGCAACAAGGAAAGAATGTCCTTGTAGAGACTTCAGGGATTAAGGGAGTTAAAAAAGACTTGTAAACATTCATCGTCAGACACCAGTGGGGATATTTACTAAGCAAATACTGTCAAGGGTCCAAACTTTAATGTCACCACATTTTTTTTTAATTTAGCAGAATATTTACTGAGACTATAAATGTAAATGAGCCCAGCAGCAGTTGTTTCCCATCTCTCTCTCTTCCTGTCTCTATTGTCCTCCGTCTAATAAAGATACATGTTGCCCAAAAATACCTCAATTCTCCACATTCATTGTTAATGTATATTTTAAATCTCTAATGCTTTTTTCATGGCTGCTGAGTGTTGTTGCTCATCAGTCGAGTGGAATGTAAACTGCTTTGTACATAATAGTTCAGTTTTGCCTTAAGGCAGGAACTGCCACACAGCTTAAAGGTGGCCGGTACAGTTCTTCTGTAGACAAACCAAGTTTCTGTTTACATTCAGCATTGCCACCAAAATGCATTGTGTGCATCCTTGAGGCTTAGTAAACATGTTGAATGCATTTCCCTCCTCAGAGGACATTAGTAAAGCTAATTTTGAGAGTCTGGAAAAGTGCATGTTTAATTGCTAACAGTCTTCTTCGCCACCTTTGTTGGCACATTGTGGCAAACCCCACAGGGTACCTTTAATGACAAGGCCTGCCTTTGCTATATTTCACACAGTTTCATTCCCTCCCCTCAGACTCCCTGGACACAGGTACTGTAGAGAGAACTATTACTATCTGTGTACATGCTCACGAGAGCAGCTATGCCAGGTCAATAGAAAACATCCAGTCCAAGAGTCATTGGAGAACATCTCCAATATTATTAGAAATATCAAATAGATCCTTTGTTCTCCAAAGTTTATAACAACTGTAATTGCCTCTTTTAGTTGTATCTTAAAGAACCTCAAAAACTAACCTGAGGTAATTTTTTTCATCCATAGTTTATCCCATTTGTCAAGTCCATTTTTATTTATGTTGCCCAACATCACAAATAACAAACTTGCCTTAGGGACTTTACAGTCTGTACATCATCCTCTATCCTTAGACCACTGATTCAAATAAGGAATCGAGGGTGAATGGGAAACATGTGGAACTGGCAACTCTAATGTCTCTACAGTGGACATGAGGCATGATATAGTCACAGAAATAACAACCACCTTGAGAAAGAGGGAACTGAAACATTGGTGGTTGAAGAGAAGCATCAATTAATGGAAAATACATGCCAACTATTATTGTCTTCCATCTCAAATGAAGCCATAAGTTAACAAATGGAAACAATTTTTTACTGTTTCCGACTCCTCTTTTTTTACAGCATGACTACCATGAGACCATGGCTACTAGTCAAATCCATGAGTGTTCTTCACCCCTCAACTCATCAGGAAACGGAGGTGTTTCAAAGTGTTTTGTTAATGTCAAGACTCGCTGCTCTTACGGCACTTTCTGCTTTGCTTTGTTAATATTTCTGCTAATTTTTCCACTGTCAGGTGAAGCACAATACTGCAGGACTCCTGTTAATAAGGAGTGAATAAAATAGCCTGAAATATCAATTGAATTAACAAATCCACATACTTGTATATCATTTTCATAACAGTAAGATTATTGGAAGATGAATACGTCTGCAGAAACTTACCTCCCATGTTTCTGCGTACTGTGACATTTGTGACCAACCGTGCCATGTTACGTAGAGTGACGCTTTGCTGCAGAATAAAGTCAAATAAGGTTTATATACTATTAGCCACTCACACTGGTTCTTACATTTACATTCATATTCAGAGGGAAAGTCGTAAACTAAACATAATCAGATCAAGTATCCCACTACAGACTCACCTTGCGGATTTCATAAAGTGAGATACTGATGGAGAGAAGGGAGATAATAAATATACACGAGGAGTAATAATAGTATTTATCAATCATCCACAGGACGATGCTGAACACTTGGAACACATAGAACGGGTTGAGGACCTACAGAGGCAGATAAAGAGAGAGACAAAAGAAAGAAGTGGGTTAAATTTGATACTTCACCTGGATTTCGAGTAAAATATTGCTTCAAACATTCCAAACCATCATTACAAAAATAAATCTGAGGAGGTATAAAAGACTATGATTTTCCATCTCACCTCCTCAAACAGCAGTCTTATGTAAGGCTTCACAGGCACATCAATAAGGTTGGGCCCGTACACGCGTCTCCTGAAAGATTTCATGTCATGAATTTCTCAGCAGTGTCCTCTCAGATTACACAATCTTATAAGTTTTTTCATCCATGTATGCATAATTTTTTTTTTTTTTTTTTTTACCTCAAGCTCTGCTCCAGGTGACTCAGGCCCTTTTGGAAGCCATACAGGTCCATGCAGGTCCAGTCCTCATTGAGGACACTGCAGACAAAGAACAAAGATTTTAACATTATGTTAAAACGAAAGTTAAAGGAAAGAGTGGACTTTCTATCAACTCCTCATTTTTTAATGTCATAATCAGATCATTCTTTAGCTGTAGGAACGACTACATCAACAAAACATATTTCAAATGTTTATGTTTTTGGTATTTTCTTAATTACATTTAATTAACGACCACTCGCAGCACTTTACACTACATGCTAACATTCACCTTTCACACACACATTCATACACTGATTGCAGAAGCTGCCATGCAAGGTGCCAACCTGCTAATCAGCAACAATACAGTGTTTCCTATTCAAAGTGCCCCACAATCTTTTTATACTCACCCATTCACACAAACTCTCACACACAGGACACTTCAACATGCGGACTGGAGGAGCCAGGGATCCAACAACTGACCTTCTGATAAGTGGACAACCCGCTCTACCTCCTGAGCCACAGCTACTGTGTTCACAATTTTCAAGTCTTTTCAAGTCTGTCTTAAAACAACAGTCAGGAGCCCAAATGAACATTGAAATAGGTTTTTCTTGTTGTAATCATTCCTCCTGTTCATACTGCCTGTTAAAAGATCTCTTCATGATGCACTTAAAATGTTAATGATGGGGTATGAAATCCATAAGTCTCCTTCTTGCAAAAATGTATTTAAAAGTTTATCTGAAGCTAATATGAAGCTTCATCCGTCCAAATAAGTCAAATCAAGTAGATATCTTTCAACGTTACAGTCTTTTTAGTGCCAAAGTCCCTTTTTTGCTACTATCCTTTAAGCTACTGAGTATCTATACACAGTAGTACTGTCTGAAAGCTCTTTCAATCCAAAAACACAGACTGAGCCTAACTTCTCAGTACTAGTTAAATCCCATTGGTTGCTGGTTTTCATGTTTCAATACCTAACACGACAGAAGGCTCCCTTCCTGTCCAGCCAGACGTAGCGCAGCCCTTCAAACAGGTAGTAGCGCAGGAGCGTTTTCTGTAACACAATAATTGCCACTTTCAGTCTGGGAAAGAAGATCACTCAGAACATTATTCTGCAGAAAAAAACTCAAACCATCCACCCTTCCTTACCTCCTCCTTGTACAGCTGAACTGTATCCCTCCATTCAGTATCCTCCAGGGTTCCCAACACCTCCGAACTGCGAGGGAAAAAACAATCAATCAATCAGACTTTATTTGTATAACACTTTTCATACAAACAAAATGTAACACAAAGTGCTTCAGACAATAAAACAATAACCCACTCCCATCCACACGCAAAGCAATAAATGACTCTATAATTAATAAAGCACTCAATAATAACAGGAACTGAGGAAACGTTATCATAAATCTCATCAATTTATAATGAGGAAACATCAGAGGCAGGATTAGAAATACATAAAAACTCCAAATAACAAAATAAGGTAATAATAAAAAAGTGAGATATGAAAAAAAAGGGGGAAAGGGAAAAAACAAGTAAGTAGATCCTTCACACAGTTTTCTCAGATATGTGCATACTGTTGAAAGGCTAAAGGTGATGATGTCAAAAAACGTCAAGAGACATGTAGCTGACCTTCCCTCCTCCGTCTCCTCTGTGAGGACCTCCACCACATGCTGCTGGCCAAAACTGTCCTGAAGCAAAAAGCAATATTAAATGCAACTGTGACTGCTGGAAACTAGGCACTTACCAACTAAGACAGGAAGCATATAATGCAGTGAATCAGCGTATAACACACAGAACTGTCATAGACATGGTCCCTGTTTCCATCTGACACTAACATTCCTCCTAGGTGATCAGGATGTCATGCGTTATGTGTAAACAGGAATATTTTAATCCACAGTTCCACCCAGTAAGTACATGTGAATAAAACAGCTGGTAGGCAGCATGGATAATAAATACTGGTCAGAAACTGGCGAGGCAAGATGGGGCATTTACTACATCTGAACAAAACTCTTCATTCAAGCTGTCTTTGGAGCAAGGTCACCCCTACGCCCCTATTAAATAACAAAATGAACTCCAGAAAAGAACTGCGCTTGAAATTAAGACAATGCAGGCAATGCAAAGAGAAATCCGGTGTCAGTAACAATGCCAGTGGATTTTAATTTTGAGTAGGAATTAATTTATAATCTCACTCTTATTAGAAGAATATCTGCCAAAGCCAGAGGGCAGGAGGAGCAGCGGGCGAGGACAGCAAGCCGTGGGCGCCAGTGAAACACAATCGGGAGGAGACCCAAGGACAGCACAGCAAACAGACGACACAGCCACACACGCCAACGCACCCACTTATACCCCTGAACATCCTGGTGGGGTAAAGGAGTTATACAGATTCAGAGGTTCATTTTAATATTCAAACAGAGGTTCATTTCCATAAAGACGGGCTTATCAGCACCCATATTACTTGATAAGAAGCCAGACTGTGGCTGCAGCTTGTTTTACTTTCAGCTGTGTCACCTGAATGAAATGAAGCAGACAATATACAAAACCACTGTGAGTATATATATTGGTATATCCTGCCTGGTTCCTGTACATCTGTAAATATAACAAGGTTAGAGAGGCCAATGCACATGTGAAAGTACTGGTGCATCCACAGGTGTAGATGTAGCCTTCTTGTCTGTGTCTAACTCTTTGTTGCTTTGTCATTCTTGTGGTCATGGTTGGTTTAGCAGAAACATTGAGAGCATCTTACCATGTGTGAGTCAGGACTGAGCAGGGGGTCTCGCGGACTGGGTGAGGGGAGTCCGCTCTGCGGCTCAACCGCACTGCCTACAGAACAGGTTACACACAATTAACATAACAATTCCTCTGCTACAACATTTACATGAACTCTGTGGCACAACACACACCCTCAAAGTCAATATTAACAAAACAAGCACTCTTAATGCAACAGTCTCGTCCCTACTGTAATACCAATAAGGCATGGGTTAAATCACATCTTTTGTATTAACTCAATGGTGAAAGACAGCAAACTCAAACTCATCCCATTGAGTTTATCAGACACCCATTTAACTTCACAGCACTATCGTTATAGTCTCTCTCTAGTCAGCATAGTTAAAACTGTGTTTATGGATGTTCTATTCAATTTATGTAAGTTCAATTCAGTTTAAATAATCCCTCTGCAAAAAGCTCCACAGTAATTCTAGTGACAAAAGAGGACACAACACAGCCAAACTTAAATAACATTTAACAATAGTGGGTTATTTATCAGTAACCATAAACTACAACAGGGTCACTAAACACGCCTGACACTTTGAGCTCCTACAGAAACATTAACTTTTAAGGGTAAAACCTTCCATAAACTCACAGTAAAGCAGCCCATATATGAATATTATACAATAACCGAGGAGATAAAAACCCAGAGTTGTTTTTTTAACCAGGTGCTCGCTTCCGCTTCCAAAGATCGGTAAAATATCGTAACAAAAACATCCTTCACAATTAAACACAGAAGAAGAAGAAGAAGAAGATGATGATGAAGAAGAAGAAATAGAAGAAGAAGAGCTTACCGTCCACTCAAGGGAGTAAGTTTAAAATAACTTATTTCCCGGAATGATAATGTATACCGTCAGTGGTTTAGCTGATCTCACAGCAGCCTGCGGTGAATCCCAGCCTGCTGCGGTGAGGCTTCACCTGCGCGCTGCCTCCAGCCTCTGATTTAACACCTGACAGCAACTTGTTCAACCGGCTTTCGATGGAAATGGGACACCTTTCCAGCCTACCAATACCGACGACTAAACCCCAAATTTCTCTCTTGTCGACAAAGAAATGCGGAAAGAAAAGACATTTAAGTAAAAGGCATTACACGCTGTTGCCATGACTGCTGACGCGGGCTGCAGAGCAGATAAAACAAAGATTACAGGTGTTACACCGTATTTGGTGACCCATCAGATTTTGTGACTTGTAGTGGCGGAAGAAGTACTAAGATCCTTTACCCTAGTAAAAGTACCAACACCACAGTGTAAAAAAAATACTCCATTACAAGTAAAAATCTTGCATTTAAAGGACCAGTGTGTGGGATTTAGTGGCATCTAGCGGTGAGGCTGCATATTGCAACCAACTGAATACTCAAAACACAACTATTCTTATTTTCCGGTGATTATACACTAATTAAAACATACTTATAAACAGGGTCGGACTGGGAACAAATTCGGCTCTGCCAATTTCTGTCTGGATTGGCCCCATTTACCCTACACGCACACATATGGGTTTCATTAAGCAATATCAGGCTATTTATAACATATAGGCTAAGGAATATATGTCAAGTTGGCACCCTAACAACAGGTGTTCTTACAGGGTTTCATAAAATGTTATAAATAAATAACCAAGAAATAGCCTAGAGGAAAAGTCAGCACCCCAAGAGAAGCACTTAGGATTTTATTCGTTTCACATATCGATATGGGCAACCAAACTATCAGCACACTTATGCTGCAATTGGTAACTTCACAAATAAAACATATGTGACATAATCATATGTCATGAATGTAGTAAAAGAATAGCCATAAACTGTTTTATTTACAAATCTTCAGACATTTTTCCAAACACATCTTTTTTCATCTCTGTGGTTTCATCATCTCTGTGATGCTCTCCCTCTTCTGCCTCGTTATCTCTCTGATCATCTTGGCCTCCACCTTTTCACTTCCCTGTTACTCTCTTTCTATAACCAGTGCTTTTGATGTATTTCTCTGTTCATTAGTTGGTTCCTCTTTGGTAGAAAAAAAGAAACTGGTGATGTCACCCTTTCTCTTCATTTTTACAAGTGTCTCCTACAAGACTCAGAGTGATTTAACTACTATGTTTTTCCTTTAATAGTCATCATTATTAATAATTGTGTACAACTTAACACTGAGTGTTGTAGAAAGTTTGAGTGAAAGTTTGTTTTTTTCACTTGCTGTCTGATTCAACCTCCTGCAGCCCCTCAATGTTTCCCAACAGATTTCTGAAATAAGATTCAAAGTCATCAGTAATAATGTATAAACTCTCAGGTAAGCTTTGAATTTACTGTCACTGCCTTTTGGACTCATGTGGCTTTTTGTTTGGGGTTGGAGCGAGTGATTTTAGTGCTTTTTAAACTGGGTGCACATGTTGCACTTGCATGACTGATCTGAAATTTGGATGTTTGTCTGCAGAATGAGCCATTTCAGAGATTTCAGACCGGTGAATATTTGGGTTTAGTAAGGTTTAATCCATCCCTCACACCATCAAACACGAGTTACTAAAACAGAGCTGCTGCCCGCTGCAGGGACGGCTACCGGCAGCGTACACGGCTCTGGTAGAACCTTGGAGTCTACAGGGAGCGTCATCTCTTGCTGCATTCACATGCACTCAGACATTGGAGTATTTTTCTTGTAAATTTCTGACCAGTCACAGCTTTTCATATATTTTCGAATTAGATTGTCCAAAACTGGGGTGGCAAGGCACTTTTTATCCACCCCTGCCTGCCTTACAGGGTAGGTAGTCTATTGACAATTGGGACTGTGTAACCCCCAATCAGATGGGCTGTTCCAACGTCATGCCAGAATTGCCAGATTGTCTGCTTATGAATATTATATTCCATTTCTGCTTAATTCTACACACTGCACCTTTAAAATCCTACTTAAAGTACTAAAGTAAAAGTACTAATTTTGCAGATAATTAGGCTGCTTTAGTGCTTTAAGTAAATTTAACTAATATAACTTCTATACTTTTACTTAAGTAGGATTAGGGGTTGGATTTTAAATGCAGGATTTTTACTTGTAATGAAGAATTTTTACATTGTGGTTTTGATACTTTTACTTAAGGATGTGAGTACTTCTTCCAACACAGCAGGTCACAGAATCTGATGGGTCACCAAATCCGGTGTAACACTGGCAGTGATGGTATATTATCAGTTTAATATGATCAATTACTGGTTTATGCATGAATATGACAACACTAATAATCTTAAAGGAAAGGCAGACACTGTCAATTCTGTCATGTGGTCAGATAAATAAAGGAAAACTTTGCTGAATCAACAAATATTGGATAGTTTGAGTCCCCCTATAGGCACCAACATTAAAGCCACAGCTAGGGCCAAACGATTTAGAAAAAACATCTAATTGCGATTACTTTGACTGATAATGCAATTGTGATTTGAAAAATTGCAGTGGGCCATATTGCGATTTCAATAAAATGTTGATAAACTGTTCAGCCCTAGTCACAGCTGCAACAATTAGTCCGTTAATCGATTCGCTGAAAGACAGAAAATTAACCGGCAACATTTTTGATAAGCGACTAATCATTTTAGTCATTTGTTTAAAAAGTAGAAATGCCAAATATCTGCTGGCTGCAGATTCTCAAATTTGAGATCTGGAAGGTTTTCTGTGTCACGCATGACAGTAAACTGAATATCTTTGGATTTTTGACTGTTGATCATCTGAAGACACCACCATGTGCTCTAAGAAATTATAACAGGCGTTTTGCACTATTTTCTGACATTTTATAGACAAAATGATTAATCAAGAAAATAATTGGCTGAAAATCAAACAATTACTGAACAAAACAATCCTCTTTGTGTTTGTGTCCAGTGTTAAACATACTTGTTCTTGTGCTGTCTGGACATGAATCTACATACACAGCACAATCTACACACTGCTCCAGAAACCAAAGAACTGACTCATCTGTTTTGTTATAATGCACGTGACTGTCGTATAATCATGTGAAAAGCTTATCAAAGCTGGTGTAACAGAGTGTTTTCTCCAAGTCACATGCTTGCCTTGTTCTAACTAGGCCAATCTTGAGTATCAAAAAAAAAAAGAAGTGTCAGGTTTGCATGAATCAACTTTAACCCACTGGCTGTAGAGTTTAAAGTCATTCTTCATGGTTTTCTGTGTGTCAGACTATTTGAGAGTTACCTATTAAAACAACATGTTTTTTTTTACAATAAAGCCATAAGAGCCAGTATTTCCTAAATGTCTAAAGTACTGTAGAATTCCAGCTGGGTTCAAGTAAGTAGTAGCAGCAAGTACCAGCCACTTGCGTATTTTACCAGCATTTGGCTGGTTGCTGGTGCTAATTTTGTGTCCTGCATTCACATGCTTTACCTAAATAGATCATCTCAACACTCACAGCAATTCCAGGCATCTGAATGTCACCATTATGCTCCTTTTAAATTATCCTTGTCCCAGACATCGATCAATAACTCTGGTCAAAGAGCCTTACTTTGGTTGAGAGAACGAATTCCAACAAGATATTATATTATCGTTATTATATTATTATATTAGCAATTGTGCACTGTCCAATAAGCTGATAATGGCCCTCAGGAAGTCCAGGATTTCAGTTTCATCATCAACCCTCCAACATCACACAAGGAAGACTTTCTGCAAACTTTCTGCTTTCATTCTCAAAAAAGGGAAACGAGAATGCACAACTTACTAGAACTCACTGGACAGATGTAAGAGCCCTGACAGTCATCTGACCTGAACATGCAAAAAAAAAAAAAAAAAACACCCACAACCTCAAACATCACAACACCAGCTTCGTAGCTATGCCAAAGCCATCTTTCTGTACACTCTCAGTCATTCAACTCAGTCTTTGCAACCTTGTTACACCTGTGATAGTATAGAGTATTTCCATTTGATGCTGCTTTATACTTTCACTCCACTAAATTTAAGAGCGAAACATTGTACTTTCTACTCCACTACATTTATTTGACACTTTAGTTACTTTTCAGATAAAGATTTGACACAATGGATAATATAACACGTTTTTAAAATACAACACATTGTTACAGATGAAACCAGTGGTTTCCAACCTTTTTGGCTTTTAACGTCTTACAAAAAGCAGTGTGTAGTATTTTTTATTCATTGTCTTTTATCTATAGTTCTATTTCTTGATTGCATTGAACTTATTCTAATTTGTAATTGCACTGTGTATTTTGTTTTTATGTCTGTGAAGCACTCTTTAAACTTGTTTTTGAAAAGTGCTGTATACATAAAGTTTATTATTATTATAACCAACGTTACTTATTAAACTCCACCAGTTTTTTATGGACAGACTGACTTAAACTAAACTGAGGATATGATAGTCTTATGGGAAAATAAATGCTTATTAATGACTTTGATAAAAATGTATGTCTTTATTGGCTGCTTTAACATAATCATTAAACTAACTAACTAACCTTTACATTCAACTCTGTATTGCTGGCTACTAGATTAACTGTTGACTTGACAGCATATATTTGTCACTTGTTGCCACCATAAAAGCTGCTGTCCGTCAAGATTAACCTCTAGTCAGCAGTATAGAGTGTGTATAAAGTAATAAATAATAATAATAAATAATAATAAAATCTTTATACAGTGTATGGTCGGCACAGAGACAGCCTTCAACACGGCTAACAGTGTTAGCTCACGGTTAGCAAACACATCTGTGTAGCTTCATGTAAACTCTGCAGGTTTATGTACTTATTAACATCCAGACACACTTACCGCGCCTGTCCATCCTGCTCACGGTGACAGCCTTCACCTTCACCTGCTTTCACATCATATTAACCTGAATGACGAACTGTCTGTTAGCCAGACATAACAGAAAACATTCAGCTGCTTGTAAACGGATCTACGGGAGTCACGATGTCCAAAATAGTTTCAGTCATGCTCACGCGCAGAGGGACCGTCTCTGATGTGGAAACCTTTATGTTGACAAGTAATCTTCATTATTTTGGTTCCTCCAGGTAGCGAATCTTTTTCTTTCTGTTTTGTTTTGATAAAGAGTTAAACTCCCTTTTAGTGGCACCATTTTATTGTTTTACTGTATTTTCTTTAAAGGCTACAAAGTCCAACAATAGTTGCAACTAATGGCTGTAATAATGGCTAATTAACCATTTACTTGCTATTGCGTAGTTTGAAACTCAAAATATGCAATACATTTCACTCACTATTGTATATGTGAACAGGCTGTATATACTGCACATAAGCACCTACTGTATTTATATAAAGTAACGTCTTTTTTTAACCATTTAATATATATCTTAGCACTCCTTGCTTTCTTCAGTTCTTTGCACTATTTGTATCCTGTTTACAGTTTACAGAAACGGTTTCTCTGTATATAGTCATTCCTACGTATGTTTCTGAAGACTGTTGTGTTGTTATTCTACGTAAGTACATTGAGAGCCACTAAACCGGAGTCAACTTCCTTGTATGTGTAAACATACTTGGCCAATAAAGATGATTCTGATTCTGATTATAGCTTTGTTATAAGCCAGCTTTTGGGTTGCCAGGTTGTGAAAAATCCCTTTTGCTGGTAGGCTATTTATCCACCTCGAGCACTGTACTTATTTACATGCTCTGTAATAATAACCTGGTTACTCCTGAACCCCTGTCTTGCCGTAGTACCCAAGTTTCTCTTACAGCATAGGTTCATAGTTTTTCAAGTCTGTTCTAAAACAGCAGTCAGATGTCCAAATGAACACTGAAAGGTTTTCCTCACTGTAATAATTCCTCCTGTTCATACTGGCTACTAAAAGATCTCCTTCAAATGCACTGTCAATGTTAGTGATGGGGACCAAAATCCACAGTGTAACGTTGAAAGATATCTACTTTATTTGACTAATTTGGACAGCTGAAGCTTCATATTAGTTTCAAATAAACTTTTAAATACATTTTTGCACAAAAATAGGGCTGTGAATTTTGGCCCATCACTTACTTTGTAATTGCGTTACGAAGGGATCTTCTAATGGTCAGTATGAACAGGATGAATGATTGTGGCAAGAAAAAAGTGTTTCAATGTTCAATCACGCTCCTGACTGTTGTTTTAAGACACACTTGAAAAACTGTGAATCTATCCTTTAACCTCTAACCCATTGAGGACCCCAGATTTCTCATTTAAATCATATTTAAGAAACTGCAGAAAGCTTAGAAGAATATGAAGCACTGTGATATGCTTCCCACCAAGGTTTCTATAAACCATTATTCAGTGCTCAGTAAATCTCATTAACAGATTGAAATAAACACTACTGTTGAAAAAAAAAATACAAATTAGTGTAACAAAATTGTAGCTAAGGTCCATATAGCTGCTGAGGTTTCAGGGTGCTGGTACTGTTCATACTGTCATGGTTTACTGGGACACTGAATAGAACGGAGCCATTGTTAGAGTTATTATACAAAGACATTTTGTTAGATTATTGAACAAGATAAGTTAGTATCATAAAAATGTCATAGCATCAATATATATCATTATAATGAGTTCTCTTAATGGATTTTGTTAAAGAATGATCTATTTTTGTGTGGAGTCTTTTTGGCAATTAAAAATGTCTCATTAGATCTTTTAATACAGCTTATTGAATTGTAAGGCAACCAACAAAAGGGTTCTTTGTTCTTTTCCTAATCTTTTAAATTTCATAATGAGCACAACACATCATACAGTCTGATTACAATTTTGTCAGATTTTCCAAGAGAGTAAATCCAACAGAGCCGAGTATTTTCACTATGCAGACAAATAGAAGAAATGTGGTCCAACATGTTGCATCACTCAAATTATCTTGCTTTCTCACTCTTTCCAGCACCTTTCCTGTCTTCTTCTCCTTCATACAATCACACATACACACACTCACTCATGAAGATCATTGAAGGTGCCCAAATCCTAAAGATGTGCAATGAAAAGTTCCTGTTTGGCTCTTCTCTTCCTCTAAACTCAGTTTGAGGTGTTATTAATGGATCTTGAGCCAGCTGGATTTTTGAATTGTGTATGTACTTCACAAACCAACCTGTTCCAAGGGTATCAAGCTGCAGACAGAGGCAGACATCTTGGTATGATATATTAAAGTTTGATAACCAACATTGAATAAAACCTCAGAAAAGCCAACAAATTCTTTTAAAGATCCTTAATAGACTTGATACCTTACTGCTGTAAAGTCCTCCCGTCTTCTCGCCTTTTCTGCCACATGTGCAACGGAAATGTTCACACAAAAATGACACAAAGACGACAAACTTCCACTGCTAAGGTCATGTGACTTACTGACAACTGTGGAGGCAGAGGTCCAAGATGTCTGCCTTCATGTCCACCGTTTTGTCTGCATCCAGGTCCCTCTTACCTGTTGTCATTCCCAGGACGTCACATAGCGCCACTTTGTCATGTCCCTCAGCATCTGATACTGATGCACGAGGCCGAGACACATCGCCGTTCACACTTGTGTCTATCATGTGTCTCCAAGGTCCAGCTGACCACTTGTTACGTTACTGCCTATGTCGCTTCCGTTAGAACGTCCAAGGGCCCACAGTTGTTACGTCAGTCTATCGCCAGAAAAGCACCAGATTTGTTTTGCACATTTGTTTGGCTAGCTAAGTAAACAAAAATGTTTCAAGAACTAATTTACATGTACAGGCTTCCAACTGTTCAGATTGGCAGGAAAAAGTCAATAAGTGTTGGCGCACTGTCACCAAGACAACCACCATGTCCTGCATTGATGAGGCATTTTCCTGTTATGTCCTTGCTGGTGACGCATTAGTGTTTACATTACAAAAGAGTGATTGGATCTCAATGCATCTTGTACTTAGAGCTTGTATTTATTTTGTATTTAGCACTGTCCACTTGTGATCCGATCGCCCTAGACGCATTTTAAAACCAAGTGTAAACAGGGTCACATACTCTGGCGAGGACGCATCTGAACACACCTGTATGGAAAGTGAATTGGATCACAATGTGTAGTTTGGTGTTCACATTATTACGTCAGATTTGTACATCTTAAGACAACAGAAAATACCCTAACACGTCCATTTTGAAAGTCTTAAGGCCTTTAAAATTGGGTGCTACCACTTGATCAGTTTCTGAGGGGAAACCCTACAATCATTGCAAGAGAGAAAATAATTCCTGACTCAACCTACCTTGTGTGAATTGAGGTTAAGAAATAATATTGATTTATGGTGACATTATTAACATCTGCATTTTTGCAGCTTGCATAGAGTATTATACTTGACATATTCCTTTAATGTGGTGTGTTTGCCCACTAGATGGCAGTATTAAAGCACAAATGGCAACCTGTTGAATTTTTGAGTCGCTGGGGAAAAAAAAGAATTTCATGTTTTCCAACCCATTGATTTCAATGTAAACTGGTTAAGATCTTTTCTGTTTAATGGTGACACTTTTAGTGCAGCCAAGGGGTATTTTTTAATATAATGGTGTGAATTTACATTTTACATTGCAACTATTATGTTAAAAAATAATAATAATTTAACTTTTGTCCTTTTCCTTTGAACAGATTAGGAATCACAGTTTTCCTGTTTAAAGAAATTCTTTTATAATTGAGACTTGATGGAAACACACATATGGTCTGTTGTTCACCTTCTGGATAGGAATGAGAACCTGTGGAGGATGTAGAGTACATGCAAATAAAGTTTGAGCATAATATTTTTCAATTCAAAATCAATTTTTAATGAATATAGAGGAGAGCATTTATCATTAATTCACAACCTACATCTTTAAACACCAAATGTCTATCTGTCTGCTAGGTGCAGGTATTAAGAATCTACTCTCCATGGTATGGTTGGTGTCTGCATTCATCCCTGTTCCTCAGTAAAGGTGCACAACTTTCTCCCTTTAATTAATGAAACTCAATAGTGTGGCAATAGTTTTGGCTTGTCTTGTCAGCTGGAAGAACAAATGTTGGTATATGTTAATTAAATCCCTGACTAGAGTCACTTCTATTTATATGCGCAAAGTTTAAGTTCTTTGTGAAATGCCCATGTAGTTGACCAATGTTGATAAACTAACCCAAAAGGACTGGAGCAATATGGCAAGTTGTTTTAACGTTTAATGAGAGACTGGATATATACTGCAGATATCTGTAATTCATTCTCTCTGGTCAAAAAAAAAAAAAGATTTCAGATACCCACAATGACCTTCTTTCTAGGACAAATTACGTCACTTTTGCCATTCATGTGTATTGGGCTTTTAATTTCAGATATCCACAATTACAATTTTGATATCCAGAATGAACATTCTTGGGCGGTGCTTGGTTTTTCCTCTGGTGTTTTCAACATGGTGACCCGCTTTACAAACAATCTCACTTTACAGCTAAACAGTACACTAAAATATGTTTCTGAAAACATTTGAGGTGAGAAATAGGCAATTCAGTAACACATTCTTGATTCAATTTGATCAGAACTGCCTAGTTTGACAGTCACGTGCACACACATTTGGCTGGCCCCCCTCCAGAAGAGTTCAGAGACTGTACAATCAATGCCGAGGCTGATGAACACCATTCTTCCAAAAGATATTCCCTCATTTGGTGTTTTGATGAGAGAGAGCACTGGCTAACATGTCAGTCCAAATTCTCTCATAGGTGTTCAGCTGGATTGAGATGTGGTGACCGTGAAGGTCATAACATATGATTCACATCATTTTCATACTCATCAAACCATTCAGTGACTCCTCGTGCCCTGTGAATTGGGGCATTGTCATCCTGGAAGAGACCACTCCCATCAGGATAGAAATGTTTCATCATAGGACAAAGGTAATCAATCAGAACAACTTTGTATTGATTTGCAGTGACCCTTCCCTTTAAGGGGACAAGTGGACCCTAACCATGCCAGCAAAATGCCCCCCAAAGCATAACAGAGCCACCAGATCCCCTCACAGTAGGGGTCAAGCATTCAGACCTGTACCAGTTTTTCCGTTAATTTGTCACCCATCTGTATATATAATGCAATCCAATACAACAGCTACTTTTAAACTTAGTGGACCTGTACTGGAGTGCATATATATTGAAAAGTGTTCCTAATATTTTGTCCACCCCATTAACATACATGAGGGGGCCATATTTTTAGGAACACTCCGGTACACCACAACCACCTGCTACGACCTCAATAATAAATATAAAGTACAATTATCACCTTTCTGACAATGTCAACAAAACCTGAAAATGTGTAAGCTTTGTAAATGTAAAATTATGGCAGAGCTGTTGTATTGGATGCATTATATTGCACAGGTAATCATAATAAAGTGCTTGGCTATAGCTTATATATAGCTATATGTATGATTCACATCATTTTCATACTCATCAAACCATTCAGTGAGTCCTCGTGCCCTATGAATGGGGACATTGTCATCCTGGAAGAGACCACTCCCATCAGGATAGAAATGTTTCATCATAGGATAAAGGTAATCAATCAGAACAACTTTGTATTGATTTGCAGTGACCCTTCCCTCTAAGGGGACAAGTGGACCCTAACCATGCCAGCAAAATGCCCCCCAAAGCATAACAGAGCCACCAGATCCCCTCACAGTAGGGGTCAAGCATTCAGACCTGTACCAGTTTTTCCGTTAATTTGTCACCCATCTGTATATATGTATATATATATATATATATATATATATATATATATGTATGTATGTGTATATGTATATATATATATATATATATATATATATATATATATATATATATGTATATATATACATGTCACTGAGCACTTTATTAGGAGAATGTGTAATTTAATGCAATCCAATACAAAAGCTCTAATATAAATTCTACTTTTAAACTTAGTGGACCTGTACTGGAGTGCATATATATTGAAAAGTGTTCCTAATATTTTGTCCACCCCATTAACATACATGAGGGGGCCATATTTTTAGGAACACTCCGGTACACCACAACCACCTGCTACGACCTCAATAATAAATATAAAGTACAATTATCAACTTTCTGACAATGTCAACAAAACCTGAAAATGTGTAAGCTTTGTAAATGTAAAATTATGGCAGAGCTGTTGTATTGGATGCATTATATTGCACAGGTAATCATAATAAAGTGCTTGGCTATAGCTTATATATAGCTATATGTATAAAGCCACAATACTCATCTTACAGTAAGAAAACATCTGAAATATGTAGATATTCATGAGTATATATGAGATAAATGAGTTTGGAGTTTGATGAGGTGGCAGAATACTGTATTTTTATATTTGAGAGGAAATTCTACTTATACGATGAACATTTATTTAATTTATTCCCACAAATATTAGTGTTTTACCTGACAAAAGCTTCAAATGATTGCTCCGCAGATAAAATCATTGACTATATTCTTTGTCTATCATTTACTTTCACATGAGATACTCTATACCCCTCAGAACATATTTTTGGGAACTCAAACAAGTTGACTTTGACATCAACAGGAAGTCAGTTTTATCAAATGGAAACTGTGCACACACACATTCACACATGTGTCATAGTGAGTATTTTCTTTCTCTCCCCTAAAGTTGGTGTTATCAACATTTTTAAACCTTTTTTTGGATATGAGGAACACAACTGACTAAAGCAGCATTATGTCACAGCTGGAAGTTTTTGCAATGTTGTGGAAAAGCTTTAACATCAAGATGTCTCATTGCATGATGTACTCATAAACCACAAACTCCAGACAGAGCTTGCAGATCATAACCACACACAAAGTAGCTTATCAAGTGCCTGAGAACCTGCTAGCCCCAGCCCCTGCGGCCCAAAAAGCATTTTCCCCATAGACCACCATTGTAAAAGAGATGTCAGGACACCTTGAATTTAAAAATCCGTGACATCATCACAATGTAAAATCTATGGGCCGAGCGGGAACCTGCGGGCGGGGCCAGTGGGGGAAACACTACTGCGCATATTCAATGGACTGCACAACACGGAAGCAAACCTGGAAGCTAGAAAGTTTTTTTGGTGTATGCACCAGCCAAGCAATTCCTATAGGACTGAATGGGCGCCATTTTTAGTCTTGTATCCAGCTCTTATAATACATCCATGGAGAGGATGAAGAGGTAGCACTTCCTCTTCTAGGTTAGGTTTATTCAAGCAAACGTTAGCTCAATGTTAGCACTGAAATGATATTGCTATCATACTTAGTCAAAGTCCCAGTTACCTAGTTTGCTAGCTAACAAAGCAATGATAATGCACTATTGATTCAGCACTAATGTAGCATAATGTAACACTCCAACTTTCTGGTGATATGCTGCCCCCAATTGATTTGGAGTGTTTGACGATTCTTACATATTGCATCTTTATGTTCAAGTGTCCCAGTAGTCATGATAGCGTGACAGTGAGCCAGCATGCACAATATACCAGGACCCTGAAACTGTAGCAGCTAAATGGAATTCGGTTGCGATTAATTTTATTATTTATACCTGTGCTTTTTCTACTGTCAAAATATCTTATGGGGAAAATGTCTATTGCACAGTCTTTGCCTCACAGTAGCCAGTACTGTAGCTATTTCAATAGCATTAAAATAAGGTATTAAGACAGTTATGTGGAGGGGTTGATGGCCCAGTGCTGGACTGAGTAGTTTAAGTTCGCTGTTTTATAACTGTTCCAAGATGTATATGTTACGTTTTGTTAGTGTTTGTAATGTGTCTGCTCAGAACATGGTGGTTTATGTTGATAATTGTCATTTTTAACCATTAGTGAGGTCACTTCTACTTTTCGTGAGAACCAACTGTATTTTCCTGTTGTGGTTTTCAGTTTCAATTCCCTGGTTTGCATGTCAGGGAATGGTTGACACTGTTGAGAACTGCTTCCTGCCTCTTATTCTAAGAAGAGGGTGATCATGTGACTTGCATCTTGTATTTGTGTGGGAGAAAAAAGGCCGATGTTTAGGTGAAAATCCGTTAGTCACACATCCTTTATAAGTATGTAACATGGGGAAGTGTCAAGGACTCACAGTTTGTCTGGATGGAGTTAAGAACCTGCTTTAACTCTCAGTCTATGTTTGATATAAATAGAGAAAGTGAAATTGCACGAGTAGGGTAAATGACATGAGAGCACAAGCAGTACTATGCAATATAGAGACTGACGTTACTGTAGACGTTACAGGACTGAAGATTTAATAGTAGACCTGAGTTGGTGTTGGTCTAACTGTGGTAGCAAGTTGACAAAGGAACCTGAGGACAACTGGAGATGAGGGAGATGATGTGGATTTTTGCTGTGATTATCTTCTCGGTGTGTGAAACATGGGGTCTGGACACAGGTTTGAACATTGTACTCTTTTTTTCACATGGTTTAATTAATTATTGTTTTAGCCTTGAGAGGATACATCTCTAATATAAAAAACATGGCTTTTAAATACAAAACAACACAGACATAACTGCAGTTTCAGCATGAATGTGTCATTTGTGGTACTTTATTTATTTACTGATATTCTCATATTTATTTCTATGTTTATATTTGATCATTCTGGTGTTTTTTTAAATTATAATCATCAATCAAATAATCCCATAATTTAAACTTTCTGTAAAGCACTTCAGTCAACATTTGTTGTTTTTAAATGTGCTGTATAAATAAATTGATTTGTCTTGACTTTCTCAGGATCTCCTCAAAGCACTTTGATGCTCAATACTTCTTCATCTGCTCCTAAAGTTTATGGTAAAATCATTTAATCTCTTTTCTCTCCATTTAATTTGCAGTATGAGTAAAATGTTGGAGGTTGAACACAACAATATGCATTTTTATCTCCCCTTCTCCTTTCCATTAATTCTTATTTCAAACATTTGATCTATTTTCAGTTTAAATCAAGAATAATAATGTAAAAATATTTTTGAAACAAGTTATGACTGAAGAGGAAAGATTCAGTCCTTATTTTTTGTTTATTTTGTACGATTAGTATAAAATATGACGAGGCTGCCAAATGTCCAATGTTTGTCCAATTTGAAAAAAATATTACAGACCTCTTATCATTCAGTGTCTCTTAAAATACACATTTTAGTGTTGTTAGCTGTGCCTCATTATTCTTAAAATAACTCTGTTTTGAAAGATTACAGGTGGTGAGTTTGACTTGATTTTGAATTACATTTAATCACTTTGGGATGATATGAAGGTTTCTTCATGGGACAAAGCTTCATAACATATTTCCAGTTTTATTGTCAGTACTAGTATGATTTATTTGTAAACTGTCATAGCCCAGTTTAAATCCTGTTTCATAAAGTTTGTTTTATTTTCTTTTATTTCATCAAACTTAACATTTTTTTCTTTGCGTGTCAGTGTCTCATGCAGGATTGGATCCTTTTGCTTCTGATTTTTCATGTTTTTTTGTGTATATTAGGACCTGTGTAATTAGTATTTTGTTTTATGACAGAATGAACCCAAATAATTAAATCATTGCAGCATTATGTGTAAAAATAAAGCAACTATCTTTGCCTTTTTTTCAGTTGTCAGAAATGCATCTTTCAATCTGGGGAGTGATGTTGGCCTGACATGCAGCAATGAACCGTGGAGTGAGGTGATGTTTGTACTCTGGAAAATAGAGTTGAAATACAAAGAGTGCAGTATCGCCCACAACAATGATGGCCAAAGTACAGACTCCTGCAACGATGGCAAGTCTCTCCGAAATACATCCACAGCTCTATACCTGCACATCCCAAACTTCTCAAATGATGATGTTGGGGTCTACCTGTGTGAGACGGTTTATAGAGGAGGAGCTGACGCTCATATGATCAATGTGGAAATCACAGGTAAGACTTCATTTTTCTCCTCACTGGGACAGCTGACTGGCAAGAATCATCTAGCCAAGAGGTATAAAATGTTAAAGGGTCATTTCACTTAAATCCCACTCATTAGAGTTAATAATACAGAAAATTCTGCACACTTCAACTCATGTAGCTTGTATTAGTTTTATGTGCATAGATTTTGAAATATCTGCTGCTTAGTCTTCTGTTGCAAACATAACACTTAAAACGCTCAAAACTGATATGTGAATGATCCAACATCAATATGCGTTTCATGACACAACATCCTGGTTACATTTTAATCTGGAACTAGTTTATACTCAGTGTAAGAAATAGTGAAAAAGCAAGCAAAGCAAAATTAGAACAAGCATGGCTAGGGGCTTTTTTTTGTGCCTTTTAATACAGGAAATGAAAACCGCTCAGCAAGTTTCATGTCTCCTGTTTTGTCTTTACTGGTTCAGCTCCTCCCAGTATATCAGCCTGGTTAGAGTGGAAGGGCAATAAGACGGTGGCTGTGTGCAAAGCTGAAAGAGGAAAACCTGCTGCCAGCATCAGCTGGAGCCATCTAGAAAATTCATCATTTTTGGAAACCTGGTCTGGCTCAGATGGATTCTTTACAGTAGAAAGCCACCTGGAACTCCCTGAGAACATGGATCCAAAAACCCTGAGCTGCACAGTCAGACACACGTACTGGGAAGAGGAGAAAACTTTGGTACCAAAGTTCACAGCAGGTCAGGACAAGAGAAAATGTTTAAGCTTTGTTTTTTAGCACAGAAGAAATATGTTTGCTTATGTTTCTGACTAGGTGTTTTTTTATATATAGTGTTATTAATAACTTCATAAATAGATGTCATGTGTAGTGTTGATGTCCAGTGGATTACTGACAAACCTTTACTGTTTTTTCTTTAGCTACACGTCTTCATTTTACTATGATGTCCATCTGTATAATTGTGATAATCGTTGCAGTTTTGGCTGGAATCTTATTCTTTGCAAAAAAGAAACTAACATGCTGTGGTAAGAATTTTCATTTGATAAATGATTAATTAGATGAACTACTTGTGAACTTTTCTGTCAAGTAATTTAGCTGGTTTGTGTATTTTTCCCTTCTCCAGGTGTTGCAGGCAGGTAGACACATAATCCAAATCTCTGCTGGTAGGTAATCTTTCTGTTACATACTCAACATTTTTGAGTTCTGTGTGTTTAACTGCACTTTGTTGAGTTTTGTTCATGACACCTCTCTGCTTCCCCCAGACAGATGATGTGGAGCCACACGTCAGCTATGTTCAACGTGTCAACTCTCTATAACTCATAAAAATCCTGCACTTGCATCGCACACACACACACACACACACACACACACACACACACACTTAAATGCACATGGCACTCTGTGAGAAACTGAAGACTATGAAATTGAGAAATGGTGAAACTACTCATCTTGCTGTTTTCAAACTTAAATATCTATTTAATAGTATAATTGGTTGGTGTGGGATAGTTCTTAGGAGCAAAAACACTGACTACACCTATTTTGTTGACTTGTGTCTGCAAATAAAAAGTTAGGCACAGTTGTGTTCAGGAGAGAAACGGCTCTGGGCTTCATGTTTCCACAACCAGTTGCTGTTGTTTGTGGACGTTTTTGTGTTTCATTTTACAAGATTTTCCTAATTGAGGATCAAGCTTTGATTGGCAGTTCAACTACAAACTTCTTGCACACCTTCACAATATATTAGACACTTTCTGTTGTTTGTGATATTATCAACCAGTCCTGCGTCTTACATTAAAGCTCAAATGAACTTTTCCTCATTTCTGTTTACCTCATAAATACATAATCGACTGCAAGTTCATCAACGATACAGGTTGTGGTTGAAGTGCTGCTGGTATATTAACTGTGGCATAGTTACAGTTGTCATCAGTGGTAGCTCCGGTTCTTCCTGATTCTTTGGTGCTGCTGTGGTCAATAGAGGTGTATGTTACGTCCTCGTTAGGCTGTTATAACAGTGTGATGGTAATTCCTCTGTCCTAAACATATGTTACACTTCAATTATTCTACTTTTTCATACAGTGCTTCTGCAACTAGAACGTGTGATATGGTGTGGTATGGCATGTGGTTAGCGGCTATGACTTTCTGCAGGTGAAACAGCTGCACAGATTCATATAGCTTCAACAGAGGCCTCACTCTTATGTTCACCCAGTATGCAATTCTATCATAAAAGCTCTCCAACACACTCATGGTACTGATAGCAATGAATATTTATGCTCATCAATAATAAACTTCACATTGATGTGATGTGAGGTTATTATTTGTGCTGCTTTTATCATCTGCAGAATCCCCTGAAAGAGAAAATGTCAATACGTACTAAATAAATACTAAATGCTGTGCTGTGTGTGGTTTTTATATACTTAATAGTATTATAAATGTACTGTTACCTTTCCTTATCTTCTTTATCCTGATTATAAAACAAATGGAAAAATGAGATCACAATGAGGACACAGTCATTCAGATCAACATAACATTTAAATGTTTTCCCAGACAAAGAAAACATTATACCCATCAACATGTTAGCATCAGCTCACTGAGCCACTAGCATGACTGTAGAATACAACAGGTCAGATGTATGTATAAGGTGAAAAGGGCCACTTTCACATTACGAATAGTATAATTATGTATAAGTATGTGTTATTATCGACTGACATACACAGTAGTGAAAAGTAACTAAGTGCATTTATTCAAGTGCTGTACTTAAGTACAATTTTGAGGTGCTTAGTATTTTTAAATTATGCTACTTTATACTTCCACTCCACTACATTTCAGAGGGAAATAATGTACTTTCTACTCCACTATATTTCTTTGACAGCTTTAGTTACTTTTCAGATGAAGATTTGACACAACGGATAATATAACAAGCTTTTAAAATACAGGTTTCAGGGTGCTGGTATTGTTCATACTGTCGTGGTTTACTGGGACACTGAATAGAACGGAGCCATTGTTAATGTTATTATACAAAGACATTTTTTTAGATTATTGAACAAGATAAGTTATTATCATAAAAATGTCATAGCATGAATATATTTCATTATAATGAGTTCTCCTAATTGATCTTATTAAAGAATGATCTATTTTTGTGTGGAGCCAGCTTATTGAATTGTAAGGCAACCAACAAAAGGGTTCTTTGTTCTTTCCTAATCTGAAAACATACTTTTAAATTTCACAATGAGCTCAACACATCTTTAATGAACACATATTTAAATATTTACAGTCTGAATACAATTGTGTCAGCTTTTCCAAGAGAGTAAATACAACAGAGCCGAGTATTTTCACTATGCAGACAAATAGAAGAAATGTGGTCCAACATGTTGCAACACTCAAATTATCTTACTTTCTCGCTCTTTCCAGCACCTTTTCTGTCTTCTTCATCCTTATACAATCACACTCGCACACACACACACTCGCTCACATCTCACACACTCATGAAAATCATTAAAAGGTGCCCAAATCTTAAAGATGTGCAATGAAAAGTTGCTGTTTGGCTCTTCTCTTCCTCTAAACTCAGTTTGAGGTGTTATTAATGGATCTTGAGCCAGCTGGATTTTTGAATTGTGTATGTACTTCACAAACCAACCTGTTCCAAGGGTATCAAGCTGCAGACAGAGGCAGACATCTTGGTATGATATATTAAAGTTTGATAGCCAACATTGAATAAAACCTCAGAAAAGCCAACAAATTCTTTTAACGATCCTTAATAGACTTGATACCTTACTGCTGTAAAGTCCTCCCGCCTTCTCGCCTTTTCTGCCACATGTGCAACGGCAATGTTCACACAAAAATGACACAAAGACGACAAACTTCCACTGCTAAGGTCACGTGACTTACTGACAACTGTGGAGGCAGAGGTCCAAGATGTCTGCCTTCATGTCCACCATTTTGTCTGCATCCAGGTCCCTCTTACCTGTTGTCATTCCCAGGACGTCACATAGTGCCACTTTGTCATGTCCCTCAGCATCTGATACTGATGCACGAGGCCGAGACACATCGCCGTTCACACCTGTGTCTATCATGTGTCTCCAAGGTCCAGCTGACCACTTGTTACGTTACTGCCTACGTCGCTTCCGTTAGAACGTCCAAGGGCCCACAGTTATTACATCAGTCTGTCGCCAGAAAAGCACCACATTTGTTTTGCACATTTGTTTGGCTAGCTAAGTAAACAAAAATGTTTCAAGAACGAATTTACATGTACAGGCTTCCAACTGTTCAGATTGGCAGGAAAAAGTCATTAAGTGTTGGCGCACTGTCACCAAAACAACCACCATGTCCTGCATTGATGAGGTATTTTCCTGTTATGTCCTTGCTGGTGACGCATTAGTCAGATTTGTACGTCTTAAGACAACAGAAAATACCCTAACACGTCCATTTTGAACGTCTTAAGGCCTTTAAAATTGGGTGCTACCACTTAATCAGTTTCTGAGGGGAAACCCTACAATCATTGCAAGAGAGAAAACAATTCCTGACTCAACCTACCTTGTGTGAATTGAGGTTAAGAAATAATATTGATTTATGGTGACATTATTAACATCTGCATTTTTGCAGCTTGCATACAGTATTATACTTGACATATTCCTGTAATATGGTGTGTTTGCCCACTAGATGGCAGTATTAAAGCACAAATGGCAACCTGTTGAATTTTTGAGTCGCTGGGGAAAAGAAAGAATTTCATGTTTTCCAACCCATTGATTTCAATGTAAACTGGTTAAGATCTTTTCTGATTAATGGTGACACTTTTAGTGCAGCCAAGGGGTATTTTTTAATATAATGGTGTGAATTTACATTTTACATTGCAACTATTATGTTAAAAAATAATAATAATTTAACTTTTGTCCTTTTCCTTTGAACAGATTAGGAATCACAGTTTTCCTGTTTAAAGAAATTCTTCTATAATTGAGACTTGATGAAAACACACATATGGTCTGTTGTTCACCTTCTGGATAGGAATGAGAACCTGTGGAGGATGTAGAGTACATGCAAATAAAGTTTGAGCATAATATTTTTCAATTCAAAATCAATTTTTAATGAATATAGAGGAGACCATTTATCATTAATTCACAACCTACATCTTTAAACACCAAATGTCTATCTGTCTGCTAGGTGCAGGTATTAAGAATCTACTCTCCATGGTATGGTTGGTGTCTGCATTCATGCCTGTTCCTCAGTAAAGGTGCACAACTTTCTCCCTTTAATTAATGAAACTCAATAGTGTGGCAATAGTTTTGGCTTGTCTTGTCAGCTGGAAGAACAAATGTTGGTATATGTTAATTAAATCCCTGACTAGAGTCACTTCTATTTATATGCGCAAAGTTTAAGTTCTTTGTGAAATGCCCATGTAGTTGACCAATGTTGATAAACTAACCCAAAAGGACTGGAGCAGTATGGCAAGTTGTTTTAACGTTTAATGAGAGACTGGATATATACTGCAGATATCTGTAATTCATTCTTTCTAGTCAAGTAAAAAAAGATTTCAGCTACCCACAATGACCTTCTTTCTAGGACAAATTACGTCACTTTTGCCATTCATGTGTATTAGGCTTTTAATTTCAGATATCCACAATTACAATTTTGATATCCAGAATGAACATTCTTGGGCGGTGCTTGGTTTTTGCTCTGGTGTTTTCAACATGGTGACCCGCTTTACAAACAATCTCACTTTACAGCTAAACAGTACACTAAAATATGTTTCTGAAAACATTTGAGGCGGGAAATAGGCAATTCAGTATCACATTCTTGATTTAAATTTGATCAGAACTGCCTAGTTTGACAGTCACGCGCACGCACATTTGGCTGGCCCCCCTCCAGAAGAGTTCAGAGACTGTACAATCAATGCCGAGTCTGATGAACACCATTCTTCCAAAAGATATTCCCTCATGTGGTGTTTTGATGAGAGAGAGTGCTGGCTAACATGTCAGTCCAAAATCTCTCATAGGTGTTCAGCTGGATTGAGATGTGGTGACTGTGAAGGCCATAGCATATGATTCACATCATTTTCATACTCATCAAACCATTCAGTGACTCCTCGTGCCCTGTGAATGGGGACATTATCATCCTGGAAGAGACCACTCCCATCAGGATAGAAATGTTTCATCATAGGATAAAGGTAATCAATCAGAACAACTTTGTATTGATTTGCAGTGACCCTTCCCTCTAAGGGGATAAGTGGACCCTAACCATGCCAGCAAAATGCCCCCCAAAGCATAACAGAGCCACCAGATCCCCTCACAGTAGGGGTCAAGCATTCAGACCTGTACCAGTTTTTCCGTTAATTTGTCACCCATCTGTATATATGTGTATATATATGTATATATATATATATATACAGTACAGACCAAAAGTTTGGACACACCTTCTCATTCAATGAGTTTCCTTTCTTTTCATGACTATTGATTCACACTGAAGGCATCAAAACTATGAATTAACACATGTGGAAATATGTACGTAACAAAAAAGTGTAAAAGAACTTGAAAATACGCCTTATATTCTAGTTTCTTCAAAGTAGCCACCTTTTGCTCTGATTACTGCTTTGCCCACACTCTGCATTCTCTTGATGAGCTTCAAGAGGTAGTCACCTGAAATGGTTTTCACTTCACAGGTGTGCCCTGTCAGGTTTAATAAGTGGGATTTCTTGCCTTATAAATGGGGTTGGGACCATCAGTTGTGTTGTGCAGAAGTCAGGTGGATACACAGCTGATAGTCCTACTGAATAGACTGTTAGAATTTGTATTATGGCAAGAAAAAAGCAGCTAAGTAAAGAAAAACGAGTGGCCATCATTACTTTAAGAACTGAAGGTCAGTCAGTCCGAAAAATTGGGAAAACTTTGAAAGTGTCCCCAAGTGCAGTCGCAAAAACCATCAAGCGCTACAAAGAAACTGGCTCACATGAGGACTGCCCCAGGAAAGGAAGACCAAGAGTCACCTCTGCTGCGGAGGATAAGTTCATCCGAGTTACCAGCCTCAGACATCGCAGGTTAACAGCAGCTCAGATTAGAGACCAGGTCAATGCCACACAGAGTTCTAGCAGCAGACACATCTCTAGAACAACTGCTAAGAGGAGACTGTGTGAATCAGGCCTTCATGGTAGAATAGCTGCTAGGAAACCACTGCTAAGGACAGGCAACAAGCAGAAGAGACTTGTTTGGGCTAAAGAACACAAGGAATGGACATTAAACCAGTGGAAATCTGTGCTTTGGTCTGATGAGTCCAAATTTGAGATCTTTGGTTCCAACCACCGTGTCTTTGTGCGACGCAGAAAAGGTGAACGGATGGACTCTACATGCCTGGTTCCCACCGTGAAGCATGGAGGAGGAGGTGTGATGGTGTGGGGGTGCTTTGCTGGTGAGACTGTTGGGGATTTATTCCAAATTGAAGGCATACTGAACCAGCATGGCTACCACAGCATCTTGCAGCGGCATGCTATTCCATCCGGTTTGCGTTTAGTTGGACCATCATTTATTTTTCAACAGGACAATGACCCCAAACACACCTCCAGGCTGTGTAAGGGCTATTTGACCAAGAAGGAGAGTGATGGGGTGCTGCGCCAGATGACCTGGCCTCCACAGTCACTGGACCTGAACCCAATCGAGATGGTTTGGGGTGAGCTGGACCGCAGAGTGAAGGCAAAAGGACCAACAAGTGCTAAGCGTCTCTGGGAACTCCTTCAAGACTGTTGGAAGACCATTTCAGGTGACTACCTCTTGAAGCTCATCAAGAGAATGCCAAGAGTGTGCGAAGCAGTAATCAAAGCAAAAGGTGGCTACTTTGAAGAAACTAGAATATAAGACATATTTTCAGTTGTTTCACACTTTTTTGTTAAGTATATAATTCCACATGTGTTAATTCATAGTTTTGATGCCTTCAGTGTGAATCTACAATTTTCATAGTCATGAAAATAAAGAAAACTCTTTGAATGAGAAGGTGTGTCCAAACTTTTGGTCTGTACTGTATATATATATGTATATATATATATATATATATATGTGTGTGTGTGTGTGTGTTTGTGTGTATATATATATGTGTGTGTATATATATATATGTGTGTGTGTATATGTATATATGTATATATATATATACATGTCACTGAGCACTTAGGAGAATGTGTAATTTAATGCAATCCAATACAAAAGCTCCAATATAAATTCTACTTTAAACTTAGTGGACCTGTACTGGAGTGCATATATATTGAAAAGTGTTCCTAATATTTTGTCCACCCCATTAACATACATGAGGGGGCCATATTTTTAGGAACACTCCGGTACACCACAACCACCTGCTACGACCTCAATAATAAATATAAAGTACAATTATCAACTTTCTGACAATGTCAACAAAACCTGAAAATGTGTAAGTTTTGTAAATGTAAAATTATGGCAGAGCTGTTGTATTGGATGCATTATATTGCACAGGTAATCATAATAAAGTGCTTGGCTATAGCTTATATATAGCTATATGTATATAGCCACAATATTCATTTTACAGTAAGAAAACATCTGAAATATGTAGATATTCATGAGTATATATGAGATAAATGAGTTTGGAGTTTGATGAGGTGGCAGAATACTGTATTTTTATATTTGAGAGGAAATTCTACTTATACGATTAACATTTATTTAATTTATTCCCACAAATATTAATGTTTTACCTGACAAAAGCTTCAAATGATTGCTCCGCAGATAAAAACATTGACAATATTCTTTGTCTATCATTTACTTTCACATGAGATACTCTATACCCCTCAGGACATATTTTTGGGAACTCAAACAGGTTGACTTTGACATCAACAGGAAGTCAGTTTTATCAAATGGAAACTGTGCACACACACATTTACACATGTGTCATAGTGAGTATTTTCTTTCTCTCCCCTAAAGTTGGTGTTATCAACATTTTTAAACCTTTTTTTGGATATGAGGAACACAACTGACTAAAGCAGCATTATGTCACAGCTGGAAGTTTTTGCAATGTTGTGGAAAAGCTTTAACATCAAGATGTCTCATTGCATGATGTACTCATAAACCACAAACTCCAGACAGAGCTTGCAGATCATAACCACACACAAAGTAGCTTATCAAGTGCCTGAGAACCTGCTAGCCCCAGCCCCTGCGGCCCAAAAAGCATTTTCCCCATAGACCACCATTGTAAAAGAGATGTCAGGACACCTCCAATTTCAAAATCCGTGACGTCATCACAATATAAAATCTATGGGCCGAGCGGGAACTTGCGGGCGGGGCCAGTGGGGGAAACACTACTGCGCATATTCAATGGACTGTACAACGCGGAAGCAAACCTGGAAGCTAGAAACTTTTTTTGGTGTATGCACCAGCCAAGCAATTCCTATAGGACTGAATGGGCGCCATTTTTAGTCTTGTATCCAGCTCTTATAATACATCCATGGAGAGGACGATGAGGTAGCACTTCCTCTTCAAGGTTAGATTTATTCAAGCAAACGTTAGCTCAATGTTAACACTGAAATGATATTGCTATCATACATAGTCAAAGTCCTAGTTACCTAGTTTGCTAGCTAACAGAACACTGATAATGCACTATTGATTCAGCACTAATGTAGCATAATGTAACACTCCAACTTTCTGGTGATATGCTGCCCCCAATTGATTTGGAGTGTTTGACGATTCTTACATATTGCATCTTTATGTTCAAGTGTCCCAGTAGTCATGACAGCGTGACAGTGAGCCAGCATGCACAATATACCAGGACCCTGAAACTGAAGCAGCTAAATGGAATTCAGTTGCGATTAATTTTATTTATACCTGTGCTTTTTCTACTGTTAAAATATCTTATGGGGAAAATGTCTATTGCACAGTCTTTGCCTCACAGTAGCCAGTACTGTAGCTATTTTAATAGCATTAAAATAAGGTATTAAGACAGTTATGTGGAGGGGTTGATGGCCTAGTGCTGGACTGAGTAGTTTAAGTTTGCTGTTTTATAACTGTTCCAAGATGTATATGTTACGTTTTGTTAGTGTTTGTAATGTGTCTGCTCAGAACATGGTGGTTTATGTTGATAATTGTCATTTTTAACCATTAGTGAGGTGACTTCTACTTTTCTTGAGAACCAACTGTATTTACCTGTTGTGGTTTTCAGTTTCAATTCCCTGGTTTGCATGTCAGGAAATGGTTGACACTGTTGAGAACTGCTTCCTGCCTCTTATTCTAAGAAGAGGGTGATCATGTGACTTGCATCTTGTGTTTTGTGTGGGAGAAAAAAGGTGTTTGGTGAAAATCTGTTAGTCACACATCCTTTATAAGTATGTAACGTGGGGAAGTGTCAAGGACTCACAGTTTGTCTGCATGGAGTTAAGAACCTGCTTTAACTCTGAGTCTATGTTTGATATAAATAGAGAAAGTGAAATTGCACGAGTAGGGTAAATGACATGAGAGCACAAGCAGTACTATGCAATATAGAGACTGACGTTACTGTAGACGTTACAGGACTGAAGATTTCATAGCAGACCTGAGTTGGTGTTGGTCTAACTGTGGTAGCAAGTTGACAAAGGAACCTGAGGACAACTGGAGATGAGGGAGATGATGTGGATTTTTGCTGTGATTATCTTCTCGGTGTGTGAAACATGGGGTCTGGACACAGGTTTGAACATTGTACTCTTTTTTTCACATGGTTTAATTAATTATTGTTTTAGCCTTGAGAGGATACATCTCTAATATAAAAAACATGGCTTTTAAATACAAAACAACACAGACATAACTGCAGTTTCAGCATGAATGTGTCATTTGTGGTACTTTATTTATTTACTGATATTCTCATATTTATTTCTATGTTTATATTTGATCATTCTGGTGTTTTTTAAAATTATAATCATCAATCAAATAATCCCATAATTTAAACTTTCTGTAAAGCACTTCAGTCAACATTTGTTGTTTTTAAATGTGCTGTATAAATAAATTGATTTGTCTTGACTTTCTCAGGATCTCCTCAAAGCACTTTGATGCTCAATACTTCTTCATCTGCTCCTAAAGTTTATGGTAAAATCATTTAATCTCTTTTCTCTCCATTTAATTTGTAGTATGAGTAAAATGTTGGAGGTTGAACACAACAATATGCATTTTTATCTTCCCTTCTCCTTTCCATTAATTCTTATTTCAAACATTTGATCTATTTTCAGTTCAGTTTAAATCAAGAATAATAATGTAAAAATATTTTTGAAACAAGTTATGACTGAAGAGGAAAGATTCAGTCCTTATTTTTTGTTTATTTTGTACGATTAGTATAAAATATGACGAGGCTGCCAAATGTCCAATGTTTGTCCAATTTGAAAAAAAATATTACAGACCTCTTATCATTCAGTGTCTCTTAAAATACACATTTGAGTGTTGTTAGCTGTGCCTCATTATTCTTAAAATAACTCTGTTTTGAAAGATTACAGGTGGTGAGTTTGACTTGATTTTGAATTACATTTAGTCACTTTGGGATGATATGAAGGTTTCTTCATGGGACAAAGCTTCATAACATATTTCCAGTTTTATTGTCAGTACTAGTATGATTTATTTGTAAACTGTCATAGCCCAGTTTAAATCCTGTTTCATAAAGTTTGTTTTATTTTCTTTTATTTCATCAAACTTAACATTTTTTTCTTTGCGTGTCAGTGTCTCATGCAGGATTGGATCCTTTTGCTTCTGATTTTTCATGTTTTTTTGTGTATATTAGGACCTGTGTAATTAGTATTTTGTTTTATGACAGAATGAACCCAAATAATTAAATCATTGCAGCATTATGTGTAAAAATAAAGCAACTATCTTTGCCTTTTTTCAGTTGTCAGAAATGCATCTTTCAATCTGGGGAGTGATGTTAACCTGACATGCAGCAATGAACCGAGGAGTGAGGTGATGTTTGTACTCTGGAAAATAGAGTTGAAATACAAAGAGTGCAGTATCGCCCACAACAATGATGGCCAAAGTGAAGACTCCTGCAACGATGGCAAATCTCTCCGAAATACACCCACAGCTCTATACCTGCACATCCCAAACTTCTCAAATGATGATGTTGGGGTCTACCAGTGTGAGACGGTTTATATAGGAGGAGCTGACGCTCATATGATCAACGTGGATATCACAGGTAGGACCTCATTTTTCTCCTCACTGGGACAGCTGACTGGCAAGAATCATCTAGCCAAGAGGTGTAACTTGTTAAAGGGTCATTTCACTTAAATCCCACTCGTTAATAATACAGAAAATTCTGCACACTTCAACTCATGTAGCTTGTATTAGTTTTATGTGCATAGATTTTGAAATATCTGCTGCTTAGTCTTCTGTTGCAAACATAACGGGGGACAGTACCGTTTCTTAAAACACTTAAAACACTCAAAACTGATATGTGAATAATCCAACATCAATATGCGTTTCACGACACAACATCCTGGTTACATTTTAATCCTTTTAATACAGGAAATCAAAACCGCTCAGCAAGTTTCATGTCTCCTGTTTTGTCTTCACTGGTTCAGTTCCTCCCAGTATATCAGCCTGGTTAGAGTGGAAGGGCAATAAGATGGTGGCTGTGTGCAAAGCTGAAAGAGGAAAACCTGCTGCCAGCATCAGCTGGAGCCATCTAGAAAATTCATCATTTTTGGAAACCTGGTCTGGCTCAGATGGATTCTTTACAGTAGAAAGCCACCTGGAACTCCCTGAGAACATGGATCCAAAAAACCTGAGCTGCACAGTCAGATACCCGTACTGGGAAGAGGAGAAAACTTTGGTACCAAAGCTCACAGCAGGTCAGGACAAGAGAAAATGTTTAAGCTTTGTTTTTTAGCGCAGAAGAAATATGTTTGCTTATGTTTCTGACTAGGTGTTTTTTATATGTAGTGGTATTAATAACTTCATAAATAGATGTCATGTGTAGTGTTGATGTCCAGTGGATTACTGACAAACCTTTACTGTTTTTTCTTTAGCTACACGCCATTTTTAGTCTTGTATCCAGCTCTTATAATATATCCATGGAGAGGACGATGAGGTAGCACTTCCTCTTCTAGGTTAGATTTATTGTGATTTAATGTGCTTATTTTCTCATTATTTTTTGTTTATTTTGTACGATTAGTATAAAATATGACAAGGCTGCCAAATGTCCGATGTTTGTCCAATTTGAAAAAAATATTACAGACCTCTTATCATTCAGTGTCTCTTAAAATACACATTTGAGTGTTGTTAGCTGTGCCTCATTATTCTTAAAATAACTCCGTTTTGAAAGATTACAGGTGGTGAGTTTGACTTGATTTTGAATTACATTTAATCACTTTGGGATGATATGAAGGTTTCTTCATGGGACAAAGCTTCATAACATATTTCCAGTTTTATTGTCAGTACTAGTATGATTTATTTGTAAACTGTCATAGCCCAGTTTAAATCCTGTTTCATAAAGTTTGTTTTATTTTATTTTATTTCATCAAACTTTACGTTTTTTCTTTGCGTGTCAGTGTCTCATGCAGGATTGGATCCTTTTGCTTCTGATTTTTCATGTTTTTTTGTGTATATTAGGACCTGTGTAATTAGTATTTTGTTTTATGACAGAATGAACCCAAATAATTAAATCATTGCAGCATTATGTGTAAAAATAAAGCAACTATCTTTGCCTTTTTTTCAGTTGTTAGAAATGCATCTTTCAATCTGGGGAGTGATGTTGGCCTGACATGCAGCAATGAACCGAGGAGTGAGGTGATGTTTGTACTCTGGAAAATAGAGTTGAAATACAAACAGTGCAGTATCGCCCACAACAATGATGGCCAAAGTGAAGACTCCTGCAACGATGGCAAGTCTCTCCGATATACACCCACAGCTGTATACCTGCACATCCCAAACTTCTCAAATGATGATGTTGGGGTCTACCAGTGTGAGATGGTTTATATAGGAGGAAGTGATGCTCATAAGATCAACGTGGATATCATAGGTAAGACTTCATTTTTCTCCTCACTGGGACAGCTGACTGGCAAGAATCATCTAGCCAAGAGGTATAAAATGTTAAAGGGTCATTTCACTTAAATCCCACTCATAAGAGTTAATAATACAGAAAATTCTGCACACTTCAACTCATGTAGCTTGTATTAGTTTTACGTGCATAGATTTTGAAATATCTGCTGCTTAGTCTTCTGTTGCAAACATAACGGGGGACAGTACCGTTTCTTAAAACACTTAAAACACTCAAAACTGATTTGTGAATAATCCAACATCAATATGCGTTTCATGACACAACATCCTGGTTACATTTTAATCCTTTTAATACAGGAAATGAAAACCGCTCAGCAAGTTTCATGTCTCCTGTTTTGTCTTCACTGGTTCAGCTCCTCCCAGTATATCAGCCTGGTTAGAGTGGAAGGGCAACAAGATGGTGGCTGTGTGCAAAGCTGAAAGAGGAAAACCTGCTGCCAGCATCAGCTGGAGCCATCTAGAAAATTCATCATCTTTGAAAACCTGGTCTGGCTCAGATGGATTCTTTACAGTAGAAAGCCACCTGGAACTCCCTGAGAACATGGATCCAAAAAACCTGAGCTGCACAGTCAGACACACGTACTGGGAAGAGGAGAAAACTTTGGTACCAAAGCTCACAGCAGGTCAGTACAAGAGAAAATGTTTAAGCTTTGTTTTTTAGCGCAGAAGAAATATGTTTGCTTATGTTTCTGACTAGGTGTTTTTTTATATATAGTGGTATTAATAACTTCATAAATAGATGTCATGTGTAGTGTTGATGTCCAGTGGATTACTGACAAACCTTTACTGTTTTTTCTTTAGCTACACGTCCTCATTTTACTATGATGTCCATCCGTATAGTTGTGATAATCGTTGCAGTTTTGGCTGTAATCTTATTCTTTGCAAAAAAGAAACTAAGATGCTGTGGTAAGAATTTTCATTTGATAAATGATTAATTAGATGAACTACTTGTGAGCTTTTCTGTCAAGTAATTTAGCTGGTTTGTGTATTTTTCCCTTCTCCAGGTGTTGCAGGCAGGGAGACACATAATCCAAATCTCTGCTGGTAGGTAATCTTTCTGTTACATACTCAACATTTTTGAGTTCTGTGTGTTTAACTGCACTTTGTTGAGTTTTGTTCATGACACCTCTCTGCTTCCCCCAGACAGATGATGTGGAGCCACATGTCAGCTATGTTCAACGTGTCAACTCTCTATAACTCATAAAAATCCTGCACTTGCATCGCACACACACACACACACACACACACACTTAAATGCACATGGCACTCTGTGAGAAACTGAAGGCTATGAAATTGAGAAATGGTGAAATGGTAACCAGAGAGAAGAGTGAGATGAAAGATTTCAAACAAGAGACGGAGCCTCACAGTTGAATTCTGTCCTGATAAACTTGACTGACATTCAGCAAAAAGGCGACAGACACTCGGTTTAACATCCACCTTTTGTCACATAATTGATGATTATCAGCACAGGGTAATAATCTAAATAAATAGTGAGTTTCTGAATGTATTCTCACAATGACTGTAAACTCAACTCATATACTAAACTAATGCTCAACTAATGTGAGTCATGATGATTTAATGAATGGATTAATGCAGGATGAATTCCTGTTGATCACAGTTACCAAGTGATCAAGTCACTATGACTTTATTTGATCAGTTAACATTAAATAGATTGTCAATTAATAAATATTGATATTGATATGCTACCAAATCAGCTGAATTGCACTTATAGTAAAGGGCGTTTTATATCTGTGCATTTGATCAGCCTCTATGAAGCTGCGTTTTTATTTCATCAAACTGGTAGTCAGACACAAACATCTACATGTTGCTGCACGAACCAATGAATGCTCTTTATGCCACATTTACAAGCCAGCAGCACTAGATGGATGTAATGTACATGATCAGGTTGTATAATGCTTCAATCTTATACTCACAGTAACTGTGGGTATAAAAACAGTTAAGATATAAAGTAACCGTGAATTAATATTCATTAATTGACTTTTAAGTGTAAACTACTATAACATAAAGTCATAGTGATTTGATCATGTGTTCATTGTGAGCAACAGGACTTCATGATACATCCTGTATTAATTTATGCATGAAATCATCATGAATCATTTCCTAAGTATACTATTTATATCCTTATCATAAAGTGTTACAGCCTAGTGCACAGCCAGTGTCTAGACTTCCATTTGAACGCTATTATTAAATCACAGGCTGCAGCGCTATAACTTATCTTACCCTCACACTGATTATTTAGTTGTACATATAGAGCAGAAGAGGAAACTGTTTTGTTTCAGCCTCACAAATGTATTTCTGTCCACAGATCTTAACACACCTGCACATATAGATTCTTAGATTTCAATTGCAGCAAAGAACCTTAAAAGTTTGACTTTAAATTGAAGAGATTATTACCATGACTTCTTTCAAATATTTTTAGAAATGCAACAACAGAATAACTACAAACTACATTCTCCATCATGAACTGGATAATGTGGCAGAAGCACAAACAGTTGAGCCTGTAAACAACGTTAATTAAGACAAGTCTAGGCAGCTAAAATTTTTCATTCTCTAAGTTCAGCTTTTCTGACTTTGGTGACTGAAAGCGACACACTGAATACATCAAGATTGTGAGTCATTCAGGTCGTGGTGTAACTAGCTGTAGTTTGTCAGAAACTACTCATCTTGCTGTTTTCAAACTTAAATATCTATTTAATAGTATAATTGGTTGGTGTGGGATAGTTCTTAGGAGCAAAAACACTGACTACACCTATTTTGTTGACTTGTGTCTGCAAATAAAAAGTTAGGCACAGTTGTGTTCAGGAGAGAAACGGCTCTGGGCTTCATGTTTCCACAACCAGTTGCTGTTGTCTGTGGACGTTTTTGTGTTTCATTTTACAAGATTTTCCTATTTGAGGATTAAGCTTTGATTGGCAGTTCAACTACAAACTTCTTGCACACCTTCACAATATATTAGACACTTTCTGTTGTTTGTGATATTATCAACCAGTCCTGCGTCTCACATTAAAGCTCAAATGAACTTTTCCTCGTTTCTGTTTACCTCATAAATACATAATTGTCTGCAAGTTCATCAACGATACAGGTTGTGGTTGAAGTGCTGCTGGTATATTAACTGTGGCATAGTTACAGTTGTCATCAGTGGTAGCTCCGGTTCTTCTCGATTCTTTGGTGCTGCTGTGGTCAATAGAGGTGTATGTTACGTCCTGGTTAGGCTGTTATAACAGTGTGATGGTAATTCCTCTGTCCTAAACATATGTTACACTTCAATTATTCTACTTTTTCATACAGTGCTTCTGCAACTAGAACGTGTGATATGGTGTGGTATGGCATGTGGTTAGCGGCTATGACTTTCTGCAGGTGAAACAGCTGCACAGTTTCATGTAGCTTCAACAGAGGCCTCACTCTTATGTTCACCCAGTATGCAATTCTATCATAAAAGCTCTCCAACACACTCATGATACTGATAGCAATGAATATTTATGCTCATCAATAATAAACTTCACATTGATGTGATGTGAGGTTATTATTTGTGCTGCTTTTATCATCTGCAGAATCCCCTGAAAGAGAAAATGTCAATACGTACTAAATAAATACTAAATGCTGTGCTGTGTGTGGTTTTTATATACTTAATAGTATTATAAATGTACTGTTACCTTTCCTTATCTTCTTTATCCTGATTATAAAACAAATGGAAAAATGAGATCACAATGAGGACACAGTCATTCAGATCAACATAACATTTAAATGTTTTCCCAGACAAAGAAAACATTATACCCATCAACATGTTAGCATCAGCTCACTGAGCCACTAGCATGACTGTAGACTACAACAGGTCAGATGTATGTATAAGGTGAAAAGGGCCACTTTCACATTACAAATAGTATAATTATGTATAAGTATGTGTTATTATCGACTGACATACACAGTAGTGAAAAGTAACTAAGTACATTTAGTCAAGTGCTGTACTTAAGTACAATTTTGAGGTGCTTAGTATTTTTAAATTATGCTACTTTATACTTCCACTCCACTACATTTCAGAGGGAAATATTGTACTTTCTACTCCACTATATTTCTTTGACAGCTTTAGTTACTTTTCGGATGAAGATTTGACACAACGGATAATATAACAAGCTTTTAAAATACAGGTTTCAGGGTGCTGGTATTGTTCATACTGTCATGGTTTACTGGGACACTGAATAGAACGGAGCCATTGTTAGTGTTATTATACAAAGACATTTTTTTAGATTATTGAACAAGATAAGTTATTATCATAAAAATGTCATAGCATGAATATATTTCATTATAATGAGTTCTCCTAATTGATCTTATTAAAGAATGATCTATTTTTGTGTGGAGCCAGCTTATTGAATTGTAAGGCAACCAACAAAAGGGTTCTTTGTTCTTTCCTAATCTGAAAACATACTTTTAAATTTCACAATGAGCTCAACACATCTTTAATGAACACATATTTAAATATTTACAGTCTGAATACAATTGTGTCAGCTTTTCCAAGAGAGTAAATACAACAGAGCCAAGTATTTTCACTATGCAGACAAATAGAAGAAATGTGGTCCAACATGTTGCATCACTCAAATTATCTTACTTTCTCGCTCTTTCCAGCACCTTTTCCATCTTCTTCATCCTTATACAATCACACTCGCACACACACACACTCGCTCACATCTCACACACTCATGAAAATCATTAAAGGTGCCCAAATCTTAAAGATGTGCAATGAAAAGTTCCTGTTTGGCTCTTCTCTTCCTCTAAACTCAGTTTGAGGTGTTATTATTTTTATTAATGGATCTTGAGCCAGTAGGATTTTCAGATGTTCATGAAGCTGCTGCTTTCTTCTCTTTATATGTTGCCATCATCTTCTTAATCTCTGCGATGGCCTTCCCCGGGTTGAGCCCCTGTGGAGCAATGTGTTTAAGAGACAGTGAGAAACCAAAACAGTATTAACTTTGTGAGTGTATGTGAGTATGAATGTTTTTTTTAAGTACCTTGGGGCAGGTCTTAGTGCAATTCATGATAGTGTGGCAGCGGTAGAGAGAGAAGGGGTCCTGAAGTTTAGACAGACGTTCCTCAGTGAATTCATCACGGGAGTCAATCATCCACCGGTATGCCTGCGGAGTAATAACATTGTGTTCAACAATTGTCAGCTCAGTCATGAATCATTTTGTCACAAAAGTGTATCGGGTCTTGTGTCAGCTATAAAAATCTATCAAAAACTTGACCCGAGTAAAATATCTCAAAAAATATATTAAAACCACCAGCAGGTCAAATGTTCCACCTGTCTAACACTTCACTTCCTGACATGATACCTCTTAAAGTCACGACTGAATTTGCATCTGCCTCAGCTGCACTTTTAGATGAATGAGAACGAAATAAGCTGAATGCCACCAGCATCAGCATGTTAACATACCAGCCTTAACATCAACACTGAGCTGAAATACAGCTGAGGTTGACAAATTACACCTGAATGTGAGATGTCCAACAATGGCCACTGAACGGAGGATCTGATTATGTATCAACAACACGGCCTTTTCTCTGGCGCCACCTTCAGGCTGAACTTCACATTATTTACCCCACTAGTGGTAGTCGTAGGGATGTAAGATAAAATATAAGTTTCTGTGGTGTAATGAGCATTACAGCCTCACAAGGCCCCTAGTGTGGCTATGGACTTTAATTCTAGTAATCATTTTTAGCTTTTTAATTATTGGGACATGTATCTCATTGCTGAATATGTTTAAGATGGATGTTCTCAAAGCATCTTTACCCACCTGCATTAACACAGCAGGTCCCAGATATTTGTCTCCGTTCCACCAGTAGCTGGGACAGCTGGTGCTGCAGCAAGCACAGAGGATGCACTCGTACAAGCCGTCCTGTTGGGTTATAAACAGTGTAATACATCAGATATGTTACCAAAAGACAGGTGAGCTGAAAAGCTCTGTGGTTAGCATTGTTTAATCAGTCAGATGTATCAGTGATGTCGTTGTGGCTGAGCTATAGAGTCGTCCTCCTCTGTTTAACTCCTGGTGCCAAGATATGAAGACCTCCAACACAGCGGTCAGAGGATGGGCAGTATCATTTGTGTGAAATATGTACTGGTTACAGAAAGAAGTTTATTTACCAGTTTTTGCCTGTCCTCCACTGACTGGAAATACTGCTCCTTCCCTTCTTGAGCTTCATCCTTCTTTTTCAGGTAAGGCTCAATGGACTTGTACTGTGCATAGAAGTTGCTCATGTCCTGGAAATGAAACAAGAGAAAACTAAATTCACCACATATGAGTCTACTGTTCAATTATTAACTGCCTTTTAAATTAATTGTCATTCTCTTTATTATCACACTTTAATGTTCATGAACATCTGCTGTGGCACGTTCAAATACAACCATGTAAATTAACTTTTTCTGCACTCGCAGTACTTACAGGCACCAGATCCTTGACCACATACATGTGTGGGAGCGGGTAGATTTTGGTAGGTTTGCTTGTGTTGGCGTCAATTTTGTTAAGGCATGCCAGTGTGTTGCCTCCATTGATGTTCATGGCACACGAGCCGCAGATTCCTGTAGAAATACACAATCAGTGGAATTAGTGACTGAAATCTGGTTCAAAGGTTCACATAATCCTGTTAGTATGTTTCCTTTGCTTTGATTATTTTTGAAATCTGAATAGAAAATAATTACATCATGATGTGCAAGTGGAATACAAATGTTTTTTATGTCTTACCCTCACGGCAGGAGCGTCTGAATGTGAGTGTGGGGTCAATCTCATTCTTGATCTTGATGAGGGCATCCAGAACCATTGGACCACAGCTAATATCAAGAGGAACGTACCATTAGATTATGACACTGATAACATTAAAAAGTCAAATGACGCTCAACAATGCTTGTCATGTCTTACGTGTTGAGATCAATGTCATATGTCTGCATTCGTGGTTTGTCTCCAGCGGTGTCAGGGTCCCAGCGGTAAATCTGGAACTTCTTGATCCTTGGTTCAGGAGCTGGAGCGGCTGCAGTCTGAGCGTGCCGCACCATCTGCATCACAGACAATCAACCAGAGAGGTGGTATATATGAATTATGTTAAGTATATTCCTTTATTATACATTGAAGCACTTTCTTTCAAGTAAGAGTAAACTATGAGGAGTAGTAAAAGCATGTCTTATGTACAAAGGAACACATCATAATGTGACCTGGCTTTTGGTTACAACACCAAGGCTAAACTGGGAAGCACTTGGTAATTCTATCCTGCAGCTACAGCAGACTGCTAGGACTAACACATCAACTCATACCAACAACAACAATAATGACAGTTTATTTATATCACACTAATCAAAAGAAAATTAACATTTTATACTAAACAGCAGACACCATAAAATCAAAACAACCAACAAAGTATGCAGAAAAAAACAGACTGGACAAGAATGAATACAAGGTATAACACTTACAATCTGTGAAACACGCTATCATGTTAGAATTATATCATGTTATGGCCACTAAACAGCAGTATACAGTATTATTCTGAATGCTCCTTTTGCATAAGATGGTACACAGTCTCCCCCTGCTGATAGCTCAGGTGAACTGACATGAGTGTTACATCACTTGGGAGTCTTTGGTTACCTAACTGACTCCTTCAGGACAAAGAAATATGGACTTAAGGGCAACAACTTTAACATTTCTATATATTTATAAGTAGTACAAAGATATTTTTTAACCATAACTGCTAAAACAAACCCCTAAAACTTCACATTCAAGTATTTATTAGAAGGAAGGATGAGTTGCACAACAACTCAACTCATTCACAATGGTGAGGTTTACCACACATTTCTTATAGCGTATTGACAATGAAACATGGATTATTTTGCTTAATCTAACTTGTTACTAATCTCATTCATGCTGTACAGAGAAGCAGCCAGTACTGGAATAGGTTTCTTTAATATTCTGTCACATTGTTAGACAGACAGCTTCGGAGCAGGGTGTGTTAAAGGTAATTTCTAAACACAGCAAGTGTCACACACTTCTTGGGATAATATACAGTAGCCTAGAATAAACTCACAAGTCAATAAATCAACACAAACTCATATTTGTAAGCATATATACAGTATATCTCTCACAATAGCCTCATGGGGCGTATCTGCTCTTACAGTAATACAGACTGAATAAAACTGGTTTTGAACTCACCACCATCATCCCAGGGCTCCTCACAGATAAAACATTCCGACTTAAAGCGACACAAACCACCGACATCTTGCTATCTGAGTGTTGGTATAGGATCTTCTCTTCAGCCCGGAGTAGCACTTCTGTCTCTATATGTGCGCCACGTGACGTGGAGAGCGTAGGCGTGCGTCATGGCTGTTGCCTTCAAGTGCTTCCACTCCGCTCTTTCATCAGACCGTCAGAAAAACAAAAGCAGTGCACTTACTGTATATATTTTGTGCTGCAGCTGGAGACGAGTGAGAGGTCCTATTTACATGTAAAGACATATTTTTTTTAAAACTTAGCTGGGTCGTAAATGTAAACTTCACCCGTGAATAATGTATATGTCCGACAGCAAGTGAACGCAGCATATGTCTTTCACAACTCTCATTGTGAACGAGGGTCAGTTACATATATCCATTGCTGAAAATATGCAGTGATAATGTTGTTATGCATAATCCATTTAAACTCTGTAATGATTATTATGATTGTAATTTTATCATATTTGATAATAGTGAACTTGTACCGTTTTTACCAATTTAAAAAATGTTCTGCAAGTTTTACTGGATTTATTCCATTTTGGAGTATATATATCACACTGTGCAGTTTGTCATAAATTCTCTCTTAATTTCAATACATTTTCAGTATTTCATTACATCATAATGAACTACTTCAGAGTTTGTGTCGTACTGAGCACACAGTGTTACTCAGTATGACCTTGACCCGTAGTTTTTTCTTGTAATATTCAGTTACTGAATTTTTTGCTGCAAAAATAAAGTTTTTGCACTCTTAGATTTTACTAACAATGACTGATGATAGACCTCTCACTGTATGTGGCGTTAATAAAGGCCAAAACAGATAGGAGCCACTCTCTGACTATGTAGTTATATTATGTCTATTTTGGGTATCATAATGTATCATAATGATGTAATGACTGCCCGTCTGTTCTCATTCAATATGCATGACAACACTGAACAGAGATGTACACAGTCAGCGGTTTTGATGATAATGCATTTAAAGTTCTTATTCTCATGTACGTTTAAATATTTAATCAATAATCTTTGTCCACGTGGTCAATAAAGCTGAACATTCACTTCTGACTGTCCAGAGAGTCCGTTTCTTTATGAACTGTGAAACTGTCAGCCTAATTATCCTTGTGTATTATGCACCTCTGATTAATTAAATTATTATAACAGATGTATTGAACAATATCAGATGCTACTGAATGCCAGAAATTTTATTCTTTCACATTTTCAAAATTAAAGCGTTACATTTGTTACCTGAATTAATTATTTTAGACACAAACTCAACTAACAAACATACTGTGAGTTGAATGTTTACAGTGTAACTTCTACCTGACCAGGTTTTAAAACGCTATACATTTTTCCATATACAGACATGGTCTAAATAACAGAACATATACTACACATACAGGCTGTAGATGGGGCATCTATAATTTATCCACCACAGCCTCCCCCTCCCATGACGTCACTTTATATAAATGAGCTGCTCAATAACTGTTTTATTTTGAACGTTTTTAACGGAAGTTTTCCTTTCATCTTTTGGTAAACTTGACTCTGATCCAACAAGACGACGCTGAAGTCAGCCTCCGATTCGTCAATGCCAAAAAAAGGGCGACTTCACTATTTTTTCAGATCCAGACCAGATCCAGATCAAAAACCACTATATTGGTCCAATCTGGACTAGATTATCCCAGGGAAGCCAGAGACTCTTGAACACACCGTTTCAGATTTGTGAAAACCTTTATTCTATTTGTGAAAACGTGAAAAACAGTAATTTACAGTATCGCCACAACATAGCTTTTGTTGGTTGAAGCTCTCGTCTTTCTCACTTCAAGTAGAAAAGTTATTTTGAAATTAATTATTTTTACCTTTTGAAAAACAATCAAAACATCGTCATTGATCGGTCAACTGGTTAATTTACTCACACTCAACCTCTCTCACGGCTTCTGCCAGTGTTACTTTCCTCACTTTTGCAAAAAAGCCTTTACTGCAGTCTGTGTTAGAAGTAATTCAGCCATTAGTGTGCTTGTTCTTCATTTGATCTATATATGAAGACATGTTTATGAAAAACTTTCTGTCAATTCTTTTTCACATTTATCAACATTTGATTAAGAAATCATTTAATTCATCTCTTTTATCTGTCCACTAACATCTACCATCACTCCAGACCCTGCTCTTCTTCTCCTGACCACCACCTGTCCTCACTGTTAGTGCCAGTCACCTGACCTGCAGACACCTGCCTGCAGACATAATCCTCATTACCCCATTATCCAAAGAGTTTATACTGTAGACCTGCACAGTAGCCTGGTCATTTGCCACACTGTGTATCATGTCTGATGTGGTCTAGATGTGAAAAATGCAGTGAAATCTCCTTTTTGGCATTTTCACAAATAGAATAAAGGTTCCACAAATCTGAAACTGTGTCTTAAAGAATCTCTGGCTTCTCTGTGATAATCTAGTCCAGATTTGACAAGTCTAAATATAGTGGTTTTTGATCAGGACTTGGTCTAATGTGGTTTGGACATGGAAAAAAAGTAGTGCAGTCTCCCTTTTTGGCATCGCAAAATCGGAAACTACGAATCGGAAGCTGACTTCAGCAGCGTCCCAACAAGCATGGTCCGGAGAAGCACCGTGGAGATCAGTCAGTTGTAGTGAAAGACACATTGCAACCTGCAGCTTGGACACTACTGAAGCAGCATGTCGTGGCTCTTCGGCTGGGGGAAGGGCTCCGGGTCGCCGCCGGTGGAGGATCAGACTGGGGCTGCTCCCGCTGAAGGGTCCGGGGGAACACCGGGAGGTTCGGGGGGAGACAAACCCGGAGATAAGTGGAGTAACTTTGACCCGACTGGACTTGAGAGAGCTGCAAAAGCTGCAAAGGAACTCGACAAATCACGTGCGTATAAATGACCCCAGATTAAAAATAAACATCTTACTTTCTTTCATTGTACATGTGCTATTTTTTAAAGTTCAACATTTTCTCTACTGAACTGGACAAACTTTCCCATGAAAAACTGGCACGTTGTGTTCTTTTCGGATGAGAGCGCTTCACGCCGAAGTCCATACAAAATGTCAGGATTAAAGTTAATCGTGTAATTTGCAAACACGTACACCTTGAATATCATGTTATCAGATCACTGCTAATCTGTCAGGTGTAATACTTTAATTCGGCACATATTACATGTCAGAGTGACCTGCACAATAATAACATTTCAACTTTCATAACTGGTTTACCTCCATCAAACACAAGGCCAGGGACTGACAAGAATAAATAAACAAAATAAATCAATTTTAGCAGACTACAATAATATATGATCTTCCTGAATGTGATGTATTTTATCAGAAAACTAAGTCTGAAGTCTAAAGGAGTTCTGCGGTTTATGTATTTTTCGGGTGTTTTTAAATGGAGTTTGGTGTGCAGTTTTTTTTCTTCTTCCAATTTGGCGGGGGGATTATTTACAATGCTGCATTCACTCGCTACAGATTAACGACACATTAGATCACGGTTCTGTGTGTATGCAGGATCTTATAGGTTTATGTAATTGTTACTTCGCCACAAGTGGATTAATTGACCTCCACAGTCTGCAGCAAAGTTGGAGAGTTTTGGTGGGCGTGTCAGTGAGCAAAGAGAACAAAGTGTCCCTGCGAGCTCAGCTCTTCACCTGTTCCCCACATCAGTCCCCGCATGTCACTGTGTGCACATGAACATGTTTAGGGCTGTTTACTACATGGGGTATTTTTACCCACCACAGTACATACCTGTTTTTAACGATGGTCACTGTATTCACCTTGAAATTGCAGCATGTGCTTTCTACAAACAGACTCCCTTCTGCATCATCTTGTTGTGGCTGTTTTAAGTATATTATACAGAAAAGTGCAGCTATTGTTTTTTTAGTGTTTTTTATTTTTCAACAGGACATGCCAAAGATGCGCTGGCACTGGCTCGTATGCAGGAGCAGACTGTACAGCTGGAACATCAGAGTAAAGTGAAAGTAGGTGTTTGTGGAGGGGGGGTTCATCGTCAGAGTCAGGCATATCCTAATTCTGTGATGAACTGATACTGCGTTTAGAAGAAGTGATAGGATAACCCTGATGTCAGTAAACACAACGCTATCCTCCCCAACAGGAGTACGAGGCGGCTTTGGAGCAGCTGAAGGGTGAACAGATCCGCATCCAGGAGGAGGAGAGACGGAAAACACTTGGAGAGGAGACAAAGCAAAACCAGGCAGTACGGAAACAACACTCAACACATTGATCCTTTTCTTACAGTAAAACATGACAAAAATAAACGTGTGTGTGAAGATTACAGGAGTCCTCTGATGATTTGGTGAAGTTTTCACCAAAAAGTAGTATGCAGTATGTTTTAGACTGACTGTTTGTTGTATCACCTCTAGAGGGCACAATACCAAGACAAACTTGCCAGGCAGAGGTATGATGATCAACTCAGGCAACAGGTAATCCTTTTGAATGGACACTTGTAATAAATATCAGCTGTACCTGAGTGCAGAGTTCATGGTGTGTTGTTGTTGTTGTTTTTTATCCACAGCAATTCCTCAACGAGGAGAACCTTCGCAAGCAAGAGGACTCAGTGATAAAGCAAGAGGCCATGAGGAAAGGTAGAAGATAAAACCAAATGCACCCTTGATGATGTCATATAAAAACTCTTTTATTATCCCACTTAAAAGTGCAATAAGTAGGATTTGTGCTGCTTCATAGCAAAGAATTACTGTAATATATCTGCAGGGGTCAATGAGGGTGTTGACCAGTGACTCAGATTACATGAGTTGCTGTGAGATTTGTGGCTCTCTACAGTCTCTGTATGGCCTGTGCACCACACCCTTTGGATATAAGACTCACAAAATGTTAATATTCTATTTTTTAGCATCATGATAAGTTGTCTCTTCACTAGGCAATTGCATTGTGTCTGTGCTCTCATTAGCCAGGCTACTCCTCTTTTTGTCTTAATTCAAAAAGGAATATAAAACAAACAACCAAAAATGTAAACAAATAAATAGTGGGGGGGGGGGGGGGGGGGGGGGGGGTGCATATAATCATAATCATCAAAACAAAAGAGCTATGTTCTTATTGTTTTGATTGATTTCATAGATTGTTTATGAAGAAAATATTAATTTAAAGCTTTTCTAATCAATGTTCTTACATTAACGATGGGTCAGATGACTGTGTGTACCGTGAAAGAGGTCACACGTAATGACAAACGCACAGAAAATGATCACCCGACACTGCCGCAGCCAGCTGCTCTCATATCCTGCATGCTACCTGCCAGCACTTAACAGCAAACAAGTTAGCAACTGGCTGGTGAACACAGAGGAGCATTTAGCAGCTAAAGAGCCAGATAGATGCCTCAACCAGACCTAAAAGGAGAAACCAGAGAAACACGACTCCAAATGAATGTTGCTCCATGTCTACTGCAGGTGTAAACAGGCAACTGTTTGGTTGTATGTTCACCATAACAACTTTATAAGATGATATTAAGTCCAGTTTTGTGTTTACAGCATGTTCTGCTGCCCCTAAGTGGCAAAAAATAAATGATTTCTGCTGTTATTATCAATGCTATTCATTTTTTTAGTTATTGTATGTTGACTGTCATTGCAGCATCTTGTACAGCAATAAAAAAAGAATTAAATGACAGAGACAGAATATGAGATGATAAATAAAGAACAGGCTCAATTAAAGCAGTCACAACATAATCAATAAGTCAGTAGTGAGTTTGCACTTCTATAGAAAAAATGTATATCACAAGTTAAAAATGCCATTATCAGGAAAATGTGACTAGTCAGTTACAGGCCGCTGTGAGCTGTGTCACAGGTAAATCATACCTTACTTAGTGGCCACTTCATTGTCAAATGCATTGGTTTCCATATTAGAAGAGCTTGTAAGTGCAAAGAAACTTTTAATCAGTTCAATCTCGTTTTCACTTTGTGTTATAATAATTGATTTAAAGTAGGTCAGATGCTCAGCCCTGTCAGAAGTAATCTTAAGCATGTAGTTATTAATGTCTGTGTCTCCCCCCCAGCTACCATCGAACATGAAATGGAGCTGAGACACAAAAATGACCTGCTTCGCGTTGAAGCGGAGGCCAAAGCCCGCGCGCAGGTGGAGAGGGAAAACGCAGACCTGATCAGGGAACAGATCCGCCTGAAAGCTGCTGAGCACCGACAAACTGTCCTTGAATCTATAAGGTGAGGACAAAATGACTTTCCACTTTCCTTAATCCTCAGGGTAACTGGCATGTTATCTTCCAGTATCTTCCTCGGCTGTCATTAGCTGTTAGACAAAAATCCCAGGGTGCAGCAGTGACTGTGGCTGCCACAGTGGAGGCAGTCAGTGTGATAATTGGGTTTTGTTCCTGGCAGGACGGCGGGAACGGTGTTTGGGGAGGGATTCAGGGCCTTCGTCTCTGACTGGGACAAACTCACAGCCACGGTAAATCCATGTCAGACCTGTCACGCTTTGTCACACTTTCACCACAGGAGGACCGCAGAGGATTGTGGGAAGCAGCGGTCCTCATGTTTGATATACTGTGTGTTTAAAACGTGTGTGCGTTTGTTTTTGTTTCCGCCCCACAGGTCGCTGGGTTAACCCTGCTGGCTGCAGGAGTGTATTCTGCCAGGAATGCTACAGCGGTGGCTGGGCGCTACATAGAGGCGCGCCTGGGCAAACCCTCACTGGTCCGAGAGACCTCCAGGATTACTGTTGCAGAGGCCATCAAACACCCAATCAAGGTCAAACTGCATCCAAATGTCCATTTTTTCCTAATATATAAGACTAGATGTAGCTCTAGATGTACATACGTATTATTTCATTATTTTGTCGGTCATAAGAACCACTGAGTCCTGTTTTTAATTGAGGTTTTCAACATCAGTCTAACACCTGGTAGTGCGTCAACTGTATTTTCTGACAAGAAATAGTTTAAGTGGATTTGTTTACTCATTTATCATCTGCAGAATGTCCCGCTAATCCTGTCAAATGGGCTCAATTTAGGAGAGCTTTAGAACGTAACATGAGAATAGTGAAAACTTCAGAAATGCTATCAGTTATACCAAGTGTGTAAAATGAATGAATACATTAATTTTATTCCTCATACACCAAAATTATAAGGCGTGGATGAGCGCTGAACATTTCGAGTAGTTATTTTCATTGCTGTTTTGGTTATTTTTACACATTTTTACCCCAAAATCTGTATGATAGACAAGAATGATGTACTTTGAATGATGAAGCTTCTCTGTACAGTATGTTATGAGTAGATAATAAAACTATAATTTAGTTAGTCTTAAATTTATAAGCACTCAGATATCAAATATAACTCCTGTGATAGTTGTAACTGTTTTAAATGATTTGTGGTGATCAGTAAAACAAGTTGGCATGCAATTCCCTCCTGTTGCAATAACCTGGTGTATATTCTGTTAACCAAATATTTTAGACAACCAAACGTCTGAGAAGCAGACCTCAGGATGCTTTGGAGGGCGTAGTGCTCAGTGTGAGTATTGATATCTGTTGCATTCGATATTTATGTAGTCGTTTTATGACTTGAAATGCTGAATGCTGTCATTGTGCTCTGAATCACGCAGCCAGCTTTGGAGGAGCGTGTGAGGGACATTGCCATTGCTACTCGAAACACGCGGCAGAACAAAGGCCTGTACAGAAACATCCTGATGTATGGACCCCCTGGGACTGGAAAAACACTTTTTGCCAAGGTGTGGCTGAGTCACTAATCTGCCCAGTGCTTTTATTGAACAAATCACAGTATAGATACAGACATGAAACGGGATGAGAGAGAGAAGTGTGATATGCACCAAAGGGCCCCGGCCGGCATTGTATTTTATTAGTGTTTTGTGTTTTTTTTTGTCCAAGTAATAATTCACAATTTTTTGTGTGCACTTTTGTTTTTCTAATATTTTCTGCACTATTGATTGCACTTAGTGAATTCACAAAAACCTTTTTTTATCTAATACTCAGAGTCTGGTAGGTATTTTCTGGCAAAAATCTCCTCCCACATGACTGAAATCATCTTATTTTACTGGTTTGTAAGAACCAGGTTGTTAGCATGAGCAATGATTGCTGAACACAGAAAATACCAGAGCAATGACTGATAATGAAACATTTCACTACACAACCTTACAGATCTTTAAAATCTTTACAAAAAGCTTGTGATGATTTTCAATTCTTTTCCAGCTGTATAGCAGTATATTTTCCATATCTTTGACTTTTAATATTTTTAAGATGGTTTTGCATAGCATCTTTTTTGCCCATCTGGCCCTTTTTGAACAAAGCTCTTTCCATTGCCTTTCAGAAACTGGCTCTCCATTCAGGGATGGACTATGCCATCATGACAGGTGGGGACGTGGCTCCCATGGGGAGGGATGGAGTTACCGCCATGCACAAGGTGTTTGACTGGGCAAGCACCAGCAGGCGAGGGTAGGCCATTTAATTAGTTCCATCAACACTGAATGAATCAGCACAATAATGTATAAAAGTAAAAAGTCAAGTAGGGTAGATTTGTTACATATATATCTGCTGATATCTGACTGGCTAATTTCATTAAAAGCCTTAAAGAAAATGGCGGTTATTAAGCTCATTCTCTTTGATGTTCTCTGATCCTCTGCAGCCTCTTGCTGTTTGTAGATGAAGCAGATGCATTCCTGCGTAAGCGAGCCACAGTGAGTTCAGCTGCAGTGTCATATGCATGATGATGATGCCCTCTGTTTTAATCAAATATTCACAAGTCATGATTTTTGCATTGCAGGAGAAAATCAGTGAGGACCTCAGAGCCACCCTCAATGCCTTCCTCTACCGCACTGGGGAGCAGAGCAACAAGTTAGTATCTTACAGTATTAACTGTGCATGGCTGGACATGAAAAGGTCGCCGTCATGACTGAAAAGGTCACTGACCCGGTCTAAGTAGTCATATTTTCTCTTCTCAGGTTCATGCTGGTGCTTGCTAGTAACCAGCCAGAACAGTTCGACTGGGCCATTAATGACCGCATTGATGAGATTGTGAACTTTGCGTTACCGGAGCAGGAGGAGAGAGAGAGATTGGTGCGCCTGTATTTCGACAAATTTGTCCTGGGTCCTGCCACTACAGGGAGACAGTGAGTACACTTACTGTATTTCAGTTACTGCTGCTGTACAGCAGAGGTGATTTACTACCACAGAGGAAAGCGTTGATCCCTAGAGGTCGCCTCGCTAGCTCAAGTTGCATAATGGTGTGTATAATGTATTCAGTCCTGAAACCAAAGTGCTGTCTGAGTCTTACTTATGGCTTTTCATAAAATGGTGTTTAAGTTCTCAGGAAGTAGTGCGGTAGCTGTTGCAGCTGAGTGTATTGGTTAGATGAAACCAATAATGTATGTAAGATCAATGATAGGAACAAGTTGAAGCTCAAGGCTCATTTGTTGTTCTTTACCTCAACAGGAGGTTGAAGTTGGCTCAGTTCGACTACGGCCAGAAGTGTTCAGACATTGCAATGCGAGCAGAGGGCATGTCTGGTCGTGAAATCTCCAAACTTGGTGTGGCCTGGCAGGTAAGAAGAAAAGCCTGTTGATGCAAAATATGAATCAGCTTAGAAACAAATCCAAAGCCAAACTTTTATTTCCTTTGTTGTTGTTGTTTTTTTTTGGAAGGCTGCAGCATACTCTTCTGAAGATGGAGTTTTGACCGAGATGATGATTGACTCAAGAGTTGATGATGCCATCAAGCAGCATGCACAGAAAATGGACTGGCTGCTGACGGAAGCAGGTGAGGGGGTTGGCAAGGTCGGTGTTCTCCTCCCTAAGGAAATGGCTTCAAGAATCGCAGGCCAGGAAGCCGCAACTCTTGCACAAGCTGAAGATACATCCGCACAACAAATCCTTCCACTGCTTGAGGTTGTGAGCAGCGCTGCCCAGGCAGAAGCAGCCCCTTTACCCTCTGAAGTGGAGGCAGATGTTATCCTCAAGGATGCAGCCACTTTGGTCAAAGAAAGTGAAGTTGTTGCTGCGCCAACTGCTGAAACCGTTGTTGAGGTAGCTACTGCTGTGCCGTCGGTGCAGGAGGTTGAGGCCATTAAGGATCTGACTGAGGAGGTTTTAGGTACAGCTGCAGCTACAGACACTGTTGTACCTGAGATAAAGGACATAGTCACTGAGGTTAAAGAGGCTGAGGGTACACCAGCTTCCACTGTCCAAGAAACTGCTTCTGTGAGTAAAGAAGAATCAAGCACTGATGTTGCTGCGCAAGAGACCCTGACTACAGAAGTAGCCATGGAGGAAAAGGATATTGCGGCACCCTTGGAAATGACAGTCTCTGCTGTGGCTCAGGAGAAGGAATTAGACACTGTTGTCTCTGAGGTAGCCCAGGAGCCAGAGGCTACCGTAGCTGGACTCTCCCAGGAGACTGTTGTTCAGCAGTCTGAGTCAGCAGCCACATCTGTTGATGGTGTAGAAATTGAAGCTACGAAGACTGCTGAGGAGCAATCAACTGATGCTATGAAAGTGGCAGAGGACATTGCAAACAATGTAGCTCAAGTGACTGAGTCTGTGGCAAACATTGTGAAAGAGGCTGAAGTAATTGCAACAGATGTGGCCAAGGTGACTGATGCTGTAGCAACCATGGCAGAGGAGATGGAGGCAGCAGTCATCAAGGACGTTGAAGTGATGGAAAGTGAGGTTGGCAAGGTCGCAAATGAGGTTGCAGTAGAAACTGAGCCTGAAACATCACAAATTACTAAAGAGGTTGAAGTGGAAGTGACAGCGGTGGTGAAGGAGTCTGACATTATGGCTGCAGAGGTTGCCGAGACTACTACCAAGGAAGCAGAAGTCACCCCATCAGAGTTTGCAGTGGAAACTGAATCCACAGCCTCAGAAGAACTCAAGGAGCCTCAGAATACTGCTACAGAGTTTACTGCAGAGGCTGAGACTTTGGCAACAGCGAAAGACCCTTCAATTACAGAGGCTGCTGCCAAGGAAGATGAGGTTATCTCAGCAGAGGTTTCCAAGGAAGCAGAAGGCGTACTGACTAAAGCAACCCAACCAGAGTTTGCACTGGAAACTGAAGCTGTACCTTCAGAGGTAGCCAAAGAGGCTCAGACTGTGGCTGCAGACTGTACCGTGGAGACTCTGGCTACAGAGATTGTCAAAGAGCCATTATCCACAGAGACTGCTTCCATGGAGGCTGAGGTCACCGCTGCAGAGGTTTCCAAGGAAGCAGAAGTCCTACCAACCAAGGAGTCTGACACTGTAGCTACAGAAGATGTGAAACTGCCAGAGACCACTGAGGTTGCTGCCAAGGAGGCTACAGCCAAAACAACAGAGGTTGCAGAGGAGGTAGAGACTGGAGTAACTGAAGTCCCTGATGAAAAGGACTCAGCAGCTGTTCCCGACATAAAAACCAAGATTGATACAGAGACTGTTGTGTCAGGACAGTCTGAGACTCTTGACAGTCCAACCGCCAAGCAGTCGGCTGAACCCAGTCAAACTGAGAGGCCTCCCAGCACTACAGAAGCTGAAACCAGTCAAATTGAGAAGCCTCCCAGTACTACAGAAGCTGAAACCAGTCAAATTGAGAAGCCTCCCAGTACCACAGAAGCTGAACCCAGTCAAACTGAGAAGCCTGAGAAAAAACAGAGTGCAGATGGCACTGACAAACCTCAAGCCGACTCTACTCCAACAAAATGATAACTTGGGATATTTGATGAGATGTAATTGTAAATCAAGATTGTAAATCAATCCAACACCTGAGCCTTATTCCTCATGTTTTCAAAGGGAGAAGTCTGAATCATTTACCCTGAATTCTGTCTGCTCTTTTATCAATACCATTGTAACCCAATGCCCGGGAATGCCAAGATTAAGCTAACAGTTTGATTAACGCTTGTAGGTTTGCAGAAGTCTGAGTAAAGGGATGTATGGACACATCCACCAAATGGACCATCTGAAATGTTTGCTGAGCGGTTATGGCAAGAGTTCAATTACACGTCTGCAAAATGTTCATTAAGAACATTTCTTCCCTGGCTCTTCTTAGCAAGACCAGTGCAGTTGAGACCTGACCTTGACAAATATTATTTTCACCTTCCATGGTGTGACAGTGGGTCCTGCTGGTTAAAGGGTACGTTCACAGTTTTTCAAGTTTGTCTTAAAACAATGGTCCCATATGAACATTGAAACAGGTTTTGCTCGCTGTAATCATTCCTCCTGTTCATACTAAGATCTCCTCTGAATGCACTTACAATGTAAAAGATGGGGGGACAAAATCCACAATCCTCGTTTTGAGCAAAAATGTATTTAAAAGTTTATTGGAAGCTAATATGAGGCTTCATTCATCTGAGTTTCTCAAATAGTCTTTTTTAGTAAAAAATAATTCCCTCTTTGTGTCTCAATGGACAGTGTTTTCCTGTTCAGTTGCAATGCAAGGATCATAACAAAAAGAGGGAATCTGGCACTGAAACGAGTAACTTTGAAAGATATTGACTTGAAAGTTCACTATGAAGCGATCTCTTAATGGCCAGTATGAACAGGAGGAATAATTACAGCAAGAAAACATGTGCCTATGTTCATTTGGGCTCCTGACTGTTGTTTTAGGACAAACATGAAATTGTGAACCTGTCTACTACTGTGAGCCATACAGGTGTTTTTCAAACACTGTGCTTTAGACTCTGTGATCTTTCTCGCACATGTGCAGAATAAAAAACACACACACACAAAAATGCACCAACACTAAAAAAGTTTATATTCATGCTGAAATGATTAACCAACCAATCAATTAATCAACAGAATTGAGTGGAAATTAATCAACAATTTTGGTGATCAGTGAATCGTTTTAAAGTCATTTTTCAAACAAAAATTGCCAAACATTCACTAGTTTCAGCTTCTCAGATGTCTTTGACTTTTGGGCTGTTGGCTGGACAAAAAAAAACAAGACATAATGGACTTTGTTTTTCGGTTTTGTGACATTTTGTAGATTAAACAGTGAATTAAAAAATACTGTAGAGATTAATCCATAGAAATAATAGTTGCTATTTTTAGCTCTGTCTTCAAAATGACAATGTGAATACTTGTGGTGGAAAATATTTGTGACTGTCCATTCAGATTGAAGAGGTAAACATGTATTTGCTAAAGAACAGCCAAATGCTGCCTGTGAAACTTGTCATAATGTACCACTGGATAATAGCGGAGGGCTTTTCTCAGTTGCATAAGGATGTCATTGGCATTGTTAGTCATTTCAGAAGTGTTGTTAGTCAGTGCTTATGAAATTTCTATTTGAATTATAATAAACCGAACTGAAGTTGTCAGCATGACCTCTCTGTATAATCTGTCTGTTGTTTCTGCTCTGAAATAACCTCTCACTATGAGAATGTGTTCTCAGCTTCGCTCATATGATTGGAATGACACAATCAAACATCAGAGGTCACTGTTGTGCTTCAATGGCACTTTTAATAAAACAGACATTTCATCCTCACAACAGCAATGTCTGGACAGAGAGGGCGAGGGGGGGGGCTGGGTGAGGGTTCCCTCTGCTGATAGGCTGGTTGCTCCTGATAAGTGAGAGGGAATTGGATAAAGAAAATTGAACTGTGCTGTTGAGCACATTCGTGGGGAAGATGGAGGGGTGTGTGTATTGAACTGACTCATCTTGGCTGGCATTTATTTCTCCTCCTGTGTCTTCTAACGAACGATAATATAGCAAAGAGAACCCCGACCACAACCACGTCCGCTCCCCTCCCCCTCACATATTTACAGGAAAAATTAATACATTCAGTTAATTCACTAAGTAACAAAGCTAATTAATCTGTGTTTTTAGCAGAAATCACATGGTTTCACATCCAGTTTTCAAACGGACTCGTCTTTCTGTTCCATTCCTATAATCTTTACCCACACGGTCCATCATTAGGTTTTCTATTGATAAACGACTCACACAAAAATCCCCCCACGCACCCCCTTTTAAAGACTGTTAAATCCCACTTGCCCGTATTTATAACTATTTACAGAAGCAGCAATCTAACCATCACAAAAACCCACCCACCCACCAGTATCATTCGCCCCCTCCCACACCAACAAAGTCCCGCTCCCACCCGATAGAGAAAAAAAATATCATGACACCCGTCTTGCCGCCCCGTTCCATACACTGCCCACATCTTACCCTGTTCTAAAAGAGCATGCCAAGTTTAACAATGAACACAGAAAATGTCTCTATACAGAAAAAACACCCTTAAAAATGTCTTTTTTTTTTTTCTTCCTCCTCCCACAATGGTGGACATGGACATAAGACAAGATTTCAGTGGCAACAAATAATCGTCATCTTGCTTCATTTGGGGTTTTTTTTTTTTTTTTAGTGCTGACAGGGGCCGGGTTTTGACATAAGAAAGTCCTGTCATGGGGTTTTAAGGGGGCCATGTTATGAACAGTGGGAGGGCAGTTTTCCAGGGTCTCTGAGGCAACAATTGGCCATGGGGCAGTTTGGGAAGGGGAGTGAGGGGTTTTGGAAGGGAGGAGTAAAGAGATTTGAGTAGGGGCGGGGTCTAGTTTTTTTTTTGTTTTGTTTTTTGTTTTTTAGAGTCAGAGGTGGCGGGGACTGGGGTGGCCGTTGTGGTAGAGCTTCTGCTTGATGTGGACCATGTTGCCGCTGGAGTCTTCCAGCTGTCTGAGCTGGGCCCGGCGACGGAGGTCTCGAAGGTTGCAGAACTGGGGCAGCCATGACCAGGACGGGGTGTCTGGAGAGAGGAGAAGAGAGGTAATGGGGCAGTCAAGGGAGGCAAGTGTTAGCATCAAGCCTTAGCGTTAGCATGTATTATGTATACACTGAAGGACTGGAAGTTGTTATTTTGAATTTGCTCTAATGCAAAACTCAGATCTGATTCCTCAAAGCAGATTTCACAGAGTAAATCAGAACTGGATACTATCAAAGTTACATATGTAATATATCACAAGAAATAATCACAATATCCATGAGCCTGAGGAGGAAAATGTAGTCCCAACACCCAACCCCTTTTTTCTTTTTACTACTAAGCAGGAATCAAACCTACAGTGTACGTATTTACTGCGTTATAAAGTGCTCTCAGGTTCATAGTTTTATAGACATTTGAGAGGAAAGAGTGTGCAGGGATTTTAGAAATACTGAGGTTATGAGTCCTGCTTGCAGCTTTGACGAGTAAGATTTTTTTGCCTAGTTCATTTAAAAATTACAAACTAGTAGTCTTCTGGTTATACTACTTTATCTTTTCAACACACGTATTAAAAAGTGACATTATATTGTATTTTTTATGTAAATGTTACAAAGAAATTGCAAGCATAGAAGCCTAGAAAGCATACAGCTGCTGATGTACTGTATAATATATATAATGTAAGTTACATTATTATATATTAATCCTTATTAATCCAAAAATAATCATCTGGTGGCAGTTTTCTTTAAACCACATCACATAAATAAATTGATTGATTATAATATATAAAGCCATATACTCTGCAGGATGATCCAGCACGCTGAGTAGCTACAGCCCTGAACAGTGTCTAAAAATGTTAAAGTTTATTTTTTGACATTTTGCTTTCATTTGACAATTGACAATAGAGACAGAGAGGACACATGGGGAGAGAAAAGGGGGGTGGCTGGGGCGTTACGATTAAATGGCATGTGCTTGAGACAACTAGGTCATGGCGACACCCCAAGTTTGAGCATTTGAAAAACATGAAAACAAGCCAATATTTCAATGACAAACTGTAATAAACTGGAAGAAGATGAAGCTGCCAGAAAGCAGAACCTTTCTGAGGTCAAATGGAAAAGAATGAAACATCATTAATGTAACAGAAAGTGATGCGACACCGATGCCAAAGTATCAGTATTTTATTGTAATCACAATATATCACAACATTATCTGCTCCCCTACTCTACTCCCACTAAACAACAGTATAATAGTGTAATAACAGTATATGTGAGCTTGTTAACCAACATTGTTTAGCTTGTGTAGCTCTGCAGATATGAGCAAAGAGAAAAAAAGGCTTTTGAAGACACACTCATGAGATCAAGACACACAATAGTGTAAAATCCGACTTAGCCCTGGTTTTCTGCCTCTAAATCCAGTTTGAGGCAGACGAGACACATCAACAACCAGCAACACAGAGACCACATTTCTGAGCTGTGAACTGTCCTTTTCGTTAAAATGTGAATGAGTCCAAGTGCCTCTGTCACTCAGTTTCTCCTGTAATATGTATGAATGGTGGCCATGGCTTTCTATATATATATATATATAAAAAAAAAAGGATATTGACTTGTCATTTTGTCCATCTCTGATCTGATGCATTTCTTTCATTATGACGACTGAGAGTTGAAGAGTCCAGTAATGGTCTAAATGCTGCTTTGCTACCCTCACAAGAAAACAATTTGAGAAAAGTATATTTTTAATTTCATGGTCAGATTTTTAAAGAAAATCTCAAAAAAAAAAGGGTATATTTAAAAAATGCAGGCTCTGTATCTTAAAATCATATCTTCCATACAACATTTAGTATGTTCAAAGATGGACCAGTTAAGCCAAAAAAATGACCCAGAATCAGCTGCATTAAGGTTTTTGTACTCCCTGGTGCGCTGCATAAAAGTGAGTTATGAGCTCCACACAGACCTCAGACTGGAAAAAGCTGGTGTTTAATATGTCTTTTAGCCACCAGCTTCATCACAGCTGTAACAACTTTTAATTCTGGGAAGTAGGGGTGAGCTTTTTTTTTTTTTACAGCGAGGGCAGAGTGACAGAGACCAGGTAAAAGATTGGAACGTTGAAATATTGGATGAGAATGGAAAAGGGCACCAATCTGTTCAAGTGCACCACGGCGTTGCCCTTCATTCTTCACATTTGTGTCTGGACTGCTGCACATGCCCTGGCGTTCTTTCTCTACGGTCAAAAGGATTTTACAGGTGATTTTTAAAGATGTGCTCACCTGTCAGATGCGTCTCTCTGTCTTGCGCCTACCGTTCTTTACGCACAGAATGCAGAGGCTTTTAAGAGGCCAAAAAAAAAAAAAAAAATTAAAAAAAATCAGCGACTGACTGGAAACAAAGTGGGATTTCATGAATGTGAGGGGTAACGTGAAGAGGGGAATGGCGGAGCAGACATTTGTGCTTGTCAGGTTATAAACCGGAGCCGGCGAGGCGGAGTGAGGTCCACAGAGACAAGAGGAGAGAAGGAGGGGAGAGCCCCAGACAGCAAACCCAGTAGCAAATGGCCCTGCTAGAGGATGAGCGAGAGGAGGGGTGGTAGGGGTGGCGGCGGTGGTGGTGGTGGTGGTGGTGGTGGTGGAGTTGGAGGGGGGGAGGTGTTGGGTGGAGAGGAGGTGAGGAGGGAGAGAGAGTGAGTTATTTATAGCTGTGAATGGGTATGCTGTCCACAAGGACTGCTCTGAAGGGTATCCAAAGGAAAAGGGGCAACGAAGACAGGTTTCTCTCATTTGAATAAAAGGATGGAGATGGAGTCGGGAGAAATGATAATGCGAGGCGGAGAATGGGAGGCGAAGACGCAATTGTTATGCTCTTTTAGGGTGGGGGGAGGTTAATGCTGAACGCCAAGTCATCATTTTCTCCATTTTTGAGATACTTTTTTGTGTTTTTTTTCCTCTGTATCTTTGCAAAAGACTCTCTGGTATCAGATATTCACAGTGCATCAGCGATAAGGGAAAAAAAAAAAAAAGTAGTTGCAGCAGGAAGCACTGTAAAGGAAATGGCCAGGAGTAGATTCAATAAGTGAGGAGGGAGGGGAGAAGGAGGGGCTAGAGATGGAATTAGGAGGAAAAAAAAAGCAATGGGAATCAATGTGCATCTCAATGTGCTGTGTGTGTGTGTGTGTGTGTGTTTCTCACTTGCCATTCCAGCTGCTCTCTCTCGTTCTATTTATAGCTCTGGAGGAGAGAGTGTGTGTGTGTGTGTGTGTGTGTGTGTGTAAGTGGGGGTGGGGATGTGACAGAGTCTCCATCCTGCAACCCCCCCCCCCTACCTCCCAACACGCACACCCATACACCCTTCCCCACTCTGTCAGCCTCACCTTCACTCCTCATCTCAGGAAGGCTAAATGAGTGTGACCTAGCATCAACGTCACAGCCGACAGACACATATAGACACACACACACACACACACACACACACACACACACACACACACACAGAAGCGAGGGGCATTCCCTCCCAGTATAAAAGAAGAAGCCTACAGTATATCCCCCACTCTATAACTGCTGCTAATGAATATGGATGTTTCCTCCTCTCTGGGTGTTTTTTTTACGATGATGTATTTTACACTCTTGTACTAACGCACTGGAAAAAACAGCATTGTCTCACTCGCTGCTGCAAAACTGTCTATGTGCAAAGCAGCTGCCTGCAACTGTCTTCAAGCTCGTACAATTCAGCTTAAACACTGAAAAAATATGAATACCACATGATATTTTCTATCCTAAAAACCCGTATTAGTGCACTTTCGGGTTAACTTCAGATCACTTTTAAGAACTGTTCATCTTTTTATTCTTGCTTGATGCTTCCCTATCCTGCCTGAGGAGCTTTTCCATGGCGGTCAGACTATCCAGGTCACATATCACCTACTTTTGTTTTATCCTTAAAACTGAGGATCCAGGCCACCTCCATAATACATACCTGTCCTGACACTGAGCGCCGCCAGGATGTTCAACCAGCAATTCCTGTTTTTACAGGATTTGTGGAAATCTTGAAATGTCACTCATTTGTGCCCTAAATTTTTATCCTCGCTGGGTGGATAAGTCTGTGAAGCAGTCACGACTGTGAGAAACTAAAACACTGTAATCCAAGATGCTAATAGCCAGCTCGTCAGTGAACATCTCGCCAGTGCACGGAGATGATTCCTCCGCGTTGCTGGCGGTGTCTCTTCAGCAGAGCACCAGACTATGAGGGATTTCATGCTGTCATGTCATGATTTCACACGTGTGTCTAATATGCTGCTTAGCTTTAGAGTCACTGAAAGCCTTTTATTTCTTTGCCTGTGTCTGCACAACCACACAAGCCAAATGAATGTTGATGAACTACACACCACATGTTCTGTCTCATTAAATCTGCTGCATTCCTTTTTCTTTTACTCAAGTAACATGCATCCTTCATCTGTCAGGAGGGGACGGTAAAAGGAATGAACAGATAGAGGGAGCGCTGACAGGGACAGGAAATTAAGGAGCAACTGTCACACTCAGTTGGATTTAAACACATGGTATGGGGGAATATAGCTTTCACTACAGCGCGGCAGATGGTGGGAGGGAAGTCATTTCTCAATCTCAGTTTCAAACTGGAGCCTGGTTTGAACCAGTTTTGGTAACTGCTGTATATTATACTCATATATGTGTTAATTCTTGTTATCTTTAGTGTAATGTGATTATACATATCTATACACTAAGACGTTCAATCTATCCATCCGTGCCTTTCTGTAAACTGTTCAATCTATATTTTACACATCAGGTATAGTAGATATAAATTATGTTGTGTCATATTTTGTTTATTGTCATTTACTGTGGACACTTATGGACCACATTGAGTTTCCATTGACCTGAACCGCATGCCTTTACCACATGGACTGGAGCAGGAAATCCATGCAAACGTGCAGACGGCATACATGTAACTCCATACAGAGAGCTACAGGGCCAAAGTTCACACCAGGACTTGCTGTGATGTGACAGCGCTAACTGCTGAACCACTGTGCAATCATAATGTTCTCAATGACATTTGCAGACATTTCTGGGGCATACAGCTGCTCTTGAGGCAGCAGTGTTGTCGTTAGTTGTGTTAAAGGCCCTGCATACGCATGGTAAAGCGGCACAGGTGATTTGAATGACTTTGGCTGATTAAACATCTCTTCAGGACTGTGTGGGCATGTACAGACTGTGTTTGATTGACATCTGCCTCCCTCTCCTGTTTGCTTTGTTCTGTGGGATAAATTACACTTTTATCACTGGGTGTGCGCCAAAACCTGGAGGGTACAATGCTGGATTGTGCAGGTAGGTTGTAGTTTCCCCTCAGTTTGAGTTTAGTATGCAAATCTGCACGCTGTTCGGGCCAACTTGAATTGACAGCTCTGTGCCACAAGTAAACTAAATACCAGATATACCAACAGCATCATAGTGAATAGTGGCTGAATTCTTTTTCACTGTTACACTGTCATGGGTTACTGGGACACTTGAATAGAACAGAACCATCGTTAATGTAATTACCAATACCAGCAAGTCAAAATGTCTGCTGTAAACAACGCTTAAATAACACGTGTATCCCTTTCTGATGCAAGCAAGAGCCCAGAATCCATGTTTGCTGTCACTTTGAATGTAAATCGTGGTATCCTGGTCAAGCGTAATGACTGGTGTCTTGTTATTACCATGATGTTGCTGGGCAAACTGTGGAGACTCCAGGAAGTTGTTAGTTGCAGCCTAGTATTAATTCTGCTTGACCTTAGTGGTGCCTTTGATTGACACAGTGGACCACAATATTTGAATCAATTCTCTGAAAAGCATTGTTGGCATCAGTGATGTGGTGCTAGACAGATTTACTTCATACCTGATAAAACGGTCTTTCTACTGTGGTTTATGGACCTCAAGCTCTACTGATGTCCCCCAAGGGTCTATCTTGGGTCCCTGCTTATTCTCTATTTATATACTCTTCTTGGGGCTTATCATCCACAGAAACAGACTTAATACCGTTGTTATGCAGCTGACACACAGCTGTAAAGCCCAATAAAGCCCTGTATCATAAATGTATCCTGCATTATATCATGTCTTTCTCATATTAAGGAGCAGATGTCCAAAAATTTCCTCCAGTTGAAAGTCCCAGAATCTGAGATCCTAATAATTATTCCTCCCTGTCTCCTTACTAGCACTATTAATTATCTGATGTGCAGTCTTGGTAAGCTGTCAACAAATGTGAGGCCAGAAGCAAAACATTTCAGGTCTGTCATGAGATGCTCAAGTGGTGTACTGTAAGTGTGTTTTATTTAACTAGAGCACGTCACTAAGATGACATTTTTTCTTTTATTTGCAGCCCCAGAGAAGGTCATTCATGTTTTTATCTCCTCCAGGCTTGATTATTGTGACATACTAGTGGTCTTAGCAGGAGAAATATCAACATACTACAGTTAATTCAGAGCACTGCTCCCAGGCTAATTGCACTCTCTAAGAGGAGTGACCATATTACCTAAATCCTTGTTACCCTCCACAGGCTGCTTGTCAATTTTAGAATTGATTTTAAGGTTTTATGTAAGGCTCCTGCTCCTGTGTGTGATTTGTTAACCCCACGTGAGTCTGATTGCTGCTTGAGATCCTCTTTCAGAGCCCTTAGTGATTCCCAAGTCCCTCCTCATCACCAAGGGAGACCAATCTTTACTGTCTGGAGCCCCAAGCTGTAAATGTTCATGAATTAGTGCCCTGTTTTAAATCCTTACTCAAAACTCACCTTTATCTTCAGTATAACCCTAATTTTTTTCAAAATTTTATTGTAGTATAATAGTATTTTACTAAGTTTAAATTGGTACTCCAGGAATTTAGTCTTGCATTTTCACAAAAGACTTGCGAGGTTTTAAAAGGTCAAAGTAAAGATATTCTGACTTACAGTAATTAGTATGGGTCAAGCTCTAAAAATAACAGATTCTACATTTCCCATAATGCAACTGGATAGACCTTTACTGCCCGGTTAATGCCAGTGTCGTTCAAACTCTACATCCCCAGTTTGTAACACAGGTTTTCTAGAAAAAGTTTGAAGTCCTGAAGCCCAAGTCTAAAAAATAACCCTGATGATGTCATTAGGGTTATTTTCTCAGACTTGACAAATCTAAACTGATCATGTGTTAAATCGGTGGAGTGCCCCTTTAATCATTGGTTAATATTATCATTACTTTTACACTGGAGAGCACTTTGTCAGGTTTTTTTGTAAAGCACTATATAAAAGTTTATTCTTACACTTGCACTTAGCTCAACTGCCAAATTGAAGCTAACATAACGAGCCTATAGCCATCACAGAAAGCCAGTTATCTAGCCAAGAATGCCAAGGTCATGAATGTAATTTGAGAGAATTGCCATTTTGTTACTTAGCTAACTCGTACCCTGCAAAGCTGTTTTTTTGTTGCTGTTGTTGTTTTTTTGTCTTGCCATTAAAGTTTTAAAAAATTAACACTTAACCAAGTGTTAATTGGTTGGTTGCATTATCCTAATTATTTAAATTTCTATTAATATTCTATTTTGTTTTACTGGATTGCTTTGTTATTTTGCTGTTGCAATGTCCCCAGTGAGATCATTAAAGGTTTAGCTTAGCATAATAATAAGCAATAGTAAGCAGAGGTATTGTATCAAACGCTTAACATTTCATATTATATCCAAACTAGTGATGAAAAGAGATTTAACCGAACATGCTGAGAAGTGGTTTTATTTTTGTCAGCTGTCACAAAGACATTAACTTCTCTGTTTGTTTCAATGCTAACACAACATCTTATCTAACGGGCTAATACTGAGAGACCTGTCAGAGCAATATAGTCGTATGATTACACAACTGTATGCCATCAAAATTAATTTAAGAATGATATATTGAAGTAAGCACTCTATCTGTAGGAAATTTAATATGAATCAGCTGTTTGTGAAAGACACAAGAGCAGTAAAAAGGCCAAATTTAATCATTTTGTTGACTCAGATTAAGTTTTTCACAAAGATCTATCTCTATAAAAGCACTCCTAACATATTTTATATCCTGAATTTGTATAAAATAATGATTACAATCGCTTTTGTTTTATCACACCTCTATTTTTGAGATTTAAGGTATGATTTTATGTTGTCTCATTAAATAATTTTCTCATAAGTAATGAGTTGGATATATTCAGAATATAGTAATTACATTTAATGATGATTTTATTACATTAGCATATGACTGCTGCTGTTTCCTGAAAACAAATTAAGAGAATTATTAGTGAAATAACGTTTGAAGTATAAGCCGCCCAAAAAAGAAGACAGCAATTTAAATTTAGCTTAACCTCATCTTATAGCCTAGGTCTGAATCATCACACAGTTGGAAGGTTTGGCTGTGATTTTTTTCCAAGAGGTCGCAGTCAACTGAGAAAAAAAAAATCAGGCGAGAAGAGCCAAATATGGACCAAGCAATGGGGGGAAGGTCATTTTCCAGAGCTCTACCAACTGCTGTTAACCTGGCAGACGCTTATACATGCAGATACATGGTGGATGGTTACAGATACATACATTTCTGCATACAAGCAATGTGCTGATACGATTTGCCACCACAAATCAGGCTTTGAATTATAGATACTTTGATATTTCCCCTGTCAGATTAAGGTCAGATTAAGGTTATTCAAGTTTTTGTGCCTTTGAACATGCTCTGAACATGTTATTTCCTGTCATGTAGTAGCGCATTCGCACCTCAGTATGCACAACTGAAATGAACAGAGGAAGATTTGTATGAAGTCTGCTGATGTTTTAGGGTTGCTGAGCTCATGTTTCAGTTTTGTATCTGCACTCTGCAGCAGCAGCATCAGCAACAGCAGCACCTTCAGCCAAATAGCAGACATTGTCCAGCTTACCGTAGTAGCGACTCGCCCTCCAGGCCCTGACGGCACAGTGTAGGACTCCGTCCAGCCACAGCAGCAGCCAGCTAATGCAGAAGCCCAGCAGCAGCCCCAGCATCAAGTCCATCTCCTGCTTGGTCACACTGTCACTCACAAAGTAGTTCTCTGATGAGTCCACCAATGAATTGTCCCCATCATATGGGATTACATAGTGGACATGATGCCTGGGAGGAGGACAGACATGGCAGTGTTAGATATATCTGAGAAGATCTAAATCAATATTATGTCCTTGTAAGAATCATTAAATTATCGCACAATTTTATAAATCAAAGAGGAAAGAGGACTTTCCATGGACACTTTTGATTTAATGTTATATCGTATATATATATAGTGGAAATTGTGAGAATAGTATTTAATATATACCTCTTCTAATTTGGATAATGTCCAGAGATTTCTAACTTTTAATCAAATTGCACTATTGGACACTTTGCTGGAAACCCCCTCCAGCACCCGTGGGTGTCCCCAGGCTGCACTTTAGGCAGCTGTGGTTGAAATTTTTAAGGTTATCCAGAGATATACAGCTGGTGAAATTGCAGGAAAAGCTCATGACCTGAAAAAAGGAACGAACATTTTCTCCCATATCCTAACAGCCATACCTGCCCATTAAAAACCTTTCTGGATAAATAAAACATTGCAAAGACAAAAACAGTGACTAGTGATTATTCTGTAAAATAGGCGTTACATTAAAAAGAAAGCTTGATTTTTTTTTCTCATCTCACTTTGGAATTAAAATCATTCTTACTAGAAAGTCCCTTTAACTTCGTTCCAAGTATGAAAGGACTCAATATGAATTGAATTTTAATTGTTTTCTCCACAGATCCACAGGCTGATTGCTACTACACAGGTTTTCACATCGCACAGGAGACGAAAGAAAAACTGTGGTGAAAAATATGGAAATGTTACGTTGATAGAATGCAAATCTAAAGAAAACTAATGTTTGTAGTGATTGCAACTAACAGGAAGAACATGCACGATAAGACACACAGCAACTACTGATCAGCAATCATCCAGTTCTTTACATTTACATTTATTCATCACGTTGCCCAGCGCTGATGCTCCACTGCTCCAATAACTTCTGTCTTCTAAAACAGATACGTCCCTCAGTTGAAAGTCTTCCCATACTCGTATTACCTGCCCTCCTTCGAGGGGATGAAGGCTTTTTCCAATCACAACACAGGCAGTTGTCTAACAAACACTGGAAGGGAACACAGTGGGAGCTGAGAGATTAAACTGCTGGAAGGGAGTACAGAACGATGTACACTCACACCCTTTGGGACATTACACTGCGAGATAATTTAATTCCTGTCACTACAGAGGGTTGATAACAGGTTTGGACTGATGCAGGACTTTTTTTTACAATAAAAGAGTACTCCAGCGATTTAGTATTTCACTTCTACCTAAAAGATGTGCAAGAGACTTCTAGTATGGGTCAAACTCCTACTGGATCCTTCTTTCCTATAATGCAACATCATAGCATTTTCTTCCTGCAGCCTAGTAAATGCCCACATCTTTCTAAACTGCACATCCCGAGTCTGTAACTCAGGCTTTCTGTTACATATTTGTTGTTTCACTTGGTGTCACTTGAGTATTTTTCTGAAGTCTTTGACTAGAAAATTGACTTCGACATGTAAAATCCTATGATGCACTGGAAGTTACACTAATGTTTCTGATTTGATTAGAGTAAATTGAGGAAAAAGTGAGTATCATGAGCTGCTGTAGACAAAGACAAAAGCTCAACTTCATTAACAGAAAATCTACCCACGCATTTTGATTGACAGATGATCTCTGGGTAGTGCAGTGCACAAACAAACACCACAGCACTTAGTACTGAATATGGAGAGGAAAAGATCTTGCAGATTAGCACATTAAGTATCTTACTGAAGACGTAAAGCCACATGAGGGATCAAACCCCCACTATTGGACCTCACTGTCCCAAGCCATCCAGTCACTGAGGTCCATTAATGCCAAAAAAAAAGCTATTCGTAAAGATAAGCCACACACTGAAAATATAATTTTTTGTCACTGAATTCACCATTGTTTTGAGGATAAACTGTCTTCCGGGTCTTTTTCTTTTCTCTGAAGAAGGCTTTTGCCCGAATGCCAGTAAATAAAGCTGCCTGTATTCCTTTAAACTATCTACACCTACACCCTGCAAATGATTGTGAGTCTGTCTTCTTTTCTAGTGAAGGAAAAAAATAAAACTGTTACAGTTTTGCATGACACACACACAATGAGAAGAGTGCACCCAGCAGCACACACAATCCACTCCTAGATCTCTTCCCTGCCTCAGAGGCAGCTATAGGCCGGGCTTTGGCCCGTTGGAAAAAGCTACAACTACATCCAAATCAGAGCACAGAGGCTGCCAAATAAAATGACACTGGCTGTGTCCTCAAGCCTGATAAGGTGAGCGCTGTGGGCGTCACGACACTTCCACGCCTCGTGGATGCTCTTTTCATCCACAGAGTTTCTGCTGTTTATGTGAAAACAGATAACTGACTCTCACTCAGGAGTGTTTCCAGGTCAATGAAAGACACTGTGCCTACAGTAACCTGGAAACTAACAATAGGGGCAGAGGTTTGACTGTGCATACTGTACAGTGGTATGGAGCAGAGCTTATGTATTATCAAATACCTTCATAGGAGAAAAAGGAACTTTTTGGCATCATAGATATGGAAATCACTGCTTAACGCTGCTTATATTACTTTATTTTCTAACAAATCCTGTTGGCATTCATAACCAGGGCCCTTTTACAATAGCAAAGATGGCATAATTGTCAAAATAATATTATAATATTACTTAAAAACAATCAGTAATCATTATCTCATCAAAAATTCTGTCTCCAAACTGCCATTTCTTCTGTGCGTGTGTGTCTAGATTAGTCTATATCACTTCACATCTGTCAGTGCACGGAAGAGACCTTTCCAAACTTTGACTCTTATCCCTATCTGACAAGCATAATCTATCAGTGTCTGATGATGACCCATTTCTGGATTTACAGGCTAAAAAAACACAGTAGCACTGGCCTCTTAATGCTGCTAATGAGCTGCTAGTATATCAACCCCCTCACTGCAGCATGCACACTATAGACTGCTGTTTTGTTTGAATGTGCATCTGTTCAGCTTGCACCAACATGAATAGTGACATTCCCTTATTAAAGTACTAATCCTGGCTGTATAGTTTGGTCGCCTGCAGGACATGGTCCAACCAGGACCAAATATCAGAATATAATAGTCCTGTAGGTGTGAATCTATTGGATGAAAGGACTCTTACTTTAAATCTTGCTCTAACACTGTTGCCATACCCTCGGGCACTGTGGATAGTTAAGACCAGAAAAAACAGAGGCCCATTTGTGTCCTATGTCTCTGCTACAGTCTGCTGTATCACATTCTTATACTGTTGATGGACAATGCATGATAATGCTGATTAACTCCGAATTAATATATTAATGAGTGTCCTGGTGCTGTTTTTCCCCCACTTCAAACCAGCTCTCACTGTGACAGCAACCAGCAGGTAGGCTGATGAGCAGCCAGTACCCTCAGCCCCATAGCACTTCTTAAGCCTTAGCCACTCCACTTCAGCACTCATATGTTCATAATTGGCCCAGCAGCAGGTTTATATTGTCGCCGACACCGTGTAGGCCCGTGTGAAAGCGCACTTGATGCTCAGATTGTTTTTTGAACGGCCTTATATTGCTCACAGTTCATTACCTATTTATGGCTCCGACACACACCTTGGTTATATGCAGCAAAGCCGAAATCCTCGCTGGCGATATAAAAACACACCGCGACCAAACGTGTCATCGAAGCGAAATAAAAGCTGTATGGAAACACCAGCCGCTATGTAAGAGCACAGACAGGCTGATACCAGGTTGGCTTTGCGGGGCTCCACCGACACAAATCTTCGAGGCCTCTTCAGCAATTAAGAATTGACGGGTAGAAAAAAAAAAAGCACAAAACACCCTGTTTATCCCAAATATTGTAGGAGGATGATGGCATTTACCTTCCACAGTTGCAGTGACAGACGCGGTCCTCCCCTCGTAGATGCGGTAAGATGTAGTTGTGAAAGCGATCCAGTAGTGCGTTCATGTCCATTAAACAGGCTATCGCCTGCAAAGAACCATGCCAGTCAGCTGGGACATGTCAAGCAATAGGCTAGGCTATTCCTACAGACAGCGAATGATTCTTTCCATTATTATAAAGATAAATAACAATAATAAGGATCAAAAAGAAAATGAAGAAAATAGCCTTGGCAGATCCTCCCGATTCTAAGAGAGGGACTCTTGCCACAAAACGGACTTAGATTATTTATTTATGACAGCAGGTAATTATACTAACCTACTTCCACATGTCATTGATAGGCCTGCTGTGAGGTAGTTTCTCGCGAAATGTGATACATTTATGGCACATTTGAGATAATTTAATTAAATATTAGCCTCAGTTCGTAAATTAGAAAACCATATTGTGGCTGAGGGAGGTGAAGATGTCTTACCATTACAACTGAAGCACCAAGAATCATAAAAATCATGGTGGTTGTGATCATATGCATCAAAACTTCCAAACTGGCCGCCGTCCTTTGGCCCGGGGTCCTACCCGCGGCGGTGGAGACGCTCCGGCTGGGCTCTGGGCGCTCTGTCCCGGCAGGAGCCGCTCATGGAGCCGCCGCGCCGCTCCTGGCTCCCCGTCCCTTCAAACTGCCCGGTCTCCCTCCGTCCCCTCCTACACACGGCAAGCCGCTCTCTCAGCCTTCACTGCGCCCTCGCCATCCAAGTATCCCCCCCTCCCCGGTCGGTCGGATGCGGCTGCCGGTCGCTCCAAGGAGGCAGTCTTCTCCTAATTATCGATGCAAAACTGATCCAGGTGCGTTTCTCTCTCTATCCCAGTTTAAAAAAAACATACAGAAAACAAGTGAATGGCTTCCTCGATATCCTCTAACGGGTGCCTCGGTATCCTTTCTCCCCTGTTCCAAGTTATTCCACACCGGGGCTGCGCTTTAATACCGGTGAATTCTTCTCCTCCATCGGCGAAAACGGTCGATTTCTCTCGCCTGGACGTTTCAAAGAGCTGCACCAACTCCTCTCACGGCCATCGCCCTCGTCTTTCTCGGAATGCTTGATAACATCGACATGAGGTCCAGATAGCTCCGGTCGGGAACTAGACCCACCCTGCGCCCCGAGTCCAGTCCGGATCCAGCAACGGCAGCTGCATCAACGCCCGGAGCCAGACACGCATGATTATCCCATCCTGGCTTCCAGCAGCTACACGAGCATCCACTCCCACCTCTAAGAGCGTGTGCGTGAGTGTGTGCGCACGCGTGCGTGAGAGAGAGAGAGAGAGAGGGAGAGAGAGAGAGTGTGTGTGTGTGTGTATAGTGGGCGGTATGAAAGGGGAGAACTGCAAGCTGCCTTTATGGCATAGTCCTATAGGCTCATTATTTATAGTGGGTACCTGCAGATGCACTGGAGCGGGCTTCAAGAATGGCACTCTTCATGATGATTTAACCTCCTTTTTCTCCAGAGGCTTAACCCTCTTTTATCCCGCAATTCCTGCACCCTGCACCCCACTCACCCTCAATACACACATTCACCCCTAACACACACACACACACACACACACACACACACACACACACACACACACACACAAACGCCGCCTTGCATTGCAGCGCTTCAGTTTCTGATTCTGCGCCATTTTTGCTGTTTCTTGTCCTACTATCCCGCTTGTTTGCCGCCTAAAGTGACCAGTTAGTCTTAGATTTTAAGAGAGAGAGAGAGAGACAGAGAGACAGAGAGAGAAATGAACCTGTGTTTTTATATACAACCTTTATAAGTTTCTTTATAAGCAGAGACAGTTTTCCAGGGTGGGAAATCAGAAACTCGCAAACCTCAAATGTGTCTGGTCAAAGTAAGACAATGGCTTATGACTCTGAAATAATATATTATTTCGTCTTTGACAACTGTTAAACAAATGACACAGAGCTAACTTTGAAAAGACATCTATCCTGAAATCCTCCCTGATGGGATTTTATATAACCTCCATAGATGTCTGATTATTCTTTCTCTCCATTGTAAAAATATAAAATATCATATCAATATTACAACAAACCCATGCATAGATGTCTGTGCCTGAGCTGCAGCTGCATGTAACCATTCCTCATTCAGACACAAGCCATCCTATAAAATGTGAACCAGAGGAGAAATGTCAAAGTAAAATCTAGGCCAGCAGTTCCCAAATGCATCAAGTGCTCCCTGAAGCACTTCCTCAAGTAGCCCAACTAATCAGCTTTAGTAAACAATGAAACAAAAAGCTGCAGGTTGATGGAGAAATGTTTCATTTTACATGGTGCAATCACTGCAATGCATATGTTTCAGCACCCTGGACAGCGACCATCAGCAGCACGCAATTTTACCAGCAACAGCTGCTAAAGAACTATTGTAAAAACCATAACATTGTTCTAACTATGTTGTTCTAACTACTGAAACAACTAGCCAATTACCAATCTTATGGTATATGGTGTTGTTGATAAAGTGCCCTTTGCTGGTATAGACTTGAAAACATCTGCTGTTGTTACCCACAGGCACACTGCTGGTGTTACTTCATTTCGACCTCCCCCAGGGAAGAAACACAGCCAAGCTGGGCACCAGAGTAGCAGATTCTAATTAAAACCTACAGGGGGTAGAATGGGGGTAATGTAAACATTTAATAGTAAAATGACTTGACACTCGAACAGTCCCGAACGTGTGAGTGCAGCTACAAACTCAAAGTTGAATGTGAGTTAACAGCACTTGTCAGCTTTAAAAGTGAGTCATCCATTTGCATTAAACTCCAAATAGCTGGCAAAATAAACAAACAAACAAAAACATGCACACAATATAATGAGACCCCTTTTGCAGCAATGTTTGCTTAGGTCAAATTTGCGTAAAATTATATGAAAGACGTGTTTTTTCACCGACGTGAAGATGCAGATAGTTCTGGTTTTATCTACTTTCAACTGATGTTACAATGTTATATTCATCACCACTGTATTTGTATTGGATTCATTTCCACTAGGAGTAAGTGAGACTGAGAAGAGGCTGGGAGGAAACCCATTCCACTTTATTACAGCTGTAAACCTTTACTGCATGTATTGGCTGTTATCAAATAAGCAGTGCAGTCTGTCTATTGTATGTGTTGAAGTTTGGTAGAATCTAGTTTTCATCATTATAAGGACGTCAGACTCCACGATAGTGTGCCAAGGTATTTCCTCATACTGGATATTAGCACGAGTGAATGGGAGTCATATGTCTTATAACCATAGCGTTGCAGGTGTTATCCATACAAACAACCTTGTGTCATGTCAAAAAGCTCTTGAGCAAGTCAATGACGCTGACATGGATTGTAAAATTCTCTCAAAAAAGAGCACTACTCATCAATATAACACTGTGACATAAAGTTGAGACAGACTTTCTTTGACACAATGTGCTATTTTAGCTTGATGTCAGGTCAAGTAAAGACATTTCCACCTATAGCATAATGATGGACTGACTCACGTACACACACACACACACACACACAACATACTGTATATATAGTACATACGTACATATAGTATGAATGATATGTTGTCTACGCTTGGCTGACTGCTCTTCTGTTCCACTCAGGTGACTGATGCTGATTTCTGCACATGCACAAATGCACGAATAGCCTTCAGGCCATTACATCTGTTCACACACAATGCCATGACTCACTGATTTCTATATTAAAACCACACACCAACTTACATCTGCAGATGTATGTCCTGCTTCTTTTACACCAGCTGGCTTAGTGCACTTTTTTTCTTTTTAGGAAAAATAATGGTCTTACTGCTTCCTCTTGTTTTCTGATGCAGTTTTATGTCTTGAGGCTATTTTTCCTTTTTGTCTCAGTGTGACTGCTGGTCTTTTTTTTTTTTTTTACATAGCAAACATCCTGTTTATTGCTTCTCAGCCCACTCCTCCCCCACATTATATTCTCCAACTGTGTGGAGTCATCAGAAGGAGTTGGTGGTGAGTAGATTCTCTGAGAGTTGAGGAGAGCAGCAGGTGGAGTGATTTTCAGAAGCAGTTTTTCTTTCAAAATCATAACTCAACCTCCTACTTTGTCCTGAGTCACAGTCTGCAATATAAAGATGACTCAGAGCTTTTTGAATTGTCACAATTATTAGAAATAGGTAGATAGCTAGCCAGCTAGCTAGTTAGCCAGCTAGCTAGTTAGCTAGCGAGCTAGATAGATAGATAGATAGATAGATAGATAGATAGATAGATAGATAGATAGATAGATAGAAAGAAAGAAAGAAAGATAGACAGTTATCTCTTATATCCTCACAGAATAATGCATAATTCCTGTCAAGCCTTTTATCAAACTTGTCAAATCGTGTACATGAGAAAATGCCTTGGTGTGCAAGATACCGTACATCTAGAAGTTTTGTGTTCATTGAATAAAACGGGCGCTACCATCAGCCACATGCAATTTTTTAGCGCCTCTGCATTTTGGCCCATTCCCCCTTCCGTACGTTTTCACGTACACCGGACATATGTATGCGGAACTGCAGTTGTAAACAAAAACGGACAATCACCCTACGTTCCTCTTCTGAGCCAAAAAAAGAAAGAAAAAACGAAACATATACATATGTTTTCGAACACAGGTCGTTAAAGGTAAGTAAAAAATATATTAATTGTGTCTATTTCCCCAAATGCTTGCTGTGTATTGTGCTACAAGCCGGAATATATTATTTGTTATGTAATAACCAGCCGTTTAATGCTAGCTGCTAACCCAGCTAACCTGACGTTTGCCGATAATACTGCAGTTTGAGTAAGCTGACAAGTACCGTTAGAACTAGTACTAGTTTGTACGTAGTTACTGGTTAACGTAACAGTTTATTAGCTTCAGTACTAACATTACAAGGAATATTCAGTCAACATAACACTGCTAATGTTACCGTTATTTCATCGGTCACATTTTATCTCAAAAACAACATCTCTAAAATGTGAAAGAAGTCAATAAAAGACGTTTTCTATTTGGACGTCTTAAATTTGGTCATCATAGCTATCTATAATATGTTGTTATCCTGTTATTCAGACAATCTGCTTTAATAGAAACACGCCGAGGAGAGCGACGGTTCGCAGTGTGTCAGTTGCCAGGCTGCCAAGCTGATTATTTTTTAAATTACCATCATGTATTAAAGAACCACACAAAATATATTGCTCATGTCTTTCTAGATGATGTCCATGTGTACTATATAGTCCAAGAATGCAGCAGATAATTGTCTGATTTTCTAATGGAGTTTGGTTCAAGGTTTTCTATAGCCTAATGATTATCTCATGTAAATCACAGCATTACAGACATTCACTTTTTTTTAAAAAATTTATTCGATCCTTAATTTAACAGTGTTACAAAAGAATGCACATATACATAGATAAATCATAACAAATTATATCAAAGGAAGAAACATTATTGACCGAAAAGGTGCAGGCTGAAGCTTTAGCTTTTTAAGCCTCCCCTTTTTTATCTCATACGAAAAACAAGTATAAAACAATAGTCCCAAAATACAAAATCAAATATTTAATTCACAATTATGTTCATACCTCAGTTTTATATATATTTTTACTGTTATTTTCTTTTTTTCAATTCACGAAGTGTACTACACACTTTAATTCCCTGTCACAATTCTTCCATAAATTAACCCAGTTATATATTAACAGTTATACATCTATTCTTTATATTTGTCCTAGCCCTTGTTTTTATATACAGTACATATTACTCTAAGTCCATACTGACTCTCTCTGCCTTTTAAACAGGTTTTGTACTAACTTGTGTTAACTGTCAGCCTTGATATATTATGATGATATGAGAAAGCAATCTGTCCTTTATATATTCTGAAAACTCTACTAACATGCCCCCTCCTCCCCCACACACACCTCTGTTTCTGTGTCTTTCATATAGGTTCTAGATGTGTGACAGTAGTTGATGCAAGTACTGGCTCATTACAATAAAGAGAAAATCTTTGGTGTTGTAGGCCTGCAGAAACGACTGCAGCCAGCATGTCCAGGAAACAGACGGCAAAACCTGTACGGAGCAACAAGAAGAGTGAATTGGAACGTAAGAGGGATGAGCGGGCAGCACGCCGGGCCATTGTAAAGGACCGTAAGAACCGACCTCAGGATGGTGATGAAGGAGCAGAGTTTGTCAGTTTCTCCAATCAGCTGCAGGCGCTGGGGCTCAAGTTGAGAGAAGTCCCCGGGGATGGGTGAGACCCAGAAAAACATTGTGGAGTCTAAATGAGCTTCGTCTCCCTCTGTATTGTTCATCACTGATTCTTTAACACTTGTGAAGAGGAACATAATGTCATCAGCCTCTATCTCGATTTCTTCCCAGTCTACAGTCAATAACAATGTACAGTTAACTAAAGTTCAAAATATTTATAGCTATGTGGCTGCTGCTTAGTAAAGGCAGTGTCATTAGAGTCATAATTTGTGTGTCCATCTTTAATAAGATATGATTTGTCTCCTCAAACTGAGAATACCAGCAGTACTGTGCCATTTAAGATTGGAAAATAACAGGAGAAGTGTCTTAAGGTTTCTTTAGCTTAATGGAAACTCAAAATGAGAATTCTCTTGTTCATCAGTCATGTTTACATATGGAAAGAAAGTCTGGGAGGCTTGTAATTTGCAGGCCTTGCAGGTTGTTGTTGGTCAAAACACAGAGCAGCCCGCTTATGCCACTTCTAAAGATTTAAACATAATAACAAATTTGCCACAGAGAAAGCTTCATTTTGACCAAGAATCAGGACACTGAGTCATCTAACCACAGTCAGTCATGTGTCATACCACTCACTGTCTATGTTTCCTGCAGGAACTGCCTCTTCAGAGCTTTAGGCGACCAGTTAGAGGGGCATTCTCGAGGACACCTGCGGCTTCGCCAGGAGACTGTCCAGTACATGATGTCCCATCGACAAGACTTTGAACCCTTTGTGGAGGACGACGTGCCCTTCGCACAGCACTGTAAGGAAATAACCCAGTGGGTGTTGCTGAGTAAATCAACAAAGGAACTGAAATAAAAGACTGTGATCAGATAGGAGACTTTTACTAATGCCTCAATCAAAATTGACTATTCTCTGATGTTACGCACATGTGATGTCCATTGATTTCACCTACCAACAAGCAGTGACCCCTGGTGGCTATCAGGACTGTCTGCAGATGATGTATTTCAGATCTACCTCTAATCTTTGCTCTTTTACTTGTGAAGTACTGGACAACTTTACCATTTTAGGCCTCTGAAGTTTAAGTAAATAAAACAATGAAACACTCTTTGGTAGACATGCTCGACCATTAACAAGAGGTTGCTAGTAGATATCACCTTTATTTAAGGTGTCACAACACTGCTGCTGTATGTGTCTGTCTTGACTTAATTCATTTAATCAGAAACTGTGTTCTTGACTGATTTTGACAACTTGTTCAAATGTTTTATTTCATCACAATAAAATGTATATAGTCTATACAAATGATATACTGAATTTAGATATGTGAAAAATGTGAAGTGACAATGATATGTCTGCTGTGACTGCACCATAGAAAGTTCAAGAAAAAATATTGTGACCTCAAGATTTTCATGTGAATAATTGTTTTTGTTTCTTTCCACCCAGTGTCCAACCTCTCTCAGCCCGGTACGTTTGCTGGCAATGACGCCATCGTGGCTTTTGCTCGCAGCCAACAAGTGAAAGTGGTCATCCATCAGCTGAACACACCACTGTGGGAGGTAGGCATGGACAAAGACTTTGAAATGATAATGTCATCTAATGTGTAATTACTATGTGAAACCTAACACCGTTATGGTACACAACACAGTTTATATGTTGTGCTGTCAGATAAATGGTGCAGAGAAGCAGGTGTGCAGAGAGCTGCACATTGCCTACCGCTATGGAGATCACTATGACAGTGTGAGGCGGATTGGAGACAACTCTGAGAGTCCTGCTCAGCTCCGCATTGAGGTATTTATGAACCCTTATCCCTCTCATCTGACAATATCTGAAATAATGTAGTAAATTCCAGGTCTACCTCTTTAGATGTCAAGAGGGCATCATGTCATGTTTATGGGCTTAACTATTGGAATTGTTATTGTTGTTATTGAGTCACCGTTCACTGACATGTTTCTGGTGGGTTTTTTTTTTTCACCTTTACTGTTCCTAGAATCTGCAGAACTCACGAGGCCAGCAGCGTGACTTTGGGGACGGTCAGAGAGACAGACAAAAAAACCCTTCGCCCGCAGCCTCGGAGGAGGACAACGTGATCCTGAGCTCTATCAAGAACCGAGGAATCCAGGGTCAGGAATTATGTTTGACTCATTAACTGCCAGAAGGATAGGATTGTCAAGGCAAAAGAGAACAATTGGGAATAAACTTTATTACAAACTTCATAACCTTTTTATATATTCAAACTTTCTGATTCTTTTTCCATTTTCTATAACTCTGTGTTGTGATTTATCTGATGAAGCAGGAGGAAGGAAGCCTCTAGTTAAGTAGACTGTTTGCTTGACATTGACAGTAATGATCAATCAGAATCATCTGTATTTGCCAAGCATGATTATACATGCAAGGAATTTGACTCCGGTTTAGTGGCTCTCGATGTACTTTTACAAAATAACAATCTTCACTGGGTCCGTGTGTTTGTGTGTGTGTTTGTGTTGTCTGCCTTGTCTGTCTCAGGTGATGAGGAGAACCTGCTCCAGCTGAGTGCAGCAACTATAAATGCTGAATGGCTCGTCGGTTCTGTGCTGGGCCAGTCCTGCCAGGGCCAGTGTGCTTCAGGATCCTGCTCAGCCTGCAGAGCTGCAGCCACAGACTGCAGTGAACACAAACAGCCAGCAGAGGGCAGCAACGTACAGAAATCTAAGGTAGACTCCTCTGAGAAATCTTCTAACTGGCACAAAAGTTTCAGTTTTAGAGATTCTTGTTCATTGGCCTTCTTATTTTGCGGTTCATTTTAGATTTCATTTACACTTCCTCACTAAATTGGCAAGTCTGCATGCCATTGCATATGGACATAGTGCAGCATTTTTACTCTTAAACAAATGTGATGTGTCTGGTAACAGACAAGTCATAACACACCTCAGTAAAAGTGAAATAACCGTTTAACATTTCCCTCACTCTCAGGTATCAAACAAGCAGAGGAAAGAGCAGCAGCGACAAGAGAAGAAGAAGCGTCAGGAGGAGAGGCACCGGCAGAAGTTTCTCCAGAGCAAAGGAAGCCAAGACCAGAACCAGAACCTGCCGGAGGCTGTTACTTTAGTACCAGCTCTCAACACTCTCAGTATATAGACTGGAGCATGGCCAAAAATACCTACTGCTACTCTAGTTACTGGTGGCTGACGCTGTCCACAAAGTTTTGCACATAGTCAAATTTGATTCAGTCACAGTTGATGACTTTTCCTAAAGAGAACCCTATAGTTTCTTTGCAAACGGTATAAAGGTGCCTGCAAACTCGTGTGCGTGAGATGTGTGAAAGTTGTAAAAGACGGAGAGCGAACGAGCATAACTTTCAGTGTTTTCGTTGGGAGTTGACTTGGTTCAATCCCTGGTGGGTGTTGGTGTATGTAGAAACTCCTCAGACCTGGTCTGCCTACTACGCTACCTAGCCCCTTTCTATGCTGGACATCTGGCTTTTCATGACAACCATGCAGATTATCTCGTGCAGCTGAGCTTTTTGATTTGCCACAGGTTGAGTTGACGTTTATTCAGATGTTCAGATCATTAAGTTTGTTCGATCTGACCAAAGATGGGAGCAAAGGAGGAGCGACAGATGAATGATTGTTATGCACACTGTGTATGGAACGTGGCAATAAATAATAATAAATGATAATTTACTGTTTTTGTGTGCAGCAGATTATATATTACATAGCATCCAGTGTGACGTGTTGTTTTGTGACTTTATATTCAGATTAGAAGTGCAGTAATAGTTGAGGTGAAGTCTTGAGGTTTTTAGTTTTTTAATTTCTTGTATTAATTTCCTTTGGTGTTGGAGAGATAAATAAATCCAACAGTTTGCACATGTATTAACAGACATAAGGCACATCTGAGCCAGGGGCTGAGGTTTCACAACAGACAAAACAAACATGACTACACCTTATTCAAAATGATTTATTGGGACTTAGTCACCTTTATGTTGAAAATCACTCAAGTGATATTCAAACAGTTAACCAGAAAGCATTAATATGATGATCATTGTAATGTAAAGTAACAAAAAACATGGATCCTTTGAGATGAAGTTACCAATTATACCAGAAACGCATAACTCCACTCAGCAGGTACTGTCCTAAATAGGATCTGTCAGAATTTTGTCACTGGATAATGACTGGAGTCATGATCATGTTCTGTGATATTTAATTAGTGAGTTTGAATCAGAGAAATCTACCAAATTTGCAAAGTTTGAAAGCAGGTGGGATAAATTAAAAAAACTTCTATATATTCATACAATCCACTACTGTACACGCCAGCAACACAGTCCCGGTGTGGAGAGCTGATTCACCTCTATGATCATACAGTCTGGTTGTATTACGTTGTATTATTGTTCGGTGTTCATGTTATTCAGTCCATGAATACCCCCCGTCGCCTGCGGTTGATGTGTTACAGGTACATATTTAATGTTTGCCCAGTCTTACTATCAGTTAAGATATCAAATATTGACTGGCTGTTATTCTAGTTACAGATAGTTAAGACTCTCAAACTGTTCACTGCACACGTGTAATCATTAGTGTGTGTGTGTGTGTGTGCTGGACTCACACAAGGGTTTTACAGCATGCTGCTCACACACAATCCACTCTTTAATAATAGTGTTTTGCTGAAACATTTCACTTCAGTTTGTGCATGCAAATAGGGTTTTAGAATTAAAATATTAGAATAAAAGTATCTTTTTTTTTTTTTTTTTTTTTTTAAAAAGGTCAATTTAAAAGGAAAGAAATAGAAAGTTGTAGTACTGCAGGGAGAAATAAGAGCTGTGAGATGTGGAAGCTTGACCAGACCTTCATGATACTGTCCGACACTATTTGAATACACTGCACCTTCATGCAATAAAGAAACCGGCGTGTAGCATGAAGGTACAGTAGACTGAGCTCCAGCAAAAGAAGAATTAGATACACATGAAAAGTAACACTTCTAATGATATTAAACAAATGTAATCCCCGTCTTCAGTAACATAAGCAGAGCTGGATCATAAACTAAAGCCAGGTTTAATATGGTGATATCTGGAATGAAAAACAGTCCAGTCCATGTACTAGGAAATATAAGAAATGTTCATTTTATTAAAACGGCATAAAAAAATGACATGAACGTGTGTCGAGGTGGGGCTCACAGAAATAGACTTGTCAAACTATATACACTTCATTATAGTACTCATAATGCTGCATTAAACCATATTCCACCAATGTTTCTACAGTAGAACAAGCTGTAACGTGTGTCGTCATTGAGATTTCTGGGCATCTCCGTCTGGATCATGCATGTTGAGAACATGTAGTTTCACATTAGATCTCCTCCACACAGGCTGCTTCTCAGTGGACAAAGATGGGTTTGGTCTGGGTTTTTTTTCCAGTCAGCCTTATGAAACAAGATGAAATCAGTCTGACTGAGGAATCCTCAGTCTGTAGTTCAGTGCTGCGAGGAGGATGAAAGCTGCGGCTGCTCTAGAAGTCCTGTCTGATGTTCTCCTTGTTCTCGTCCCCCTGCTGTTGTCTGAGCTGAGTGATTTCGTTCTCCAGCTGGACGATGGCCCGCTCGATCTCATAGTTCTTACTGACCAGAGACACCCAGCTGTGGAGGGACAGACACAGATGTTGTGAGAGATGAAAATCTGACCTACATAAGTCTCTTCGTACAGTGATATAAACATGCAAGATCTTCAAACGACATACTTTGACTCCAGCTCTCGCAGTTTGGCTCCTCCTGCCAACTGATCGTTCTTACGCTGCCAGTTTAAATCTTGAATTTGCTTCCTGTGTGCCACAAAAAAGTGAAAAAAACAAAACAAAACGTGAACCCAGGTTTAATTACATTTTTATACAGCTCAAATGTTCCAGTGATCACTCACCTGAATTTCTGAAGTTCCTTTTGAGCCATCTCAATCATGAAGGCCAAGTTACTGAAGGGGGAAGACAACACGTTAGCAGCCTTCTAGCGGACTAATTATAGTGAGTAACTGTCTGTGAGAAGAAGGCTGCGGTCACATACTCGTTGTAGACTTTCCACGCGTTGGTTCCATACTGCGACATGAGCTCCAGGTTCTCGATACGAACCGCCTGGTGCTCCAGCTGGGCCATCGAGTTGTTCACACACTCCTGCCACGCTGTGATGTCATTCTTCTGTCCTGCGGAAGGCGCTGGCAGCTCATATCTCCACAGGAAGAAAAACAAAAAAAAAAAGTATCAACATTAAGATCCCCAGACAAAAAATAATAAGATAAATCACCCCTCATACAATTTGTAACGATACATTTGGGTTGTAAATAACTACTATTTGCATTATCTATCAATTATTTTTGTATTCATCTCTAAATCTACACATTCTCAGAAACAAACCAAATATATTCAGTTTCAGTTTTATTATTACAGAAAAATTCACTGGTTTCAGCTACTCAAATGTGAATATCTTCTGGTTTTTTAGTCTTCTATGATGGTGTAGATGGTTTTGGACTCTATGTGGAACAAAACAAGATATTTTAAAGCCACTGGAAACCCAAATCCACGACAGCCTTCTAACTATGTCATTTAGGGTCTCAACCCTAACCCTAAACCCTGGGTTTCAACCCAAATTCGAAATATTGTCATAGGTGTGGTTATGCTCGGACATTTATCATGAAAATTATACAGTAAATTCTGCAACCCAATGATAAACGACGTGACGTGCTGCGGTAAGCATATTGTCTCATTTCCGGCTGCTGGATTTCTGTGCTATTAGCAGTCGTTAGCTGTAATTAGCCAGCCAGCAGCCTGTGTGGGTGTCAATCGAAACGTGATCTGCCGCACAAACGCAGTCTTGAGAAACGGTCTAAACAGCAAAATGAGCTGTTTTTTGAACTGTGTTTTCTAATAGTTATGAAAGTTTATTTTCACTCAGATTCTAGTGGATGCTTAATGAGACAATCAACTTTGATATCATAAATGCATTTTTACTATTTCAAGCCAAATTTCCAGAGGCTTTGCGACATCACCAAAAGATTAAGAGAAAATAATCAGCAGATTGATAATTTGATAATGAAAATGATCATTAGTTCTAGCTTTAATTTAGTTTATTTGTGTCATGTTACGACGTTGGTGAATAAGTGATGATATATCCAGTACTGCAATATCATAGCTCCTCACTGACCCTCCTCTGAGGCAAATGAGGATAAAGCCCAACTTTCAGTTACACTACTCTCAGTGTGTTGGATGCAGCAGTAGTTTGCATGACACTCTGTAGCTGTGTATGTATTAACTGGCCATAGAGTCATGCAGGCCCCGGATTCAAGTATCAAAACAGGCTCCTGCTGTGTGTCCGGCTCACCTCTTCATGCTCAGGAGATCCATGGGCTGCCGAGCCGCCAACCGCTCAAACTCATTCCTCATGATTTCTGTCTGAAGGGTGATAAGAAATAAGAAATGCTGTTATTTCTGTCACGCTGGCCAAGAAGGTTTCATTAAGAGATCTCAGGAGTTTGTCACCTCAAAAGCAGAGAAGTCAGGTGTAAGCAGGTAGCTCAGGTAGTTCTTTGTCGGTCTGTATCTTCTGGTCTCCTCCTCCACCAACGCTGCAGCCTAGAAGACAAAAGAGAATTAATTTTTTGTACATATTTATCTCTTTTGGCAGGGTGGAAGCGCGTCTTTCAGCATCATTCAGACCCAACATGGGTAATAATGTGTCAAGGAGAACTGAAAATGGGAAGAGAAACTGACTTTCTTAGCATACATAATTTCTTTCTCATACATGACTTAGACCACAAGACATACTAGTTTCTACCATATTGAATGATTTGCATTGTGACAGAGCCTAGAGGGAGCACTTGAAGAAAAATACATGGCTGATGACAGATTATTATGAGCTCACTAATGACTTGTATTTGTTTTATATCACAGCCTCCGGCCTTTAACATGACAGATGGACAATGAGACATGCCTGAAGTGCAAATAAAGTAATACACCAAAAAAAAGCCAAATGTTGTTGCCTTCTCAAGTTTGAAAAAAATGTTTTATTCACGTTTTTCAGAATTACCCACAACGAGGGAAGCTCCTACACCTCACAACTCACAGTAAAACAGAAGAAATGTTGGATTGTTTTTCCTTTTATAGGATCTGGTCTAATGTAGTCCGTAGTCTTTCTCATGTTTTTACAACATACAAAGTTGGCCGACCCACTAATTCATCCTGTCTATAATGTGCAAATGGAAGGGAATTAGAATTATGCCAATATGACGAGAAATCAAAGTGTGTGTCTATATTGGCTGCTGCTGTGTTGACTAAACACTCTGATATAATGTGTACAATAACCTAATGATTAGTATTATATGTACATATATGGAAAACATTTAAATGGGGGATGGTAGGTGACATACTATGTAGTTTTGTATATTGGCATAATGTAGACATTTTTAATTTCATTCACAATTTCAGTCAACTCTGCCTGTTCTTTTCAAACACAAGTCAAATCTCATACCTATAACTTTGTAATTTTTTTATAGTATTCTCTATTCCATTTAGATAAATCCTGTTATTCAGGTAGCATTTACAAACCCAGAGAGTTGGTACTGCCAAATATCTCTTTAATAGACCTTAGTTAATTACAAGTTACAACTGTGTTTGAAAAGGAGAGGCGGAGTTGGCTGATGTTGTGAGTGAAATTACGATGTCTGCTTTGATAAAGGTTTATATGTTCCCAAGCTGTGTGAGGACACTAAACAGAACTCAAGTACACTGTGTTTTTATATTTGGGTTAACAAGACAATGTGCCAGGGCAAGAACATAATTAACCAAACAGGCCAGATCATAGTGTGTCACTTGAGCCCTGCCTGTGTGAACACTTAACTTTTAATGTTGCTCTCCACTAAAAAATGTTTTTCTCTTCTTGTTCCTACAGTTGAATGTTTTCGTTTTTCAATGAAGCAAAAAGGGGTAGAAGTTATTTTAAAGACTTTTAACAAGGTATTAAACTTTTTGTGGAATAACCATGTCAGACACAATTTATTACTCCCAGCAGAGTATTTTTAGGTCTTACACATGACTGGACGGGATCTTTAAAATATGAATTACTTTCTTTTGCAATGTGCTCACGTAGTGTTGTATTGATTAATATGAAACTGTGCTTCACTGCTGTTTCATTATTGTGCTGAGTTAACATTAGACAACAAACTGAACATTTAGAAAAACTTTTCAAGTGCAAGTCTAATCTCATTTTTAAAATGTTTCCACGGAAGTCACTGGTGTCATTAAAGGCCCTATAAAATTTACTTTGCGTCATGTATTATTTTATTTTCCTTCAATGAGTTTCTACAGAGTTTCAGCAAAGCTACGCTGATAAGTTAAGGAAGTTATGAGCTACATCCTGGCTGAATAATTTACTAAACAAATGAGCATGCTAAATATTAACAGAGGTAACTGTACGCATAACAAATACATTAGTTTCATGCCTTTCAGTGCCTTTTCAACCTCGGTTTAAGTTAGCATGGTAGCTAACACGCTGCGATTAGCAAATGAAACCAGTTTACTCACCGCTTCTCTGACACCTGCTGCATCGTAACCTTGGTCAAAATATGGCAAAGCATCGACGAACACCTCACCAGCTACTGAAGCCGTTCCGGCCATTTTTAATCAATTTATTTAGTTGAGTTTTATTCTGTTGTGTGTCTTTCAGCTAAAACACTTCTGCGGCTAACAGTGCTAGGCTTTCTTCTTCTTCTTCTTTGGATTAGGCAGACTAGACGCTACAATGACGCATTGCTGCCCTCTACTGTTTGTTATTGATGCTCCTTTATTTATATTTTGTTATATAGTCCAATACTGTACAGATATTCCAGCTGTTTCTTCATTTTAGTCCAGTTATGTAGGCTGAGTAAAAACTGTTTCTCTGTTACTACTACTACTACTGCTGCTACTACTACTACTGCTACTACTACTGCTACTACTACTACTACTGCTACTACTACTAATACTACTACTACTACTGCTACTACTACTACCACTACTACTACTAGGCTACTACTGCTGCTGAAAATGTAACATTTAAACAATCAGTTTCTATAATATTACATCTAAAAGTACTAAAACCTACATCAGTATTGGCAATATTTTTATTTCATTTAGGTCCATTCAGGGGTTTTAACTGCCTTGCAAAACATAAACATGAAACATAATGTAATCTTATGTCTTTGCATATTTTCCCAAAGCACATTTACTACATCTAAGTCAGAGGACACAGTTCAGCCAGATCTGGATTAAGTTTAGGGGCCCAGAGTCATCCACATATAGCAAGTCAATGGGGATGGACACTGTTATCCAGAAAACACACTCATATTTCATTATATTGTATTAAAGTCAACTGTGTTTGACAGATTTTTTTTATTTGGACTGCTAATATAACGTGAAGTTTACCTCAGTTTTAGACAGTGAAAATTACTCTCTGTATCACATTAAAAGGGTCCCTAGCCAAGTTTAAGAAATTATTGCACTGATTATGAACAAACTAGCTGTCTAGTGGTGCAACAATTAGCCACATTAGTGCATTTCCTTGTCTCTGAAGCACCCCCTTCTCCATGCATTCTTGGAAACAAGAAGCAGCTACCCCTTCACATGCATCCTTGAGGACTCATGCACCACACCTTGTTGACTTCACCTCTAAAACTGCAGTCTCTGTGAAAACCACAGTACTAGTTAGGGCATCCTTTAGGACAAGGCCAGTATTCACTCCAATCTGTAAGCTCTCATAACATGTAATTTCATAGCAGATGATGTAACTACTCACAGAAATGAAGTCCTGATGCAGAGCAGCTGTGCTAATTACACACACACAACCTCTCCTTATTCTCTCTCTCTTTCTCTCCCTATCCTTACAGGTATTAGGATGGGACAAATCGTGAAAGTGACACAATTATATCGTGACATTTTTAACACAATGTGAACTTTAGCACCAAAGCAGGTTGTACAAGGTTTGCCATGTAAGTGTGGCAGTTCTTAAAAGCACTACTACAATACTATATGTATCAGATGTATGTGTCAGAACAACAATTTATCACAAACAAATCATTACATAAAGAAAATATTTATACTTATAAACATCATGATATATGATAAGTTGAGATATAATTTAATGCAGTGATGCCAATATCATGATACCTCATCAATACAGTAACACAAATGTTTTTTGCAGTTCAGCATATAACTGTTGGTACATTTGAATAGTACACGTGTACATGTTACTGCATGTGTGTATTACACAATATGTGGTTAATACGTGTTGTGTAATATGTCCTCTTTTTTTATCTATGCAGATATTGTGACATATAGGTTAGATCATTTGTCTCTCTCTCTCTATATATATACATATACAGAATATGCACACACATATACAGTACCAGTCAAAAGTGTGGACACACTTTAATGTCCAAACTTTTGACTGGTACTGTATATTATGTTGTTCCAAATAAAGAATTTATGTGGAGAAAAAATTGTGTTTGCAAATGAGAGACCAATAGCATCTGTTTATGGAAGTGTAATCATTTGAGAGGTGCTGTGTGTGTGTGTGTGTGTGTGTGTGTGTGTTTTTTTGTTGGGGACTACAGATGCAAATTAGCTTCAAGCTAACTCTGGTGCATCTTTAATGTTTCAAACTGCACACTGTTCCATTCAATAAATCAATCAATCAATCAAGTTTTTTGATATTGTTATTGCTTAGCAACAGAAGATTAAGGAATAAAATTCCATTTTGAATCAGAATATATGAGGAACTTTTTGAGCCAATACATTCTTAATGTGTAATTCAAAGTTGTTAATTCAAGAAAATCCACTGCTTGTGCAGTATTTTAGTGTCCAGGTAGGATTTTAAGTCGGACATGAAGTAAGATTGGCTTTCTGTTTTGCAAATTTGCTGGTGTGTATATGGAATTTTGTTAATAAAGAAATAATATTGATAACATACATTTTCTTGGCTAGCATTACATCGGTAAAAAAACAAAATCAAACAAACAAAACAATAACAATTAAAGTTTGAGTTGAGTTCATCTGTGGTGAGAGAAGGAACAAAGAGGGTCAACATTTAGCCTGTATTTTATAATAACTGAATTAACTGGATAACACCTGTGTAATATTTTCAGAAACACCTCTCACACCTTAACTGAAACAAAAAACAAACCAACAAACAAAAAGACAAACAAACAACAACAAAAATCCTGAGTAATAACCACGTTTTTTTTCCCAGTCTATACCAATATACAGATTATTCCAAACATATACAGAGCAGGTTTACAAATTGTGCCCCTCTGGATTATTTCCCTTATACATTTATTTTTAGTTTTTATACTTAAAATATAAATAAATAAATAAATATCTTGTAAAGCTTATGTTGTGGAAAAAATCCTTCAGCTGGGCCAATAAGTCTTCAGGTCTTCCACAATATATTTACCCCAAATATCAAGGTATTCTAACAATTGAAAACAAACAAACAAACAAACAAACAAAACCACTGAATCCGGCAGAGTTCAATGCAAAATTATTGTGTATTGAGTAAAATACAAGGCTGGTCCATGGAACAGACACTTGCTTGTATACCCAATTCAACTCCTCCTTCTGTGGAGCTTATTCTTATCTTATCTTCTAAGACTCCTCCTTGTTTTCACAATTCTTGGTATTTTCCACCATTAGTTACAAGTCTTACAACCGAACCATTTTATATACCATTAATTATGGTTGTGATACAGTCGCTCCTCCCATAATGACGTAAGATGACTTTCAATATGTTGCAATATGTTGGAAATGATTCAATATAGTCCTTTTTGAGTAAACGTTATTTCTGTATCTTCCTTAAAGTAAAAATAAAAATGATTGGCGCATGGCCTTTAATGGTTATCTGTCATGATTATTGACTCAAGAAAATATCCCGCACTTACAGCGGTTATAGGTTTTAAGAGCTTTTTATTTGTACATTCAGATACTGAAGAGATGTATTGTTTGATATGGACAGTCAGCTCTGAAAAATTTGGCTTTTTGCTGAAGAATTTGGATTTTTGAACGTAAAATTTGGTCAAAATAATAAAAAAAACAAACAAACAAAGACCAATCAGCTGTGTGACCATTGAGTCACACAGCTGAGCTTAGTTTAGTTTACATTATTTCTAATTGACATTGTGGGTGTATCTGATGTTCTGTGTGTAACTTTGTATTTGGATTTTTTATGATGTGTTCTGTGTGTTTTTTTTTGGGGGGGGGGGCAGAAACTCCTGTTATATTTAGTCAATTCAAACAATACATTTTTCCAGAGTAATAAAAAGTGAGGGTAGATACGAGCACTAATAAATGATGACTATTTACTCAACCACAGTTGAGATTTCTTCAGTCAACAAGCCAAAAAAAACTGATAAACGACATCGACGTGTGACGTCACGACGTAATAAACGTACTCCTGGTTCGAGAAGTTACGCAGGACGTGCAGCGGTTCAAAGAGGAAGGAAGATGGCGGATAACAAAGGCGATGAGGATATGGAACCGTCTGCTAATTCGGACTCAGTGCCTTCAGCGCAAGATAACGAACAGTCAGAGGCAAAAGCCGAAAATGCGGTAGTAATCACAGAAGCGAATTCAAAGGGTGGTGAAGAAATGGAGTCCCGTGATAACGCTAACGAGGCACCTACACCCACTAGCGACGGAGGGGACGTTAGCGGCAGCGGAGTGGACGTTAGCGGCGGCACGGCTGCTGGAGCGGGAGGGGAAGCCAATGGTAGCAACGCCGTGAGCCCTGCTGGGGCCAGCAGCACCAACACAGAGCCGGCGGCAGCTGAAGCCCTGGCTCCTGGGGAGGCTCCTGTTGGCGGACTCACCACTGAAATGTCCCCCCCTCCTAACGTTACAGCTACGGCGGCCACACCAGTATCCACTATCGTTAATTTACTGGATAAGTGCGCAGTGTGTAAACAAAGTCTTCAGAGCCGAGACTGTGAACCAAAACTTCTGCCTTGTCTGCACTCTTTTTGCCTAAAATGTATCCCGCAACCAGATAGACAAATAAGCGTACAGGTGCCTGGACCACACGGGCAAACTGACACACATATAGGTGAGTTTTACAATAATAAGTAGATCTACCTTGAACTGTCTTCTGCTCTGTAAACTGATGTCAGATGAACTGCTGTCCGTGCAGGTTCAGGCTTCATCAGTTGAAGGCGGTTCAGGTGGCCTTCGTATAATTCAGGTGGTAATTGAGATAAATGCGAGGCAGGGGTCTGATCTGAGATTTAAGGCCGCATTCATGCAAAATCCGACAATTTGAGGAAAACGCCAGTCCTCCCATTCATTTGAATGGAGGGAGTGCGTTTAGGCTGTGGGAGTAGGGACCGCATGGGGTGCAGCAAAAAACCGCAGCGGCCATCCGGCAAGAAGTTGAACCACAATCAACTTTTACCGAGACGCAACCTGATGTCACGCTGCGGTTGTCAATCACATAAGACCGAAGATGCTCACTGGAAGAAGAACCTTGTTTACTTGTTTACTTTGTTACCGGCTTCTCGACTCATCGTAAAAAAAAAAAGAGAAGCAGAGATGGAGAGCAGCGGTGGTCGAGCGAGCTAGGCAGTGAATGAAGAGAGGGAGAGGCGGTAACCAGAACAAAGCAGTGAATTAGATAATTAAAACCTCATTTTCTCACGCTTAAGTTCTAAAGCACAAATAAACACGTCCACACCTCTGCACAACCCTGCTGGAAGGTGCCACATTGCTGGATTTGGTGTGAATGCGGCCATATACATTAATGAATTTCTGACCAGCTGTTGCATTGCGCAGGAGAAGCTGGCCAGTATCTGTGACTGGTACCAGTCAGTGGTCTAACGTTAGTTAATCACCTCCAAAAATGATTCAAAACAAAAATCTGTTGAGTTTTTATTGAGGGGAAAAAGGACTGTTGTGAAATATTGTATATGTCAAATCAGTGATGGGGCCGAAACCATTTGCAACAGCCCTCTTCTATATTTATTGTAGTTGCCATGATCAGTAGCAAGGCAGTATTGATTTGACAAGTTTCCAATGGCTTCCAGCAAGCCAGTCTCTCTCAGGGTTAAGCTATATATTTCCCCCTCCCTTCAGAAATGTAGCTATATTTCTTTGTAACGACTTCTTATATTTTAGTAGATAACGGCTAGATGACCAGACTGATGATGTACCGCTGCTTAATCAGTAGCAGCTAGTTAACAGAGGGCCATACTCTAATGAAGAGAATGACTGCAGTAGTTAATAACTATTAATATGTGCCAAAATATTCACACTGGATTCCCAGAACTCTAAATGTTATGCATGTTACAGATACAGTATATACATGTAGTTATCTAAATGGCAGGTATCAAAATATGGGATATATCTGCACTATTTTCTACTAATGGGTCATGGTTGAAGCTAAGGAAGCATTGCAATTAGGAAAGGAAACAAAATTGGAGATCTTATCTCATAATTATGACCTCCATATCTCATTATTATGACTTACTATCTCATAAGTACAAGTAAAGATCTCATGAAATCCTGATCTTATAATTATGAGGAAAGGTTAAGGTGGTTATTAGTCATTGCAATTTGAGAGAACAGAGACACGAAGTTGCTACCTAATTTAATCCGCTTTTATCTCCTCCTTGGTTTGAGACACTGGGAGATGTCACTTGGTAATGTGATGGTATTATTATTAGTGTGTCAACATTGCATAGGCATCTTAAAGTCCTTGGGATTGATTTTTATTTTGATTGGTAAGACAGGATTGGGCAATTAAAAGATCTTTATCTTAATTATAAAATCAGGATCTCATAGTTATGAAATATTTTCGCAAGATGAAGTTTCTATTTTTTCTAAGTAAATGCAATGTGCAGAGTTAAAGCTGTTTTAATAATCTATGATGGCATGTAACTGCATACATGACCATGTCACATCAACATGATTGCTACCTTCTTGCTTTTAAGAGGCACAGCATCCACTTAGAAGACTGCATCACGTCAATACATTTTTAGAAAGTTTGTTTGTCAGATACCTCACCAAAGCTCAGAGAGTCAGTCAACAACAGTTCAGCTGATGTACCAAAGAGCAGATTTAAGCTGAAGTAAAACTAAAGTTTTGGCATGGTTCTCACTTCCTGTCAGTAAAAACAGGCCAGGTTGAAAAGATATATTCACTGTCTCTATAGTTTAGTCCTGTTCAATCAATAATTAACCTCACACAGCCTCACTTCTGTAGGTGGACTTCAGCAAATTAAACCTCAGCTTTTAGGTTCCCCTAGTTGACACTTGGTAGAGCAACCTAATGATGTTATAATGGCAGGTGTCTGGACTCATTTCATGCTCATGCTGTCGGAGAATAATTTTGTTTCAGTTGTGAATAGAGCTGCGACGATTAGTCGATTAATTGATTAGTCGATCGACAAAATTCATCGGCAATTATTTTAATAATCAAATAATCGCTTTAGCTTTTTTTAAGCAAAAATGCCAAATAGTTGCTGCTTCCAGCCTCTCAGATGTGAGAATTTTATACTTTTTTGTGTCATACATGACAGTAAACTGAATATCTCTTTGGACTGTGTGTCGGACACAAGACGCCTGAAGACGTCAACTTTGGCTGTTGGAAGTTTTAACAGCCATTTACTTACTGACATTTCATAGACCAGACAGTTAATTGATTAATCAAGAAAGTAATTGGCAGATTTAATTGATAATGAAAGTAATTGTTATTTGCAGCCCTAGTTGAGAACTGGAAAATGTAACCACATCATCCATTTAAAGCTGACCTGAGTGCTGGCAATGTGTACACAAAATAAGTGTTGTATTTCAAGTTGAACGAAGGGACTCTTACAAGTGTCTCATGGTTACAGTACCTGCCACCCAGCGTGATTATAATTGTATAAGTCTTGGTCTCAGCAGAGAGTCTTAATATCATGTGGTCTAAATGCTGTTTTCAGGAATTGCATTAGTATTGGTTTCAGGACAGATTGAGTATCACATGGTCTAATTTTTACAGAACTGCCTGTCACCACAAAGGATTGCTTCTGGAGTAGACTGGAATATGTTGTTTTAGCGGCCGGAGATGGTTCTATTTGCCTTTTGTAGATGATCTGACTCAGCCCTACAATTTGAAATTGACAGGTGAAAATGTTTTCACTTCAAATGTTTATTTTACTCCAGGCTGGGGTTTTAGAAGGCGGGGTCTTTAAACCGTCCCTCTTCGTTAACATTATAAGTGTTTTGATCTTTCCACGCTACGGTCCACAGTTTGTAAAAGCCCTAACATCTTAGAAAATTATTAATGGACTTCTACTTCCACCTTAACAGTTAAACCATACAAAAAGTTTGTTAGTAAGCACTGATTAACACAGCTTCTATCTAAAGGATTACAAATTATGCCATCCCTGCTCAGGTCACAATATTTACCCAGGCTACTGATTGATAGTATTAAACCTTCTGCTTTACCTGGTCAGAGGAAAGAGGGCCAGTGATAAGTAATTAGAATTTGTGCTATTGTTAGAGCTTTTACATGATAGACAATGAGTCAAAGTGTATTTCTGAGGTCATGTATGTCAAATTAGGAAATGTAAAAGCTAGATGACTGTGCTGAATTCACAAACAACCTCACTATTTCCTCCTTGGAGTGACCAAACATTCATGCAGTCGTGCTCACTTTCTACTTCTGCTTTGTGATTCCTGCTGTAGTAACCGGCAGCAGCATGTAATGGGAAATGCTGTTTAGCTTCTTACCAATATAGGCTTTAGATTATCCAGAAGTACCTATCAAGTGTGTCCAAAGAAAGCTTTCTCTGATGCACAGGGAGGAGAAATAACAGAACAGTGTGGCTTTATACTACTGGAAACCAATAGCAACCAACTATTGGTTTCCAGTAGTTCCAGTTGCAAAATACTACCTGATGATGATGATAATAAATGTTTTTTTCCTCATAACATTACTTATTGCTTGGTTGTGAAAATATTCTGCAAAGATGATTTAATAATTGCCATTTCATATTACAGTCTAATTCATCAAAGCCAAATTTCTAAATCTACTTTGTTGTTTCCACATTTTCGTAATAAAGTAAAAGTGAACACTTGCACCAAGCAATCTTGATGTCATGATATCTGTCCTCTTAACCCTAACCCAAGATAAGTGAGATCACTTGAGATTCCTCTATTTTCCTGTATTTCAGGGAAATTTGGTCTCATCTTGGTCCTAATTTGACACTCTTTTGGCAGCTTTCTCTGGTCTAGTGCTACTTTTCACTTGTGTGACGACTTTGTTAATATTTATAGCCTGATTTGGTCAAACCAGTTTGTTATTGGGGTTAAAATATGCTGTTAAAGTTTAAAGTCCCCCGTCATATTTTCTTTAGCAGAAGTGTTTGTATATTGTATGAATGCAGGGAAACACAAACCAAATCCTGTTTAAAATGAGGTTTCAATTTTATATGTGGGTGTTGATATGGGGGGGGGGGGGGGGGGGGGAGTGGGAGGGGCGGGGGTATATATATACAGAGCTGTAGCTGAGTGCAGACTACTTCAGTTCAGAGTGACAGCTGTGTGGTACATTTGTTTTTGTACGTGTGTGTGTGTGTATATGTGTGTATGAGTGTGGGTTTCTCAACACAATCCCAGTCCAGCTGCTTTCACAACCAATCACTGGGGGACCCATGCAGCTGGAGCTTACACAAACCGGCTGTGTGCTGCTCGAGTCAGTGTAGACTGGCTCAAACCGGCTTACACCGGTTTTTACCTCAGCTGGCTGGTGAGGGGGAAATTTATGGGTTTATGAGGTAGAGGAGTGGCAACATATTATGCTGACTCAATTTAAAACATTCATGTGAAGTTCAATTTTATGCATAATATTATACTTTATCTGTTATCTATCTATATTATCTATTATACTTTAGAAAATAAGTGTCAAAGTTAATGCACTGAACTAATTATTTGTTGGGGTGTATGATTATAGCAGTAATTCAACTAATTCCATTAACGAAACCAACTAAAATGATTAAGTGAAACAGTCCTCGTTGTTTGACCATGTGATTTAATATTCTAATAAAAATGCCAAGGATGACGAGATTGAATCTTCTGGAGACAAGCGCTAAATCAATTAGCCCCCATGAATAGGCAATGCGTGTCCCACGGTGCAGAGAATTTTTAATAACAACAGGAATTTACCTAAAGGAAATTATGGAAATTAGCTGAAAGTCTGCTTAAGGCCTCTTATTAATCCTCGTTTGTTTGAAGCAGGAGTATTGTTAGCCCAGAGTTAAGAAGTCATGTAATAGCTCACATATGTACTTGTCACAGTGGTAAAGAAATATCACCAAGCATTGAACGTGTATCCCAGTGTTTGCCTTTTTGACCTCATTTGACTCGCGTCTCCTTTTGTGTCCTGTCTCTTCTGTCTTTAGTAAACGTTATGCGCTGTACAGTGTGCCACCAGGACTACAAACAGAGTGATATTATTGACAACTACTTTGTCAAAGATACCACAGAGGCTACCAGCACGTCTGATGAAAAGGCTGCACAGGTATGTCAAAACAGCTGGCCTTTGGGCCAGGTTGCTTTGTTCAATATGTGTGTCCACCTCCAGCGCTTCGCCTCGTAGGCTTCGCTCTACTGTTTGGATGGGTTTCGCACAACCTTAGGGGCTCTGACATTTTATTTTCTATCAAAGCAAAGAGAACGCAAAGTCTTATTTTGCCATGATCAAGGGCAGTTGTATCTTGATATGCACCAATTTCATTTTATCCAGAATGATTATAAAGGCCAAGAACTATTTACGTAAAGCCTTAGTAACAATAATAAGCAAAGCTGGCTTTGACATTAACAGCAACAAGTGCAGTGACATGCATCATTTTCCCTTATTCAGTTAACTGGATCATATACATACCATTTTATAGTCTTTAATGTTCCCTATATATTAAAGACAAAAGTTATATTTTGTTTTCCAGTTTATTTCAGTAATAATTGGTAATTCTTGTTGGGATGACAAGCCTACATCCATTTTTTTGTGATGACATAATTGATGGCTGCCAAGAGTGTTTCAAAGAGACGTTCATCCTGTGCCACAGGTTTGTCTGGGACTTTGCAGCAATATAATACAATAAAAAGAAATCAACCTTTATACCAAATGTTTACCTTTTCTCAGCAACATTTTTTGCCACTATAAAAATTTAAAGATATGGATAAAAAATGGTCTGCCATTGTTTTTACCGCACTGCCTCCAGCACTGTTCCAGTCCCAGAGAGAGATCTGTATAACTTTCAGTTTTACAGTCACAGAGAATTGATTAGTTTCTTCAAGCAGGATTCTTGCCAAGATCTTCAGCTGGAAGACTTAGTCAGATATTATTCCAGTCTTCTTCAGACATCTTCAAGAATTACTCTTTTGTTTCTTGTTTGTCCAAGATTATAAATATTTAACCTCTCTGGGCCAGTATCAGACATTATAGTGTCAAGCTCAATCTAAAAAGCTTTTTGCATAACAATTATGATATGGCAGCTAGACAATATGGTCAGAGCATTCAGGAGCCCACCATGCTTTGTATTGGAGCTAACAAAAGCCTCAGCAGCAGTATAATATGTAATTTGTTTTGAGTCGGCAAAAAGGGACATCTGTCCATCTGGAAATAGTACAGTAACAGGGCATGTTTGTTTTGTTTATTGTAGCGTTGTTCTTTTATTACATATACTATAACATAACATCTGCCAAGGATCTGAGCTAATGTGGCTACTTTCATCTATAGATATATTTGTTTTTTGTGACCACCATATATTGACATGACTAGATGGCATGCAATTGTTTTGATTACACTGGCTTTTGTCTCGTGAAACCTCAGTCTCTTGACCTCTCGATCTGTTAGTCAGACACACAATTTGCATCGTCCATTAAAGCTCCCAATTCAAACAAACAATTTAATGCTGTAAAAGACCCATGACCATTTATTTAGTGTAACCATCAGACCTCACTTTTCAAAGGACTGTAACTCCTGACCCTTAAGTTGTCAAAATAAATAATACATGTTCATTAAGTACATCTAAGTACAGTGTTGACTGTTGAGTCTTTTTGGTTTTAATATTTTCATCAGAATTTTCAAAACATCACTGAACTACTAGTATTAGTAAGTAAGCACTTTCACATCAGACATTTTTCTTCAGCCTGGAAATGTTTTATGTTGTCCCAAAGCGTGCTTTATTAAAGTAAAGTGTCAGATATCAAGGCAACATTATTTGATGATCCAAGCACATCTATGTTAAAGCTGTTTCAGCACCAGCTCTAATACAGAGACTATGACTCAGCTCTGATTCTGTCCAGACTTCTAGATGCTCATTGGTGTTATCTTCTCAAGGTGTGCACAAGTTGCGAGGACAATGCAGGAACCATAGGCTTCTGTGTGGAGTGTGGAGAATGGCTGTGTAAGACCTGCGTGGAGGCTCACCAGAGGGTCAAAATTACCAAGGACCACAAGATTCGCACAAAGGAGGACGCTGACGCTGCCTCCGGTAAGATGGCTGACCCTCACAGTGAAGGAAGCACCAACTGCAAAAGCCGTAATAAGATAAACCCCAGTCGAAGCACTGTGTATGTGGTGCTGCTTATAGGCTGTTGCTATGGCAACAGTGCAGCAGAGTCTGATTGCTTGGATGGTACCTTGAGCTGGGGAGACCGTACATCCTGAAGCTCTGACCGGAGTTTTTTGAGGCGTTCTCTGTCTGCTTTTGCAAAGTTCAACTGGCATTGAAATAAGCACTGGGGGTTTGACAAATCCTTCATTTGTTGCTACTGTCTATTTTTGTCTATTGCTCCGTCTTACACCAGATTCAATGATAAATTTTTTTATTTCTCTCTCGCCTGCTGAGCATCACTGGTGTCCTCTCTCCTGTGTGTCTATAGAGTCTGTTGGTACGCCGGGACAGAGACCTGTTTTCTGTCCCATCCACAAGCAGGAGCCACTGAAGCTTTTCTGTGAGACCTGTGACACTTTGACCTGTAGGGACTGCCAGCTGCTGGAGCACAAGGAGCACAGGTAGCTCAGCATGCAAACACTTGTTTTATTTCTAATGGATCACCATTTTAACTTTAACTGGTGTGGTACCAATATCTTTTTGACTTACTTCTGCCAGTAGTCAATATTTTGCACCATTTCCCACAGCATACCATAAGGTTTTTGATTGATTGTCTACTCTGCAGGCAGCCATCGGTTTCAGCTTAATTCAGTACATAACGGTTGCAGAGAGCTGAAACATGAAACACACCAGCTTTATGTTTGTGTAACTGGGGGCGTGAAAGACCAATTTTTGGGCAAATAGGTTTCAAGATGTGTTGGTCACAAACAAAGACACTAGTCAACTTTATGGCAGCAGAGATAATACAAGGACAACAGTGCAGTTAATACACAATAGAATTATATCCTTCCCGGCTAAGTCATTTTTCCCACATTGGGCTTTGTCAAGTTTATTTGTATAGTTCATTATCACATGCAGTGTCTCAACATTGACAACGATTCATGCAGTTAATAAACTTATTATCATTCAGTTCTTTGAAAGTTGTTGGTGACTATTTGTTTGTTACCCATCTACTCTCAGGTACCAGTTCCTGGAGGAGGCTTTCCAGAACCAGAAAGGCATCATTGAGACCAGCATGGCCAAACTACAAGAAAAGAAGAATTACGTCCATTACTCTGTCTCTCAGGTGCAAAGCAGGTAAAGGTTTTTCATCACTATCTTCTTCTCCTCCAATGCAGTCAGCAGTTGTACAGGTGGCTAGTGTCTTTAATTTAAGTGGTTTACTGTGTTCTTTTTAATCCAGATTAAAAGAGCTGAGTGAGACGCATAAGAAGGTGGAGCATGAGATCAAAATTGCAGTGTTTACTCTAATAAACGAGATCAACAAGAAGGGCAAGTCCTTGTTGCAACAGTTGGAGGTAAGAGAATATTATACAAGACAGTCTGGCCAAGAGCTGCGTGTTGCTGAAAAAAAAAAACACTCAATAATATTATTACACTCATTTATTATAACAGTTTTTTATATGCATTTATGAGAGCTCAGCCTGTGCATTGTGGTCCTGTACTAGAACATACTAAGTTTACTCATGTGTCGGCACAGATGAATATGATGTGACATCCAGCTGTACATTTTTCACAGTGTACTCACATCTTCTCATTTATTTGATGTGTATATATCTCGATGTAGCGATAGATTCTTTTTGATGAACATGCTCTCAGATGCTATGAATTACACATTTTCATTGATTTCTTCTCTCACATGCTCTACTGCCTTCATATCTTTACTCAGTTCTATCATTAAAACCAGTTTAATACTTGACCACCTCCCCATTTGCTGTGCTTTTATTTATTTATTTTTCTTTGCTGCACTCTATTATCCACTGCTGCAATAACCCAAGCTCCCACGGGGATCATTACGTTTTAATCTTATCAAATCTAATTATTTAATCCATCTCCATGCATATGCTAACATTTTTGTAATAGCTTGGGTAGGGATTTGTCTTGGTCTGGATTCATTCATTAAACTGTGGTGTTCAGGCTCTTTCAGTAGCTGTCCCCTAACCAGAATAATCTCACTTTTTGTCTAGAGTGTGACCAAAGAGCGCAGTATGAGGCTTATGGCTCAACATAAGGATACAACCCAGCTTGCCCAACAGATCCAACATGTGCTCAAATTCTGCCACTGGGCCATCACGACTGGCAGCAGCACAGCACTTCTCTACAGCAAGAGGCCGGTATGTTTGCCCCAGATGTTCAGAGGTTTCAGAGGCTAAAAGCCGACAGTGTACTCCAAACAAAACAGAATTTACCTCACAAACAACATGACAGATTTGCAACCATGAAGAAACTGCATTTGGTTTTGATTGGACTGCAGATTTCTGCTGTACGTCAGGGGAATTGCATTAGTTCCAGTGTTAAATTCTTGTTTTGAAGAATGCCTGAGTTGTATCTGCGTCAGACCTCGTCATCATTGTCAGGTGAAGTTTCGTAGCTACTGATGTTTTGCTACCCTGCAAGTCTTTATTTGAGTATCAGTCTCTGATCATGACGTTTGTTTTGAAGTACACTGCCGGCCCAGTCTTGTCTAGATGTGAAGTTGCAGAACCAGCTTTTTGTCCCACATTACGGGGATGGGATCTTTTTTTTTTTTTTTTTTTTTTTGGTTGGCCTCTGTCACATGGATTTGACTACTTACCACAAGACAGTCAGCAAATTAGATAATTGAGATAACTTTATTGTGGGATTGTGGAGTAATGCCCCCAAAGGGCATGTTAACAAATGGGCTATTTGTTGCTCTGATATAGCCAGGCTTAGCGACTAAAGGAAATTATTCTGTGTGTGTGTGCGTGCATGTAGATTCTGTTCCAGCTTCGCCAGCTCTTCAAGGCAAGACTGGAGCCAGCGCCCCAGGCCAATGGAGTTGTGCGCTTTTTCTGTGACCCCACGTTCTGGGCCAAAAACGTGGTGAATCTAGGTGAGAGGAATCTATTACCTCATCAGTCAATATTTCTTTGCATCAAACATTACTTTCAGGTTTTTATTGACTTATGCAAATCAAGATTGAGATGAGAGTGGTCTTAATTTGCCATTTAAATTGTTTCATCTGATATTTTAGTCTTTGCATTCTTATTTATGCATGATACCCATCATCTAGCCTGCCAGATTAAATCTTGCGTTTTTATACAGGGGCCATATACAGCTTGAACATTAAGCAGTAATAAATTGATTAATGCGTCCTGCGGCTGCTGTATAAATACAATATTTCACAGATGTCTACTGCATGTGCACTTCTTGCTTTGAAGTCCGCTCACTGTCATTACTCTTCTTCTACTTCCAGGTAATTTGGTAATTGAGAAGCCACCTCCGCCTGCGCAACCGCCTGGTGTAATGGTAGGAGGACCACCCATTTCACCAGGTCAAGGTCACCCCGGCAAACACCCAGGACAGATCAACCTGGCCCAGCTCCGGCTGCAGCACATGCAGCAGGCAGCTTACGCCCAGCAAAAACAGCAGCAACAACAACAGCAGCACCAGCAGCAGATCCAGCAACAGATGCGCATCGCTTCACAAATGTCCCAGCAGCACGCCCGACAGACCGGCCCGCCCATGGTTCAGCAGCAGGTATGAAAACATTCACCACTGTGGAACAAGATGGAGATGTTGCTCTCTGGTTCACCATGTTGCACCGGTTATAGGACAATTAATGGCACCTCGCCAGTAATTTCCTTACTTAATGACGGCCTGCAAGCCCGATGTTAGTCTGAGATATCCTACTTTAAGTTTTCCTCTTTACAGATATCTTTGTATAAATGTTTGTACATATGATATATTTTTGCATACTTTTGCACATATTGTTTTCTCTGTTAGCAATTGATTTAATGTGAACTTACACCAGCAAATTCTGATCTATTATTTATTCATAGTACGTGTGTGTACATATTTATTTATTTATGTAGCACAGACAAGGTTTTTCCTTGGGAGATTTATTGATTGTTGTCATACACTATTGGATTTTGAACTTATTGTATACAGTACTATGTACACTACTATAATTATGTGCATGATCATATACATACACACTATATATTTTTGTATTATTTTGTGTGTATTTATGTATGTATGTATTGTTGACCCTGGTATGTATGTTTGGCGCATGAGAGTTTAAAGTCACATGACTACATCATGTGACTTGTATTCATGTATATATTTAAGATGACGTCCTTGAGTCTGATGAAGAGCAGGTGTGCTCGAAATGTCACCTTGGTGCAATAAATTCCAATCGGACATTGGAGCCCTGCAGTGTGCGAGCTGTTTCTTTGTTTTTTCACTTTCAGCCCAGCACCTGCCGGCTTCGGTTTGGATGTGCGTGCATACTCCTTCCTGTTTACATTATTTGCCATGGTCGTGTTTATCCAGTGATCTGATTTCCACACACTGTTTCTCTGTGTGTATGTGTGATTTCTTACCAGCCTCCAAGGCTCATCAGTATGCAGCAGCTCCCGAGAGGGCCCGGGGGTATGAACGGTGGGCCAGGTCCCCCCATGTACCCGTCATCCCACCACATGCGTCTACCGGGTCTGCCACAGGGCCGGATGCCCTCAGCACAGCCGAGACATAACGGACAGCAGTATCCCACCATGATGCAGCCTCAGCTACAGAGACAGGTCAGCACAAACACACATTGGGTTCAATGTATGGAAACAGATGAACAGATCCTATTGTGGTGTTTATACAGGATTTCACATGTGATGTTTTGATGACGCAAATGTGACTGTTGAACCGTTGTTTAACCCAAAATGTCACTTCTAGTGTGACAGCAGTTACTGTATAGATACACGAGGCAAGGCTGGGCTGAAACAACCAAACAGCCTACCTGACAAACCAATATACAATATTTGCAGTATATTGTTTGAGCATCCTTTTTATGTAATGCATCGGATAATTGTTCAATACTAACACACACTAACACACACTGAAATTCTACTAGTCTGTAGAAATGCAGGCGTCGTCAGGCTCTAACAGATATATCTACTTTTCCTTGTGTGTATTTTTATTTAATTTATTTTTATTTATTATTATGCTTTGTTTAGACAATGATTCTTAAGCTGACTTCTTATTAACAGTAAGACCGTTACTGTCCGTCACCAGAGAGCATTAACAGGTTTTAATTGTAAAAAGTGCAACTCAGAACATGTATTTCCATTCCTTGGAAAACAAATTTAAGGAATCCTAATCAAAAATGTTTGTTAATGTTATGCACTTAAGTGAGAAAATAATATTGGCTCAATGTGTAACATTGTTTTTGTTAAGTTTCTGCAGTGGAAAAGGATGTTATATCTGCCTAAAGGCAGATTACTTCGACTTAAAGCTGCTGTTATTCAAATGAAAATGCAAATCAGTTTGTCTGAACTAAAATGCAAAATTCCAGTTTGCATTTTATTTTCAAGTTTAAGTAGCATATTGTCTGCCAGTTTAAAAACATTAAAATGTATCGCCCATTTCCTTTTTAGAGTTATAGGTGGGAATACACTGAGAACTATTTTCAGTTTTAATTTTATCGCATTTTCAAACATTTAAATGTGGTTTTTATAATTTAATTTTGAGCATACACATGGCAAATTAAATTTACGTTTGATTAAAAAATTGGATTTAAATACTGACATACCTGACCTTCCATAACCAAAATCCAGACATGACAACTAAAACAGATGTTTAACAAGAAATACGTTATTTCACTTAAGTTTTCAGAGAAGGGTGCAAAGGTACTGTTTCCTCATTCAGTCCAGTTTAGCACTGCCTCACAGATGTATCTATACATATAAAGCTGTTTATTTTCTGAAGTCAAGTATAAAAATGTACATTTACTGCCTGCATGTAAGACTAGGTAAGAGAAACCTCCACTATATCCAGCCCCTTTTGTCTTTGTGTCCAGATGTCTATAGAATCTGAGATGAGCCACCAAAGGTTTCGTTTCTTACTACAATCAGGGGTTTGGCACCTTTTTCCTACTTTATTGTGTCTTGTGTAGCATGTGTTCTCACCCAAATGCATGATCATGCAACCATCGTGTTTTCACAACATTGATGAAACAAAGCGAGTGACCTGTCAATTGTTCCTGCCCCCTTCCTTTCTCTCTTCCTTTCTTCTTTTCCTCCTTTCTTCCCTCCCCTTTTCTGTTACTGTCCTTCCCTCCCATGGTTCTCTTTTCTTCCATCCCTCCTTCTCTCTTTTTCTGTGCAGCATTCCAACCCAGGGCACGCAGGCCCTTTCCCGGTGGCGTCCCTTCACAATGCCAACCCCACAAGTCCCACCAGTGCCAGTATGGCTGGTGCCCACGCTCACCGCGGCCCTACCAGCCCCATCATAGGTCCCATCGAGCTCATTCCCTCCGTCACAAATCCTGAGAACCTGCCCTGCCTACCTGAGATCCCGCCCATTCAGGTGTGCACATTCTAACCAAGTATGTTTGTTTCAAGCAGGGTAGGACATGTAACATTTTTTAATCCACCTGCCACTTATAGTATTTTGTCTGCCAATTTAAAACAAAAAAAAAAGAAAGTTAGGAATCTGACCATTTTGAGACAAAGGAGAATGAATGTCTTATGTACATTTGGAGAAATTCTAAAATATGCAATATAAACAAATTAGAGAGAATGAAAAGAAAGGGGAAAAAAATCATTCATTTTCACTGAATCCTTAATTCTTTTGTAAAAATGCAGACATCTTGAGTAACTTTGTTAATATTTTCCTTACCACTGTGGTTTTCTGGTATCACTAGCTGGAGGATGCAGGTTCCAGCAACCTTGGACACATCCTGTCTCGCTACATTACAGCCAGCACGCAGCATCAGTTAGGCTCAGTTGACATGAACCCGTCACCTGGACTGTCCACACACTCTCCTGGATCTTCAGGTATCCACACCTTCATGTCCCTCACAGCATCTCTCATTCACATCAAACTGAACCTCCTGTTAAAGATTTTTTTCAGTCTTTACTTCATGCTCGCTAAAGTTGGCCTGATCAGATTCATGACAACGTCACAGACTTTATGGATTCAGATACAGGTCCAAATGCCAATGCATTGGCTCTGAATGTAAAATAGTCACAATCAAATGTAATATATAATAAAATATACTTACTGGACAGCAACAAAAGTATTAAAACTAAATTATTTAACGTATAAGCCATCCTAAATTCATTTTCCAGAAATGTACCTTATAATTATATGCTATATGATATTACCATGTTATAATAATATTTAAAGTGTTCCATCCATCCCTTCATTATACTGTTTACTTGTAAATGTCAGTAATTTAGTTCCTGCTTAAATCCTGTGTACATTTTTATATTGAACTAGAGAAATTAAACTTTGTACAATACATAAGAAGTGATCACTGCTGCTTTACCACATATTTATCACCTATTTCCTCATTTCTGTCTGTAGGTCTGTCCAACTCACACACACCAGCACGACCTTCTAGTACGTCCAGCACAGGCAGCAGAGGAAGGTAAGAAGATATGACATGTTTTCTGTTTATTCAAATATTGTGTGGAAATGTTTCCTAGTTGTCAAATTGTCAGATTCCAAGTTAACAGAATAAATAGATTATCCAAGGACAAACTTAAGTTGAGTGTTTGATAGTTAAGTCATAGATTTTGGCTAAGTTTAGGTTAATCCTGAACACCTACAGTGATTACTGGTTTCATTTGACTACCTTGGTGTAGCAGAGAGCTTCAGCATTAAGGCAGCAAATGTTTGCGGGTCTGGATGTAGGATAGACACCAGAGGGCAGCATAGATTTGTGCATACAGTCTGTGCGTAAACTGAGGTTAGACACCCACAATAAGATTTTTCATCTCAAGCTATAACAGATAAATCCACCAACTCATCATGTTACATTTGCTGAGTATCACTGACACCTTGATACCAGAACTGTAGACTGACCGGAAAAGCAGTTTTAAGAACACGGGCTAGCACATCACAAGATGCTGCTTGTTTGCAAGTACACACGTTTGTTCAAAAATCATGTATGATTCAAAGTTTAAACTAGATATGATTATTGAAAACTGGTTGAGGGAGAACAAGAGAAGAAAGTGCACAAGGGATAAGAGGGCGATGAGAAGGACGAACTTAAGGGGCTTAAACTGAAATGTCAGATGGTAGCAGAAAAAAATGTATCTCTAATACTATAGTCTCAATGAAATAAAAGGGTGTAGTTGTAATTAGTAGTTACTTGATTTGATGTTGTTATGAGTTTAAACTGCATGAATGTTCTCCATGATTTGTTTTTGTGTGTGTGTTTAAGCTGTAGCTCTGCGGGGAGGGCGGGGCCTGGAGGCGGAGCTGCGGTGGAGCAGGTGAGGGTGAAGCAGGAGCCTGGTACAGATGACAGCTACAACTGTCCAGCTTCTTCTCTGAAGACGGAGCGAGGCAAAGATGCAGGGAGGAGTGCTTGCATGGTATGAATACAGTCCTTTTTCCATTAGTTTTAAATCAAGCCTCAGGGTTTAGGAATGTGATAACATCACACTGCACTAATCTACCATATGTGTTGACAGCTGATTATCTGTGCAGCACTGTGGTTGTGGTCAGCTTACATAATGATACGACTCGCACTGTCGCAATAGCTAATTGTGAATATTGTGCAGGAACACAGATTTACAGAGTGTGATAACCGCGTGTTGACAAGTGTAAATCCAACTGAAGATGATGATGTTGTTGACCAGAAATATTTGGTCATTTATGGTCTTACCCAAAACATAAATATCCGTTGTAAGAAATGTCAAACAACGGGTATATTGTTGTTTATATTGCTTTTGGACATTTATTATTTATTGTGATTACATTTTCAGCCACATCGCTCTGCACTATGCATGAATGACTTGTGCATGATCCAGACAGAATCCATCGATCTTTGATATGCCCTTTTTATTAATATATAATTAAATTTGAAAGGCTATGAGGAAGATGGAAAATGCAGTGTTGAAAAAATGGGGAAATGGATAACAGTTTTTACATGTGCTATGACTGATTAAATAAGAAAAGTGAGGAGATAAACTTGGACTTATTTATGTAATTAATTTTACTTATCAGATAGCCTGTTAATGACTTTTGTTCCTTCAGGGGCTCCATACTTACAGACTGTAATGGAAAATATGTGTGAAAATGAAACAAAAATCCGAAAACGGTCTTATGTTTTGATGTGTATGTTTTCCTCCAGATGAGCAGTCCTGAGAACAGCCCTCTCCCTGTATTGGGAGTCGTATCTGCAGGTCAAGATGCTGTCAAGGCTCTAGGGGAGCGCATCAAAACCGAGCCCCAGTCTGAGACACCTTGTTCTGGACTAAATGGCTCCAGTACCTCCACCTCCTCTACGTCCACTACCACTATGACCTCCACTACCTCGTCGTCCACTGAGAACAGCAGCAGCACCACCGCAGGCTCTCGGCTCACTAACGGAAACTTGGACAAAGGGGCAGAGACAAAAGGGGTCGGGGCGTCGGCTGAATCGGCCAATCCGGGTGGGAAGGAAGATGACCCCAATGAAGACTGGTGTGCTGTTTGTATCAACGGTGGTGACCTGCTGTGCTGTGACCACTGTCCCAAGGTGTTCCACATGAAATGCCACGTACCCACCATCAAAATCTTCCCTAAGTAAGTGGTCAGCATAAGTGACTGATGTCCAGTCCAAAGGTTGGACACACCTTCCCTTTCTCTTGAATGAGAAAATGTGTCCAAACCTTTGACTGTCCAAACCCGCTCAGGAAACTCACACACCTCCAGGTTTAATAGAATTTGACCATTATGGTTAATGGCAGACAGACTGTTTTCAGTGAGGCAGAAAAAGAGAACAGAAACAGACGTGCAGAACAACACAGAGGCAACCGTAAAACCAGAACATGTTTTAGATATTGACATAGTTGATACCTGATCTGTAGTAAGAGGGCTGTACTAGCAGAAAGACACTATCCGAAGAAACTCCACAATGTTCTTCTTGAATCATTTGGTGTTAATTGACTGTGCAGATGAGGTTAAACAGAATATGATGGTAACATAATGTCCTCTGTGTGATGTTTGTGTCTCAGAGGGGACTTTCTCTGCACATTTTGCCGGAGTCTAACCAGTCCTGAGATAGAGTACTGTGACGACAGCAGGAAAATCAAAGGAGAGCAGGACCTGAATCCTGAGGACCAAAGGGTCAGTACAGCGTGCACATCCTCAGAGGCCTCTTTATGGTTACTGCTACACTGCTAATTCTCTCTCATCTTCTCTGTGCAGAGATGTGAACGTCTCCTGCTGTACATCTTCTGTCATGAGCTCAGCGTGGGCTTCAGGGAACCTGTTCCTAGCTCTGTAAGTAGCTCCACATGAGAGACACACACACACACACACACACACACACACACACGCAGCTCTGCCAGTTGCATCATGTGATGTCCCAGGTCCTGTAAGATGTTCTTTTGACCAGTTAGTCAGTTACTGGCCTCATTCCTGATCCCATAAAGGTTTCCCTTCCTTCTTCTCCTCATGTGGTGACACAGGTTAATTTTTACTCCTTTGCTTTTCCACATCCACTCTCCTCCTTGTTGTCGTCCTGCCCAAACAGATGTGCATCAAGATGTTTGAAGTAGACACGGTTGCTAATTGGAATTTCAAAGCAAAAAATAGATGCCTGTTTACTTAATTTTTGAACAAACTGTAACTTTTAGTTAAATTACAAGCATGTTTTATCCTTTTTGGAAATCAGAACAATTTCAAAATGCAACACAAAATCCTGGCAGCAAGTGTTTTGTGTCCCGTGTGCTGCTATTTTTCTTTATTTTATTGCACACTGTGTATCATTTTTTTCTGTGATTAATAATTGATTAGTTGGTGCTTGGTAGCCTTATTATTTTATGAGCTCATAATATCCCTTGAGACGTGCTTGGGATTAAGCGCTATACAAATGAACATAATTTCACATCGCCTGCATGTTCGCAAAGCGGGTCACTGGTAATCATAATCAGGTCTGATTAATGTGTTTTCAAGATGATTGAAAGGAGAGACCTTTTCATTAATTAAAGGAAAAAAAATGCCATAAATATCATCTTATAAATGAGTGGTTGTGAAGGGATTCACTTGACTCTGCAGGTGCTAGAAGCCCTTCCTAATATTTCTGTTCTTCTGCCCTAAAAGTATCTGGATCTTAGAGAGAGCTACAGCTATAACACTTGGCAGATAGATTCAGATCCTCACCCACTACAAAAACAAAAAAGGGATATTTTAGATTTTGTTAAATGTGGTTTGTGTGAGTTACTCTCAGGTTGTTGCATTATGGGGATTAGCTCTGGGTGGGAGTCTGAAATGAGCCCCAGTATTAAACAAAAACATCTCAAGATGTTCATTTGTAAGACCCAGTTCACATTATAAAAACTTGGTTCTCTGGTCTCCAGTCTGGTCTCTGGCCTCTCAATATCTCACCATTACTTTGATGTACGCCAGTGTATATTTCTCTGCACTACAGGGTGGTTGCATATCAGGCTGCTCAACAGCTGTATAGTGAAACAGTGCTCTACAACAAAGAAGCTCTATTTCCATGTTCTCATACCACCACATGGCATAAAATCCCAACTCTCCTTAAAGGCCAAAAAGTTGTACTAATTGCAGTTTCCCAAACCCTTGTTTGGAGTTGATGTCTGTTATCTATATTTCTGTTGTTTCTACCAAGATGCAAGTCCCCCGCTTCACATTTTCAAGGCAAATTGAAACAGTCATCCCCTGACATAGTTAAGAGATATTGTCTGACCCACGTTTGTTAAACCTAGGTGCCCAACTACTACAGGATCATCAAGAAGCCCATGGACCTGAAGAAAGTCAAGAAGAAGCTGCAGTTACGGAGCCCCCAGTATTACCAGTCCATCCAGGAGTTTGTGTCCGATATGCGCCTGGTCTTCAAAAACTGTGCAAAGTACAATGAGGTGAGCAGCATGAGTCTTAAGCTTGCTGTGGGGAATGGCATCTGCTTGTATGTGTGCATGCAGACAAGGGTTAGACTGATATGGGTTGAAGTTTAAATTGCAATGAGCCAATTCAAAGACTGTAAACAGATTACCCCCAAAAACACAAGCCTAAGACATTAGGCCTTTAAATGAATAATTATAAGTGAACAATGACACAAATAAATAAAACAATGTTTATAAAGCAGTGTTAGATATACCATATCACTTCACTGAAGGCCAGTGTTGACAAACCAATATATTGGTCTAACCTTAATGTGGAGACAAACCCTGACACTGGAAAAGGAAGTGGGAAGTGGTGCTTAGAGCCTGCTGTGTGCGTACCAGTTTTGTCCACTTACTAACACTGGCTGACAGAGGATTGTAGTGTAAAGGCGTCATTGTGCTCTTGTCACATGGCTGCGGGAACACTGTCCGAACCCTGTTAACACTGTCTGTATCACATATGATAAATCAAAAGTTTGGTTTTTAATGGATGGCTGTGGTCACTTGATTATCTTATATTTCACATGGGGGGAAATGTGTATTTGAATGTATATTATTTATTTATGTTGCTTCTTTACATTTTGATGCCCTCTGTCTGTACTGGAACACAGTTTATTACCCAAGTTACATACAGTCTTGCTTGATATGTCACTAGTATGGGTCTATTATAAAGTATACTGTATATGCTCATGTGTTATACCTTCCAACCACATGAGGGAGCTTCTATTGATCAAGTGGTGTCTGGAATAACACCTCAGACTACCCTGAGACCTCACTTCATTTAGCTAATGGTGATAGGACAGGCTCTGATCCCCGCAGGACAACCTCACCATACATATGATGTTATTATATCACCAAAATTAACAGCAAGCAGGGTCTTGTGAAGGATGTTGTGTAGTTTTTAGTTTGCATGATTAAACAATATAGAGAAAGATATTTCATCACTGTAATTAGATTACTCAAATCTTAAAGTCATTAATTGGTGATTAATCACTCATGTGACTAATCTAGATTTTCAAGATAGATTAAAGCTCTTTCCATTGTTATATCTCCCAGAATGAGAGGCTTGTAAACCTGTGAAACAATTCTTATTACAACAAATTAAATCTGTATGATTAAAGAATTTGTTTAATATTCAGTTTTATATGAACAAAAAGTGGCTTTAGGAAAATCCCTGCTGTACAATTAGGCAAGTATGGGTAATATCTTTTATAATCAGTGCCTACACACATACAAAACAAAAATCTTTTTTTTTTCATTTCTAGATGTGAGCATTAGGAAAAAGTAGTGATAAATGAGTATCTACAAAATCTAGATTAACTAAAAAGGAAAGTTATTGCTGTGATCTTTTTGAGTGCTTTGAATAAAATTAAAAGATAGCGAGAAAAACCTGCCAATCAACCAGTTATACAGACTTAAACTTAATGAAAATTATGTTGTTCAAAGGCCATCAGAAGTTATGATGGAGGCCTTTGGAGAGTGGCAGTGCTAAAAGCACCAGTTAATTGAAGCCTTTGATGATGTTAATACTTTCATCAAGTGTAAACTATTTTCAGTCACCACAGTTACATAATCAATGATTGATTCATTCCTGTAATTAGATCAGCTGTAAAGATAACATTCTTGACATATATGATCAACATATAGAACCTTAAATAATGCATTTATTTACCGGCAGAAACATCAAAGACAGACTTATAAGAGCTGACATTTCATACAGAGAATATGCTGCAGATATATAAACTAGTTAAACTAAAGTTGTCACTCTTTTCGTAGTGTTTCCTGAAGCCTGTTAACTAATCAGACTAAAGAAGTAGACTGAATGCAGACGTCACTTGCTGTTAATTTCTGCAGTAACGACTTGGTGATGCACTCCTTGCAGGCTTGAGCACAGTAGGCCGTAAACAGATTTCCGATCGGTTATTATCTAACCTGCCTGTGCTGTGAACTCTTTTCTTCCCCCCCTGCTGCTTCACTTGTCTTTGTTGTAATGTTATTGCCCCTTTTTAGATGTCTCGAATAATCCAGGTTTATGATGAGGAGAAACAGATTAATACGCAGGTAAGCCGTTTCAAATAGAGCACAGATGTCCTGTCCCCTCCCACTGAGGCTCCAAGAAATGTTTTTGCCCCTGACCTTAATATAGAGCAGCAGACTCGTAAAAATTACACATAAAAAGGCTGAAAAAATTGATTGAACTTTGCTTTTCATCTTAATGAAAAGTGGTAAGAACAGTGTGATATATCACAGGGTGTTCTGAGGTCCTGGAAAAAGCCTATAAATGTCTTTTATTTGGTTTAATTTACTGCAAAGGTCTTGAGTCCAGGTCATTTACTGTTAGGGTGTGATTCTAAAATATAATGTAATGTAGATGTGTTCTGCGTTTCATTTTATGAGGGGCTGTGTAAGCCATAATTAATTATGGGCCTCTCACATACATTCAGTCATGAAAAATACATGCATGTAGGGCTGGGCAAGTAATTGAAAAGTAACCAAAAACGACAGTACGGCCCTAATTTAACTTTGTCAGTACATTTGTTAAATTCATTCCCTCATACAGAATGTCCGCCTACAGTTCAAAGTGATGTGAACTTGCAAGACATTTGCAAGATATGTAAAATGGAGTCTTCTTTTACTTTTAATTTCCTGTTTTAGCAAACAAATACCTAAAACTGCTTAACCACTGAATACAGTAAATAAATGTCCAGTCATAACGCAGGGTCAGTAGAAATAATTAATAAGAGCTCTGCCGTGAGGACGGAGAATCTTGTGCTCGGGTTTATTTAATAAGATATTGTTTGATTAATCATTACAGAGGTAAATGTGACAATCACCACTAGATGTCACTATATCTTACACACTGGTCCTTTAAGGCCAATTTCCTATATTTGGTTCAAATTTTATTCTAGTTAGAGGTTTGTGACCCCTGAACTAATTGGAAGACATTTCAGAGTCAATCTGAAATGCCTCAAACAGCCCTGGTGTGAACACGCTCTTAAATTTATATAGAAATTTTTGTTTGGTGACTGTTAATTGTATTGAAGTGTTTCAAAACTAGCCAAATTGTGAAACTCTGAAATGTGGAAATGCTTCATGGAGCCACAGTGGGACGGGGTTGGGGCGGCAGGATATCTCTGCTCTGTACAGCAAGGTTGAGCCGGGGCCACCCTGCCACCAGAGGTCTTAACCAGATCTAATTTGTCTCCTCATTCTCCTCTTCCTCCTCCCTGCTTCAACCCATTCATTCCTCCCGCTCAATGGAACTGTCATACCCTGCTTTCTCCATATCACTCTTCTCCCACCCCCTTCCCCTTCCCTTCCTCCTCCTCCTCCTCCTCCGGCAGGCGGGATCGGAGATGGCGATATCCGGCAAGGCGGTGAGTCTGTACTTTGAGGATAAGCTGCAGGAGATCTTTCCAGGGCAAAGCTTCCCTGAAACACCTGAACCCGAGTCTCTGGAAGTAGAGGAAAAAGAGGAGGTTGACACGGACGACTCCGGGGAGGACTTCATACAGCCCAGACGCAAACGATTAAAAACAGATGAGAAAGTGGTCCACATCAAGTGAGAACAAACCACAAGAGAAGTGAAAAACTGTCTTCCCACGTCCCACACTTGTCCTTTGTTTGAGGCAGCAAACGAAAAGGACGAGATTCGCTGTACAAACTGCTTGGTTTATCTCATCCTTGCCTTTGAAAGATTTACTGTCAACTACAGGAGACGTCTGCCTTTATCAGAACTCTTGAGGACAGAAACACAGAAGAGCTGCATTCCCTCCTTATTTCATGGACGCTCAAAAACGTGCTTGTACAGATTTTGAAGTAGGACTTGTTTTGAAGTAGTTAAGTTAATGATTGTTTTCATTTCTTTTCTATCAAACATTTTATTTGTAGATTTGTTGTGACAATTGCTTTATAAAACACATAAATCTCCTGTTCCCAGTTCTTAATGTATTATATCTATTCTTTGACATGAAACCTACCAAGTATTTGTATGACTTTGTGGAAGCGTTATGTAAATAAGAGAATCTAGCCCACTGAAGGTATTCCTACAGTATAGATGTTTGGGTGCGTCATCAATAAAACCTGTTCTTGAAATATATCAAAGAAAATGCGTGGTGTGGAGTACGGTTGGGGTTGCCAGAGATTTCGTCAAGGGTTAGTTCACCCAAGTTTCTCACCAATACAATGGAGGTAAAAGGAATTTATTGTGATGCTCACAGAATCAACCAAGACTGAGCGTTTACAGCCATGCTAGCAGGTCTGTGAGGCTGTACTAAGGCAAAGCAGTTATGTTATAGTTATGTTTACCAGTTACGATAACATTTGCTGATTATCAGTAAAACAAAGTAAAGCAGAAACTGATGGAATGTTATTCATTTTTCAAGTATTTATTCATAAACCAAAGTACTGGACAAATTGAAATATTGACTTGGTGATGGTGCTACATGTCTGTACTAAATTTCATGGCAATCCTTCCAATTGTTGAGATACAGACGGGAGACAATTTAAAGGAAAAACCAGTACAGGTCTGAATGCTTGACACCTACAGTGAGGGGATCTGGCGGCTCTGTTATGCTTTTGGGGGCATTTTGCTGGCCTGGTTAGGGTCCACTTGTCCCCTTAGAGGGAAGGGTCACTACAAATCAATGCTTGCAAAGTTGTTCTGATTGATTACCTTTATCCTATGATGAAACATTTCTATCCTGATGGGAGTGGTCTCTTCCAGGATGATAATGCCCCAATTCACAGGGCACGAGGGGTCACTGAATGGTTTGATGAGTATGAAATGATGTGAATCATATGCTATGACCTTTACAGTCACCACATCTCGACCCAACCGAACACCTATGGGTGATTTTGGACTGATGTTAGACAGCGCTCTCCAGCACCATCATCAAAACACCAAATGAGTGAAAATCTTTTTGAAGAATGGTGTTCATCAGCCTTGACATTGATCTTACAGTCTCTGAACTCTTCTGGAGGAATGAACACCATTCTCCAGAAACCACTCCCATCAGGATAGAAATGTTTCATCATAGGATAAAGGTGATCACTCAGAACAACTTTGTATTGATTTGCAGTGACCCTTCCCTCTAAGGGGACAAGTGGACCCAAACCATGCCAGCAAAATGCCCTCCAAAGCATAACAGAGCCACCAGATCCCCTCACTGTAGCGGTCAAGCATTTAGACCTGTACCGGGTTTTCCTTTAATTTGTCTCCCCTCTTTATTTCAGTCTATGGTCTGGATCACAGTGGTCCACACAGACCAACATTGCTGTCTGTGCTGATTAAGTGGATAAAAATGACCAATAAAATCTAAGAGCTACATCTCTTTATACAAACAGGCTCCTCTTGACTTTGGATTAGACCTCACTGCTTTCAGTATTTCTACCAAAGATACGGTCTCTTTGGAAACTGAGAAAGTATTAAAATAGTTTTTGTAACTTTGGTGAATATGTACTAGATATTGTCAAATTACTTAAATATTTCTTTCAAAAATGAAAGAAATATTGGAAATAAGAAACAACAATAAGTAACTATCACTTCTAGTTTGTAAATGGCTTTTTTCACAGCAGATATTTCGACCTGTGATAATATAACTCACAGGTGTGTTGTAGTGTCCCAGACAGCCACGACAGTGAGTCAGCAGACACAATACCAGGACCCTGAAACTGAAGCAGCTAAATGGGATTCAGCCATCATTCAGTTTATTATTTACACCTGAGTTTTTACTAAGGTGTCACGTCAACATTTCTTCTGTTACTGCCATGGCCACTTGATTAAATTGTTAGCAATCTGAACTATGGCCAAGTTTAAACTTAACTTTTCAGCAACTGTCATCATATTTTAGAGTACATTATATAAATGTATTAGACATGACATACACGAGGGCATATAGCTTGTTAAGTAGAGGTGAACCGTTTCCTTTATTTTGTTCCATGTGAACCACAGGAAGAGTTTTTATGATTAGAAGAAGCTGATAAGAGATTGTCAGGCTGTGTTTCAGCCCCTTCTTTATGTCGTAATAAGCTGAGCCCTAAAACACACAAATCTACTTCTGCAGAAGTAGACTTCTTGAAGCGAACCTGAGACAAGACCGCAGAGCTGACATCAGCGCAGTGTGGTGCTGAGTCGTCAGTCTGACAGATGGTCAGCTGACACTTTCTGTGTCACCTCAGAAACTTCGGAAACAGCATCTTTCCCTTTTCATTCAAAGTCGGACGTTGGGTTTAATCGTCTTTTCCAGGTAGTATGTTCCTTCTTGACACTATTTACTGTTTTGCCTGGGCGTCAGTAAACTGAGTCTATTTTTGTGGAGAAAAAGGAAGCAGTTTTCTCGTCATAATTTCTCCTTTTTATGACAATTTCTTAAACGCCATCATCACTCAGTGACCTCTGCCTGACTGCTGCTGCACCAACATCTCCATAGTTCACAGAGTGATAACATTTGCATACAAGGCTTGCTTTGTATTGGATGGAAATGCATATGTGAATTGTAGCTATTGGGTATTTTTCACGGCTGCATACTAAAATGCAAAAGCTCGTTAGGGAATGCAGGAGGCCTCGAGAATAATGACGGCTCAGGACTAATGACTGAATTACCGCGTGGAGCGAAATAATCAAATTTAACAAGGCTTGTTGATATGTGATGAGAGCATGTGAAATGTGTGAGCGCTGTAACATCAGATTGGTTGTCCCAGTTCTACCGAAAAGTGACATTAACATGAAAGCATACCATGAGCTTGTCCCACCACAGCCTTAATAAATCTTTAACAGCTGAAGACATCGACCAGAGGATGTTGCTCTGTAGATCCTGAGCTTTGAGAGAGTAATCATATCAATCCCAACGTTCAAAATCAATCTTTAAAAAAAGGCCTAAAAACCTTTCTATTCAGGAAGGCTTATTACTGTCACTGTCTTTATTTAGTGTGTTCTGCTATTAATACTTAGCATTCATAGTTTCACTATGAATGAAAAGTGCGGTACAAATAATAAAAAAATGTTTTTAAAAATGTATTATTATCTTAATTACAACGGAAACGGAATATATCAACGAGATGTGTGATGGATTACAGTCGCTTTGTTGTATAAAATATACTGATATATATACAAAATATACTGATATATAAAATATATTGATCATCATTGTAGCCTACAGTGGTTCTCAAACTGTTTCACGTAAAGGACCCCTAAACCGACATAAATTAGACCACGGACCCCCATCTGCTAAGATTTTTGCTTTTAGATGTTTTATTACACAAAGTGTATAAAACCCTTGACCGAAGTGGTCATACATTGTGTGATTGTGTTATTTATGGATGGAGTTATAGTGAAAATAAATTATTCTCCTTTTTGCTGGGGACCCCTGGAGCCCCCTTAAGGACCTCTTTTGGTCCCCGACCCTACTTTGAGAACCACTGGCCTATAGAATAGACATACATAAGGTGCTGAGCTTTTCATTTTTTTTCTTGTCATACTGTCTATACTTCATAAATTCACAGTGTTAAAATGTATTATAGACATGTATCGTGTATTTAGGATGTTTACCAGACATTTCCTGTCCATGACGAGGAATATAACTGTAAATAAATTAACGAAATGGTCATGTTCATTATCCGAGTTTAACTTTCATTTTGAAGACCAGACAGGTTTGTTTTTTTAGCTCACGAGCCACCAGTCACGTGCCAGCCATGCAGTGACGTTTCAGCAAATCGACCAATCAGCGCACGGACACAGACCTAGCTAATTGTCAGCTTCCTTGTTTTTCTCAGCAGTCTCGAAGAGGTTTTTGTTCCGCTGAGGGTGTTTTCAGCTTTTCAGCGGCCACACAGGCAAGATAATCTTTATTCCTTTTCACTGTGGTAGCTTATATATGTTTTAAGGCGTAAAAGCCACAGAAGAAATCCAGCAGTGTGTTTTAGGTGGTAGTTATAGTCGCTAGCCAGCTAAATGGCTAAAAAAAGATTTGTTTACTCTCTGATGTTTGTTGAGTGTGTTTTGTGTGTGAGGTGTTTTTCTCACGCTAACTGATGTATCTACACAATCTACCACTTTATTTAACCGCCGCTTCCTTGATCTAATCAGCGGAACAACAGGGGAATGTGTATCTAAAGGCTGTTTTTGGTGTTGTTTCTAAGCTTTGACCAACCTTTGACCCCTTCAGTACGACCTTGCTAACTGGAAAACAGTCTTATAGATTTGTTTTCTATATATAACGTCCTTTTTGATGTTTAAATGACTGATTTTGAGTGTGCGCTGGAGCTCTGGGAACTCAATCTGTGCCACATGGCTGAGATATCTTCTGCCATTTTCATATTTATGCTTTGTTTGGAAGCACTCTGTAAACATTGTTTATATTCTGGCAATATAATGAGAACTGAAGGTGTAGGATGAGGATGATATTTTTCTAATATACTGGATATTTATAGAGGCTTTTCTTGCAGAATGTTGACAGATGGAGTCCTCACACGGGGAGCTTTTGGATGGACCACTCAGGGAAACTTCACCTCATTGTGCCCTAATGGGTCTAAATGGGTTTGGGAAGGGCTCGGGGAATGTGCCCAGGATGCAAGAGATATGGCCAGCATCTACTTAGGCCTGCTGTCTATCCTCTGCTTCATGGTGTCTTCACTCCCGTAAGTGTTTGTGTCGGCGTCTCTCTGCCTTTTAGAGGAAGTGCTCTTTTATCTAAACGTCATGTAAAATTGTCTGTTTTTCTATTTCAGACAGTACTACAGCTCATGCAAAACAGGGAATATGGACAGTGCCCTCTCTATTTGGTTTCTTCTACTGTGGTTGGGAGGTGACACCTGCAATCTGGTGGGCTCCTTCTTGGCCGACCAGCTTCCACTTCAGGTGACTAATAATTAGTTTTATTATCAATTAATCTTTACATTGTTGTCTTTGATAAATTGTTTGATATTTGCAATGTCAAAAATAATGACAAATGCTCATCAGAAGCCATTTTTTTGAGGAGGTTTGAATAACAACAAGTGTTGATGGGATGAAAAAAAAGCAAACAAATTCTCACATTTTTAGAGCTGTTACCACCTTACAAGTCTTGATCAATGACTTGGATGATTCATTGATTATTCAGGTCATTGTTGATCAAATTTCTGTCAGTTGACTAAATGATGTGACTAGCTAGTTCAAAATACAACAAAGAAACATTGCTTTTGCTAAAATGATACCAATGGAAGTCCAATATGACTTTGTTTGTGTGAAGAAAATCTGTTTTTTCATGCATTTCTGTTTCATGTGTCTTTGTTCCTGTCATCCATCCAGACATATACAGCAGTTTATTACGTTGTGGCTGACTTGTTGATGCTGGCCATGTACTCATACTACAAGACAAGGAACAGAATAGCTGAACGTGAGTGTTTTTCTTTACTTTTCAATTTTCCATATACACAATATAGGAACCAAATTATTCCCTTTTGTCTTTTGAGTTTCAGTTTGATATCCTACTCACATAGGCCTCTGTTAACATGTGAAATAGACATCAACAAGCTAATATAGCTCACAATTAAGATCCAATATTTCTTCTTCAAAACTGCCATTTCAGCAGTTCAGGTCTGTCTTTTATCAGATCAAACCCGAATTTGTATTTTATTCCCAACTGTCAAACCTGCTTGTACTGTTGACATCTTCAAAGATCAGTTTTATCTGACGCAGCTGCTTAGTAAACAAAGTTCAATGATACAATGATCCGTGACAAGTCCAGACAGAGGAAGAGGGTAATGCCTGTCCCTGTAATGATGTCATCACATGCCTCACGTTGCTGTGGCGTTGTTCCCTTACTGGTGACCTTTGACACGGTAACCCTTGTCTGGAGGAATGTGCTGAAGTGTCTCTTCCAGTATTAATAGTAAATCCAGGCGTCATCTCTTCTCCAGGCAGGAGGGTCCTAAACGTGGTGGGTGTGGTCTGCGTCCTGGGCTTCACTACCAGCCTCGCCCACCTCCCTGGGTTAGGCAGCCAACCGGATGTTATTCCCTCTGGGTTCAGAGGGCGCACCTTGCTCTCAACCACTGATGCTACCCCTATCAGGGTGAGTCCTCTTCATTTATTTAACTAGAGACCTGGTGGTGGAAGTGAACTAGAAGCTAGCCGTATGTTTTTCCTTGCTGTAACGTTGTGTCTGCCTCTCTGTCGCTTCAGGCTTTTACCCCTAAAGAGATCATTGGTTTCTCCATCGGTTCGGTGTCGTCGGTGCTCTACCTCTGTTCCAGACTCCCCCAGATGTACACTAATGTGAGTATGACAAAGTGGGCTCTGTTACAAATGTTTAAATATAATTTTTGGCGGCATTTTCACTTTTATTTGACAGTTGATAGTGTAGAAGCAGACAGAAAACAGCAGGAAAGATGGGTATGATATGCAACAAAGGTCTCCGGCTGGAATTGAGGGGTGAAATGACCAGAAGGAAAAAAAAAACTGAAAAAAGAGTCTTTTTACTCTCACCTTGATCACAGTAATTTAATCACAGTAAGCTCTCCATGAATTTGAGGGTGATAGAGTCGGTGATCATTTATCACTAGCAATGCCTCTCAAATTACACATTGTCATTTGATACATTGTAACTATAAAAATAACGATTACTCCACAAATTTCACACATCAAAGTCTTTTTACGTGTCTTGGGGAGCAGTACTGCATATGTGAAAAAGTTGTATAAAGCCTTTTGTGGCTCCAGAGGGAGCTGCGTGAACTCTGATAAATTGTCTCAACTGATGTCACTTGACGGTTGGCAAAGAAGATGAATGTGTCAAATAAAAGACATATCTCTGGTTGCACTGCATCGATTTTCACACCCACAAAATTGGAGACCCCAGATCTGAATGCTTATACCTGATGCTGTATGACGACCACAGTTATTTAACTGATTTTATAAAGGACTTTATACATTCTAGAAACATTTGCGATCTAATCAATACGTAATCTGCCTTTGTGTTTTGATTTAAGGTTAAATCTGCACAAAATGAAAGTGAACATAATCCTTTGACAACATGGAGGTTAAATATACCTGGTGACTGTTTTAAACATCTTCCATTCCTTATAATAACCTTTTTTCCACTTCCCCTCCATCCTCTCATTTCTCCCCACAGTTCAAGAGGAAGTCGACAGAGGGAGTATCTTACTTCCTCTTTGCTCTGGTCATTTTGGGAAATACTACATACGGCCTGAGCGTCCTGCTGAAAAACCCTGACGATGGCCAAGGCGAGAAAAGCTACCTGATCCATCACCTGCCCTGGCTCATCGGCAGCCTCGGCACACTCTCCTTAGACGTAATCGTATCCTTTTACAGAAACAAAAAAACATGTCGGCTGCTCCCGGGCCTCAGGGCCCTCCTTAATCCCATGTACATGCTACATTTTAGAAAGTGCTGAGCTGGAAGAAACAACAGTTCATCAGATAGGTTTACATCTCGTGACTGTCTGTGTGGAAATACAATATACAGTATCAAAGGTCCAAACACTCATGGGGGAAATCGGCTTGTTGCCAGCAAAGGGACACAACAGTAAGAGCTCCATTAGCGGCGCCCTGAGGCCTGCTTCTCTTTGCACCCCACATGACCAAATCAGTGCACTGAAATAGCATGCAAGTTTGTTTTGAATGAAAATATAGACGAGGCATAAGTGACCTGCTGATGACTGGGTGTTGTAGTTTTATAGGGGCCAGCTCTCAAAGGTTCCTTCAGAAGGCTTTTACTGAGCATACAGCATGATCAGTTTTGGTGTCTAAATATTGTTACTAGCTCTGCTGTCACAGTCATCTCCAGTTCAGGAAAAGCTGAATATCAATCAGCTTCAGTTCAGGGTACAGCACCATGGTTAGATTTACACATTAGGGCGCCCAGTGGAAAAAAAAGTGACTGTTGTGCCCGTACACAGACAGTAACAGAACCCTGCAGAAGCTTCTGTCTGTGATTGTGTACTTGTGAACTTTCACCAGATAAGTGAAGAGTATTCCCCAAAATGTCAGACTATTCCTTTAAGCACAGTGTTCATTAGCAGAATATACAGCCTCATTATATGCTCAGATACTAACCAGTACTGCTCTGCTGGAACGATGCTACCTGACTCCACTATTTATGTGAGTTGTTTAGTTTTTAGTAATTTGACCACATGGAACTGTGTTCAGGCACCATATGAGTAGAATACAAACTAAAATAACAAAGGTGTTTAAAACTAGATTTTGACACAAGGCCTCTCGACAGGACGTCCTTTGAAGCACATATTCCTAGTTCTTCATAGTTGTGTGTTTTTGTAGCTGACATCTTGCGACAGCAACTGGTTTTACATTTCCCAGGATTTCTTCATATTTCCTTAACATTGTGGTTCAGATCTCCATCCAGTTCGTAATTTACCGCAAAGCTTCAGCGGCGGTGGACGGTGGCCACGATGAGACAACGCCTCTGATCAGGAGCTAAACCTTCGAGTGCAGAGTGTACTGGTGGGACACAAGCAGACACTCGCTTCCAGCGAACCCTCAAGATCACATTTCCAACACCAAATCGGGATAAAAAAACATTTTAGTTTTGATTTTATAGTTTTATTTATTATACCCTTTTTTATGTTTACGATATGCTTTAATCTGCAGAAGCAGAGACTCAGATGGAGTTCTTCCCTTGGGTTCAGCTGCAGTGATGTGATTCACACTGCTCTCAATGTTCAGAGTTTTAAAGGGATGGTTTAGGGGTTCAGGTGTCGAACACGGATGAAAACTTCTCCTGTCAACCTGAACTCCTCCTGATTTTAGGTCACAACCTCAGTTTGATGTCAGACCTCAGGTAGATGTCAGTAAACCTGCTGGCTTGGGTGACCAGACAGCACAGAGGTTTCTCTAAATTTATTCTGTTGTTTTAACGTTGCCAAACTTTTTGACAGTCATGACACAAACCACTGCATGAAGCCCCGTCTGATCTTGTTTACAGTGTTTCAGAAAAGCTCCTGAAACTTGAATCTTTTATTTTTCGGGCTCTGAGAATTAAATGCGGTGACAGACTGGAAAAGAAGAAATGTTTAGTAAAAGTGTAAATTGTATTTAGTTTATTTTAAATTGATGTGTATATCATGTGGGATGATTTAAAAAAAAAAACAAAAAAAGAAGAAACAAACAACAAAACAAACTTTTTGTGCATTTTAGATACCTTTTTAATTGTAGTTGTACGGTTTTATTTTACTTTTGATCGGTTTTGTTTGCACTGGTGATAACGGTCACATCACTTGATACAGATTTTCACTACCATGTTTAATTTACACATTTTTTTTTTTTCCATTCTCAGTTTTGCACATTTTGACGCAAAAGTCGGTTTTGTACTTGTAAAAAATATTAAATATGTTAAAAATAATTAAACAAATGGATTACACTTTTTTCTGTTCCTTTCATTCTGACTTAAGTGTTGAGTCATGTAGGATTGTACAAATTCTTCTCACAATGGCATTTCCCTTTTTTTAAAACCTCGCTCTGATTTATGAATTTATTGTAACAGCTCCTCTTGAGGAGAAAAATGCTCCCGAGCCATCCCTCCCCGACAGTTTACACTCTTCTTCTTTTCAGCCCAGCAGAGGTCAAGGCCTGCTCTTGGCCTTGATGTTGACCTCTAACCCTTCGCCTTTACTCACCTCAACCCCCAATGACAGTGTTTGACCTGCTGTTGGGAGGCCTTGACAGCCGTGTTGTTTTTCTTCATTAGCAGATTCACACTGGCCTCTCAGTTGCACCCTCGCACACACAAACGCACTTTCCCTCACTATTAAACATAATGCAACCACACACACTAAAAACAGTAAGGGCCCACACACCAAGGAACAGAGGTCAGTGCAAAAATAACAAGGGTCCAGTAAGTGTGTGTGTGTGTCTTGGGGGATGGATGGTGCTACAGTGTGTTGTTGTGAAACAGTGGCAGAAAGAAGGACTGTTAAGCGGGTTGGGGAGTTAGCAGGAAGAGCCAGTGATAGGAAGCATCCATCCATCACCAGGGATGAACAAGAGGCTGTTTATAAACACTTTACATTGGGAATTTCTTAATGAGATGATTCCAGTTTCTGCAAGAATTTGAGGGAGAGAGGGGGGGGCCTTTGTGTCTCAGAGGTTGTGAGTTCAAATCCCTGTCGCAACCGGAACGGCCTCGTGGGAAAAATGTATGGATTTAAAAGAATCAGTATTGAAATAATGTAGATGGAGACACACATTGCCTTCTAAAGCTATTGATCCCCAGATTTGTTTTCCCCAGTTTTCCTCCATAAAATGTCTCGGAATGATCTCCCTGCCTCATTGACAGGTTTCTTTTTTCCAACAAGAGAACATTTACAGGAGTAGAAGATCTTTGGTCATGTCAGCTTCAAACTGTCAGTTCCTGCTTGTCCAGCTAAAACACACACACACACACACAAATCAAGAGCAACTGTCGTATTTGAGAGGTTCTGTTTACTCTGTCTGTGTGTGAGGATGGAGGCTGGGCTGGAGTCAACATTACAAAAAGTAAGATAGTCAGACAAAGCGAGAGGACAACAGGACGCTCTGCGCAGCAGGACAACTCCAACCATCAGCGGTGAGTCCACAACCTTACCTTAACGCAACTGAAACATAAAAGTTATATTTTATATCCCAACATCATGTTATTTAGTGATCTTTGACCTTTGATCTTTGATAGATAAGGCGGTTTGTGTCCTGCATTCTGACCCAATAAATCCTACCTACAGGGGTTTTAAAAAGGATATTTAACATAATATTTTATTTTTCCGTTTTAGATTTAGCCAGTTCGATGTAGCTGGTAGGAATTGACTTTGATGAGCTCAAATAAAACAAGAAACTTAAAACATGACCACACTGAAGACATTAATCAACTCAAATTGTTAAAGCTTTTTGAATAAAAGAGGTAAAATGAATAACACCTGATAGCCAATAGGAATGCTGTTAACATTATGAAACAACTTACCTTTACCTTTGAGGCTTACCTTTACTGAGTTAAGTGATTAAATAAGTAAGTAAAGTAACTGAATGTCCTATATTTGAAATACACAGATTTATCAAAATATAGAGAGGAACATGCGCAAACAATCAGTTTGAAATTCCAATCTCACAATAACAGAATGAAGGAAATCGTTTCAAACAAATACTTTAAGTAGCCATAACTAACATTTCTCAATTTACATTCCTCCCCGTGATAACCCCCCCCCCCCCCGACTACACTCACTCACATATGCTCAGACGTAAGCTGTGGACTTTACTCGCGAATGCTGAGGCCACTTTAATGTAAGCGTCAGTTTCCTGCACAGATCAGTAAACAGTCAAGGCCATTATCGAGCTGCAGCTACCAGCCAGCAGCCCTCTGATAAAGAGAAGAGCTGACCGCCCTGAACGGGATTTATGATGTGCTGAATTTATCTCCAGGCTTGTGCTGTGAGTGATTCAGGACTAATGAGTTGAATGTTTGAACATGCCTTCAGTTTGTTTTCTTTGGTTTAAACCATAGAGGAAAAGTTGACTTGGTTGCTTTTTTTCTGTTTGGTTTAAGTTTGTGATACATGGAAGTGATGGATTTTGCTGTGTCCATCTCATCATACCACATTCCTTTTTTGTGTGCACATATTTTTGGAAATCTTGTTGCAGCTAGTTAGCGCAAAGAAAACAAACTAATTGAGGGAATACTCTTGAGTCTAAATGAAGACTTCCTTTAATGGTCATTTTTTTGCACATTCATACATAAAAACGAAACATTGTGCAAACCATGTTTGATATGAACATGCCCTACAAATCCACTCGTTCCCTCCTTCCCCCTCCTCTCTTCGTTCTTTCATGACACTCATCTCCCATGGGCCCTCGAAGTCAGGCCTGTGTCCAACAATGTGTCCAACAGTGTGTCACCTCCAGAAGATCCATGGTGACATTTGTACACTCTCAGATATTGTCCTCATCGTTTGGCGTCGCTCTGACCGCTGCTGCCTGCTGTCTCCTACCATTCCTTGGAGGTCAGAGACAGTTAGAGGGAAGGCTGATGGCTTGTTTTGCCACATATGTTGGGAGGTGATTCACTGCTGTTAATTGAGAAATACAATACACCGCCTCCTGTTTAGCAATGGATTCATGCCATTGCAAATACAACCACCAGTCCGTTGTATAGAGGTTTTTGCTTATGATACACTGCAAATAACGTAGATGATAATGTGCTATTAAGTCAGTGTAAGGACATTAGAGAACTGTTGATGGAGACGTTCATTCTTAAGCTGCTTCCTTTTCCATCATTTATACTATATTTATGCACTGCAATAAATCTCTCAATCATTGTAGACTAATACCCAGTGTGAAAACAACACAAGTTCACTTGCTTTAGGAACTTTCTAGAAACAAAACCAATGCATTGAAGCTGGCAAAAAAAAGGCAAAATATTGTAGTTATATCAAGAAAATTATGCCTGAGTGAATAACAAGCTGGTTTGCATTAGAACAAAGTGAGTATCTCACTGGCAGTTATTTACTTTTTTTAGTGATGCCAGGCATGGCTCCAGGTATAGTATTGTCGGTCTGTCAGTTGGTCGGTCCACCACTTTGGTCCAGACTGAAATCTCTTGGATTCCAAAAACTCTTGGATGTATTAACATGAATTCTTGTACAGTGTTTCCTGGTTACCAGAGGATGTATCCTAATGATTTTGGTGATCTGCTGAGTTTTCTTCTAGTCAAAGTTTGGTAAACATTATACCTGACACACATCAGCATTTTAGCATCATCATTGGGAGCATGTTTGCATGCTGATATTAACATTAAGCTCAAAGCACTGTTGTGTCTTAGCACAGTCTCACTGAGCTGCTAGTCTGGCTCTTAGTCTTTTGATTGACAAAATTAAACAGTCACTACAATTAGTTTCAGTGCAATTACTGTCTCGTAATGACTAACTTTTCTTCTCCATTCAAATCAAATGATTTTTATGCAGCCACATGTTTGTCTCACAGGGTTTTATATGCTGAACATCATACACAATCCATCCTTGATTTGGATTAGGGGAAAAAGAGAAAAAACAAAGTAGCCTCTTTCATGACAGCAACAGGTGCTGTACAGTGTACACAGAATAGATGGAAAATCAGTAGTAGAGTTACAATGTGGAGAAACTGAATGACAATATTCAGTCAAAATACACTATATTGCTCCTATAATGCTGTTCACCATGACCTGCACTTCACTTTCTGTGTTGCAGATTTCTTCAACAGATTTCACATCTACTGAGCAGTTTGCAAACTGTGTTGAGCTAAGAACTGACTGGACTCACTGCAGGTCCTCACAGAGTCAGAGATAGTCTTTAAAATCAACTTAAAATCTTGAAAGTAATATAATCAGTGTAGTTATTAATCTTAGTAAACACAGGCTTGTAGTCCCTCATGATTCATTTTTTGTTATTCTTTTTCCTATTCTGCAAATTTAGTTGTAGCTTGTAGTTCTTCTGGACTTTTCTAGCTACTTAGTTTAGTTTTTTTTAATGCTTCTAAATATGGTGGTTCAATATCCCAACAAAAGTTATTGTATTTTCTACATGTAAGACACAAATGTCTGTGAGATTGCCAGATTTATTTGCTCTCTTTTTAGTTTTCCCTTAAGTATGATTGATCTTGAAGCAGTGTTGTCGTTTTGCACTGTGACCACATTTGTTACCAATGTAGGTGCCCTTTGGCAACCAAATTCCTGTTTCATTTGTCATCGTGATCGATCGTGATCACACCAGTGAAGGCTGCAGCTTCAGTGAACATGATTGGTTCTTCTCTGACCTGCTGCTATCCACTGGTCAGTCCTGGTTCCCATAATGAGCCAGTGAAAGGGATGATATCCGGGTGGGAGAACGCTGTTAATCCTCAGTAAGCATGCTGTATGTCAAACGGCCATGCTGAGAGATTTACAGATCAGTGTTGAGGTCACTCCTCTGTCTCCTGCGGGCGGTTCAGGGCTCGACTCCTTCGCTCTGCCCGGCCTGGTTAACTGTCTGCGGGGGAGGCGGAGGTTCCCGAGCCCCTTAAATCTAACTGCTGTCCAATATTAACTGCAGCACAAACAGAGCAGCGGTAAACAAAAGGCAGAGTAAACACACTCCCAAGGTTTGGAGGACAAACATGGACACACACACACACACACACACACATATTAAGTATAGTAAATAATTCATTAAATGTAGTAGAGTTTCTTTTCAAAAGCTTCAGAAACTCCAGTTAGTCCATGAAATAATAATGGGAAGAACATGATTTATTGATAGGAATTTACTTATTTGAATCATCATGTTAGACTGAGAAAATGTCTCACTGCCTGGCCCAGCTGTTGCACCCTGGGATTAATCCATCCAGGCCAAACCTCAACACACACACACATTTACACACACACACACACACACACATACACACACAATAAGTGTTGAGTCTCCCTCACTCTGCCCGTGAAGGACAAGGTCTCCATCTTCCCTCCATCCCCGCCATCTTCTGATCTGTGATGTCCCAGCCAGGTCCAGCTGTTTGGACCCAAGTCCCATCCCTGCCCTTCCTGGGTGTCCCGGCTCTCCCTTTCGTCTATCCCTCTAGGGATGGTTAAGACCTCCTCCAGCACATCATCCACCACAGACCAAAAGCCTCAGCTGCACTCTTCCTCTCTGCTTTAAAAATATCAGCCTGGACAGCTAAGAGACCTGGACGCATCCTGGGGATTGAGGAATGTCTCCCAACTTCCCAGATCCTTCATATCTGTGTGAATCCTCTGAGTAAATATCTATGTGTATGTGTGTTTATGTCTTTGCGTGTGTGTGTGTGAAGATAGATCCCGTATTACTAGCTGGAGAGAGGATCTTCTGTCCAGATGAGAGAGTGGATGGAGTTGGAGATGAGCTTTTCAGCAGGGGGGTTTCTCTCCACCTCGGATGGTTACTGCTCCACAGAGCAGCTCCAGTACTACGGTGAGTCCACAGTCACACTTCTATTTCTGCTTCTTTCTCCTTCTTCCTTTTTTTTTTTTTGCTATTGCATGTACCTCAGTCCTTACTTTTGCTTCTCCTTCTCTCTCTGTCTTCTCTTGCTTCTCTAAAATAAGCTGTGTTGTTATGCACATATGAAATATTATTATGTGTACAAAAACAGATACAGTAGTGAAGATGTGCTGATATGAGGATTTATGACTGTCTTAACTAAAGCGTCGGCATGTGGGTTCAATACATTACATAGATTTAAATCAACACTTGTTTCGGTTGAATTTAAAGAAGTAAATGCAGGAAAGACTGAATATGAGACATGAATCTTCTATGTGATTTGATTGTCTGGCGACATTTCATTTGCAAAGAATTTCCAATGTTCAGACTGGAAATGATCAATCAGACTGTGTTAAATGAATTCAAATGATGCTTCACTGATAACATAGTTAGATATTCTGGTGACAGCTGTTTCTAGTCTACCGTTTTAAAGGATTAGTACATCACGTTACAAAAAAACCCCCAAACATATTTTCTCACTTACTTCAAGTGCTATCGATCCATGCAGATAGTTTTGGCTTCATTTGTCGAGGTTTTTTAGGGTATCTGTTTCTAAGATTGCTGCCTCCACCTCAATATACACATATTGTGGTGCTACGATTGACACATTAATTTATTTATAAAAGTCAGAAGCAACATCTATTTCCAGAATCCTTATAGCTCTTGATAATCCTCGGGACTGTTAGACGTTTTTTTAAAGGGACTATTTCTCTGGTGGAAGTAGTTCCAATGGAAACTTGTTCACAGTTAACACCTGGTTCACTAGGGAAAATAAAAAACAACTGACCCTTTAAAGTGACTCAGTGTAACCGTCTTATTAAACTGCTGTGACCTCACTTCTAATTGAATCACTCACATCCACTCCTGTTTCTATACAATACAATTTCCACAGTTTTTTAGGAGAAATTAGAATTTTTAAACAAACTAATTTATTATTTCAGTCCAGTGTTGACTTCAGTAAGTGGATCATTTCTACATTTTATTGTTACACAAGGAGGATGTGACTGCAGTCTACATTTGTGCAACTTCATCTCATTCACTCTCACACTTGATTAATGAATGCCAAGAGTTTATTTACCACCTCTGAGTACTCAATAACATGGAAAATATTGTTCTCGAGGAGGCTCAGCCGGCTCGCTGCGTTCACAGCATGCATGAAGGCTGCGCGTGCATCGGAGGATCTATTTATACTGACGTGTATCATCAACAAATTCCCCCTGTTGTCTCCCCTCCTGCCCTTAGGAGGAAGGGGATGGAGGGGGCGCTATGGGGGGTTAGTTTGCTGGTGTTGTTGGCTCCCTAGCGTGCGTGGGATGGAAGGGAGGCTGAGGAGTGTTTAGACAGCGTTCAAATGGTTTACAAACAGTGTGAACCACTGCTCTGTCACATGCTGAGAAAGCAAGGACCCCCCAAACTATCGCCGCCATGGTCTGGTAAAGACAGGAAACATCTGGAGAGAAAACGAAAGAGAGAAGAGACAAAAGGAAGGGTTAATAAGCGCCCTTTAAACTGATGACTCTGTTGACACACACATTTAGTCGCCCAGAGCACAGACGTCAATCCATTGAAAGATACAGCATCAAAACTTCCAAAAACACTTACACTCACACATTCTGGGTGGCAAAACTTGTCAATTTTTGATGACTGTTTATCATCATGAATAGTCACTTAGTCAAGAATGAAGATTGATGACTGACAAATAGTGAGAGTGGCGTTCACAAACTCTTTAAAAGGGCAGGAGCAAAAACTAAAAGGGGCACCTCGGCCACATGCAGGAATAGAGTTAAATTCAGGTTCAGGGTTTGGGGTCACAACAAAGTGGCACTTGAGGGAATCAGATGTGCTTTGTGCATTACGTGGTCATTATGATACATGCAACAAAAAAAAATCTAATTAGGTATTAAGAAAAGTATTGAAAGTTCCAGCCTTGTCCATATCCTTTTGACTTCTATGGGTCAGAGAGCAGGGTTGGCTGTGTCTTCAAGTAGGAGGCACAAAGTCTCACTAAACACCTTGAGAAAATGAGCAGGAGAAATGTTTTTGTCCTTTAAGTGTGATGAGCAAGGAACACAGGAAGTGTATTGTGTGAGAAATCTGCAACAGGACAAAAGTGAGAGGAGGTTAAAAGTTGGAGGTGTCAGGAGTTTTAACTGTTCAAGGATGGGAATACTTGTTGTGTCTGCCGAATTTAGGTCTTTTTATAAAGGTTCCCACACTCATTTATTGAAGGGGATCTCCGCTGATTTTACACATCAATATGGGTTTACTCATAACGGGGAGTTATGGGGGCGTAATGGGGTCAAGTCTGAAAAATAAGCAACACATTAAAGGTCTACGTGCCAGAGCAGAGCTATTCTGCTGTCAAACATACATTTAAATGACTCATTTCATTGTATTACTGTAGTCTAATTATGCACTGTGCAACTGTTGGGGAAAAATGAACAAAAATATCAAATCAGACTACAGACTATTAGACTAAATATGAAGGATCATAATCAAAAAGATGATCCCTACATTTGACTGAGCCCTGTGACATTTCAACATCAATTGCTAATAACTATCATTTCAGAGACTCTTGCTTTTAGGCCCCGAGCCCTCGGCCCCCTGGGCCTGTGCCTGGGAAGCCTGTACAATAATCCATCCGTGGTCATCAGGGTTATCTCAGTTTAGGCTTGGTGACTTTTTTAGCAGAAAGCCTGCATTTTGTTTGAAATATATGGTCATTTATCAGTTGCGGAGAGTCAAACTAAAAATACTGCTATTGAGCTGCCTTATGGGACGTGTAGGAACGTGTTTTTTGAGCTCAATCCATATTAAACTAAAATTTGGGTCATCTCTGCTTGGAATTTGACCATTCCTTAAAGATCCCCCCCAGAGTTGTGAAAATTCTCTGCTTGGAACAATAATGTGTGTCTGATATGTTTTTGAAGTAGAACTTTAAAATCCTTAAAATGACATCTACTCCTTCTCCTTCATTAAAAAAAAAATCCAGAATCTATGAATATGCAAATTTTGATCATTTCAGAATTTTAACTGCTGGACACACGACGTCTCCTACTTCACTGTAAAGTCCATTCTCAGTATTTGTGCACTGGTTTCAAGTTCCCACATCACACTTGTGTAAGTTGAATATAGGACCAGGACTGGCTACAAACTAGTTGTGATGTCACAAATCCTGCTTATAGGCTCGCCCCATTAAAATCAGTTTTTCAGTGAGCACTGAGAACATTTCCACTTTCAGTAGATGGATGTGAAAACGTCCTTCTAGTGTCAAACTGCACATACATCATTCTGCACAGTGAAGCTCAAACATCCAACTGTAGGAACAAGAAGAAAAACATATTTTTGAGTGGAGGGGGACTTTAATAAGAAAATTAATCTCTTGTGAGAACCCTAACCCAACAACTGAAGGACAATACCAAATCACTGGAGTACCCTTTAATTACTCCTTAAGGCACAACCACAGTTGAAAAAAAAAAGCATGTAAGCAGATTAATGTTATTGTCAGCCTTTATCGTCATGCATTATGTTTTATCCTTCAAATGTCATCCTCTCAGTTGGGTGGGCTCTCCATTTAATCAGTGCATGACAGATCCCACAGCAGTCCCAGACGTGCCGGTCCAGCTGTACTTTACGAGGCCGCCAGTGGTCACACATGTTTTCTCAGCGGAGGCAGGACTTGCAAAACACAAGCTGCCGCACCACACTCAAAGACGTTTCAGCCCATCGCAAGACTGAAAGGCCATTACAGACTGAATGAAGCATCCAGAGAAAGGGATCAAAAAAAATCCTAAATGGCATTGGGAGCTCTCAGCTGCATCCTGTTTCATATAAGTTCACAAGCTCTCACTCTCAGCTTTTTATTGTATCCCCCAAGATCCATTAAAGCAGTGAAGTCACACGAGTCACGTAAGAACACATTCCTATGATGCTCTTTGACTCGCAACAGCGTAATATCATTGCTTGAAATCTTCATTCACGTTTCTGGTCATGTTAGCGCAGTTACTAATGCTGCTCTCCTCCGAGTTTTAATTAAGTTTTATGAATCCTGTCATATTGGAACCCATTAAAGGATAATTTAGGATTATTACAGCTTGATCATTAAGGTGCTTATATTATTCCATAATTTGATTTTCCTCCTTTTGAAACAGGATGTCAGGATGGCGCAACATGGATCAATTTCAAAGGATGAAGCTGGTGTTAGTCTATATTTTTCATATTGTGAAGACAACAGTGTGTTGGTCTCTTGATACTTTCTGACTTCTCAGTCAGAAACTGGGCCCCATGCCCAGTTTATAGTTTAATTTAAAAGAAAAAAACAACTCAGTAATTTCTTAAGAAATTGGTTTTTGCCAACATGACTCAAATGGGACTAAACAGTGCATTTGTTCGGGACTATTTTCAGCTGTGGATTAATATACATTTGATGCTCTAGTGAGTATTTAGAGCAACAACATGTCAATCATGGCTCAGACATGTGATTTTAACAGTTTTTTGACAATATTGCAGGTCAAACAATGCATGTTTGTCAATCAATTCATTGTTGGTTTTGGTCTTTTCATTGGGTTTGTTTTGATGAGTTGGGCAGAAGGGTTGAGTCACTGAGAAATGAAAGATGACTGAACTTGTTTGGACTTTTTAGTTTTGCATAATAGTGCAGCATAAGAACTCCATTGGAGATATACTTTCTTCTCCTGGTAGTAGCAGTTCTAAGGTCAAGTTTTCCATTTCATGTGGTCTTTAAATGTCATGTCTAAATGCCTGAACATTCTTGCTTTTTTCTTACACTAAAAATTTTCCAAGAGATATTGTCGAGGAAAACTGAGTCCGATCAACAATCTGAACACAAATATTTGCATTAAGGTCTTAACCGCCATACAAATGCAAATACACAGACAGAAACAGGTTAAAATTGCAAAAAAAAAAAAAAAAAAAGCATTAAAGTGGTCCACATCTGCAGCTGTACGTTGTTCACTCATTAGTTTTTCAACAGCTCTGATTTACAGTTTTCTTGAATAATTAAAAGTCAAAGTAAAAAGTTTTTATCCATCCTTTTTCATTTCAGACATGCTGGCTGACCCTCTGGGCTACCCCCTGCAGGACCCCGACCTCCAGCTGCTCCCTTACAGCCAGCAACAGTACAGCCCTTCCAACCTGCCCTTTTCCCTCTACGGCTCTCCGTCCTCCTCCACCTCCTCCCCCTCCTCCTCCTCTTCCTCCTCGCAGCCCTGCCATCCTTCGTACCACTACAGCCCCCACTGCCTGGAGGTGCCCTGTGATCCCAGCCCCGAGCCCCACTGTGGAGGCCTCAGTCAGGGGCTCGGAGTGGCAGGGCTTACTCTGGGGCGGAGGTCACGAGTGGGGCCGGGAGGGAAGAGCAGAGGTCAGGACGAGCTGTGTGTGGTGTGTGGAGATAAGGCGTCGGGGTATCACTACAATGCTCTGACCTGCGAGGGATGCAAAGGTGTTTATATTTCTTACCTTGCTGTCTTTGCTGTCAATTTTTGTACACTTTGTTTTCTTGTCTTCTCAGATGCTAGTCCCTACAATTCCTTCTTTCCCTCTCTTTACCTGGATGCTGCAGGTTTCTTCAGGCGTAGCGTGACAAAAAAAGCTGTGTATCACTGTAAGAGCGGCGGAGGCTGTGAGATGGACATGTACATGAGGAGGAAGTGCCAAGACTGCCGGCTGAGGAAGTGCCGCGCCGTGGGAATGCTGGCTGAGTGTATTTACCTTAGTGTCATGAGATTAAATGTTTAACATCATGTAATAAAAGAAAAGCCTCCTAAAACAATATGTATTCGGCTTGTTTGAGTCTGAAAATTTGCGTTTTGTCTCTCCAGGCCTTCTGACGGAGGTGCAGTGCCAGTCTAAACGACTGAGGAAAGGAGGTAAAGGCAGAGGACAGGAGGAAGAGGACAACACAGACAGCAGGAGGGTCAGCTCTACCAGCAGGCTACCTGGACAGGTAAAGGACAGCAGGACTGGATGGCAGCTTTTTTGAGGGGTGGTGTAGTGGTTGAGTTTTGTTGGTTTAATGATGCAGAAGAAGTGATGGTTCTTTAGATTATTAATTATTAAATAGTGGTTGACAGTTGGATGTATGATTGGTTGTCAGGATGCTGTAAGTCTAATATAAAGTCTCCAACATCCTGCCATGCCATCTCAAAGCTCTGTTTACTTTCTAGTTTAAACATCATAATTCTGATTCTGGTTCAACCCCATATATTGTGTTACCTTCCATCTGCATCAAGGCTTCGTCTGCCAGTTTAACCCGAGAGCAGAAGTACATTGTGGACAGGATGGTGGAGGCCCATCGACTGTACAGAGCACAGGACAGCAGCCACTGCAGGGTAGGTCTCAGTGTGGAAAACCTAGTTGTGTTTCCAACACAACACAAAGTGTTTTTCATGTTGTCCTCATGGATTCTTGTGTGTATGTGTTCAGTTGTTTGAGTGGCCGTGTGCAGAAGAAGGGGAGGGTCTGTCTGATGTCGTATCACCTCACCTGCAAAGACTGCTGCAGTTTGCCAGGACAGTGCCAGGTAAGACGGACAAGAATGTGAGACCCTCAAAATCTATAAACTGCTGTGTTCACTTGAGAAAAAATATACAGAATCAAATAAGGGGAAGATACCGTCAAATTACAAAGAAATTCACAGGAGATAAAAGAGAAGTGAAACGCCATGTCTGTGGTGCTGAAATGACTTCCTGAAATGACAGTTTTGTTTTTTAGTGAAATGTCTCATCAACATTTAAATGGATTATCATTGAATTTGGTATGGATGAACTGTAATAACTTAAGAGATCTGTTAATTTTTCATCTTGTGCCACTATCTTGTCAACATCTTGATGTATCCAGTACTTCAGTTCAAATCCCTGCAAAACTAATCAGCATAAGCTGTACTTATGTTTAGTGCAAATTAGTTCATGTTTGCTTTGTTCGCTAAGATAGTGAATAAGGTAAATCTGCTAAACATCATCATGTTAGCATTGTCATTGTGAGCATTTAGCTCAAAGGATCACTGTGCCGAAGTACAGCTTCATAGAGCTGCTAATGGCTGTAGAATCTAGTCTTGATAATGTCAACAATAACCAGTGAACCTTTAAAATACTGTAAGAGGATTTTAAAACCAATAGTGCCAATTTAATCAACCCTAAGCTACCAGAAAATTCTTGCAGTATACATTTCCTATTATCTCTGAGCTGGGCACTGCAGTTCTTAGCAAATGCTACACAAACAGGAGAAGAATAGAGAATAGTGCATTGGTCAGGAACTATTTTCCCCTGTGGATTTGGTTCTCTAGTATTTACAGCAGCAGGGCAGCGTGTGTTGGATTGACTCCAAATGAACTACAGAGACCACGTTCATCATAATGAAGGAACTATATGACTTGATTGGTTTTTAATAGTTTTTGGAAGACAATGGTGCAGAGGAATAAGCTACATTAGGCTCAGGCAGTACATGATTTACTTAATACATGATTCTGGTCTTTTCAGGGTATTTGCTGACAAGGAGAAAAATATAGAATATCAGTCTTATCCTTTAACCCTTGATATTTTGGCAAGATTTCTAGGGACTACAGCAAAAACTGGTGAGATATTTGGTCAGTGTGAAAGGAAATGAAATGAATAAAATGGTTCATTCCATATATGACATGACACATGATAATAACACATAAATAAAGACTTTAAGGAAACAACTATTGGAACACTGCCCCCAAATATACAAATTTTTAAGGCTAAATCATGTGCATACAGTAAAATGCAGTCCCGCGTCGAAAAACAATTCTGCCATTTAATGAATATTTAATTCTTAGGATATCCTAAAAATATTAAACAGGCACATATATACATATATATATATATATATATATATATATATATATATATATATATATATATATATATATATATATATATATATATATATATATATATATATATAATGATGTTCTCTACGCAGGTTTTGACCTCCTGGACTTTCCAGACCAGAGCTCTCTTTTGTCCATCTCTTCACTGGAGATCATGTTCTTACTCTCAGCGCAGCAGTTCTCCAATAACCCAACAAGCCCCAGTCCAGGTCAGTAAACTAACATGAGAGGAAAAATGGTCGCATCATAAAAAAAACCCCTCCAAAGATCTAGATTTATGAATTAGCTTGCATTCAAGTTAATATAGTATAAAGCAAGTTCAGCCTGATATTCAATCAAAACAAAACATTTTCTCTGTTATCAGCCCTGCAGCTTTTCAATATGTCAACACACAACTGGCTGAGAAATGTAGAGTCAAAGGAAAACATCCACAGCAGGATGTTGGTCAATTCAGGTGAGTCCAGATAGACTCAGAAAATATCTTAGTTGTGGGTATTTTATATACAAAAAAATAAATGAGGAATTTCCCATTTACTCGTGTAAACAGGAAGCAGTGAGGATCTCCTCGCCCCCGTGCTCAACTTCTTCCACAGCATGGCAGCGCTGCAGGTGACAGAGGCTGAATACACCCTGCTCACCGCTACAGCTCTGCTCTGCTCAGGTCAGACCAGCAATCTGTGCTCTCTGGTTCGTGGATGTTTGGTTTGGAATAATCCAATCAGTTATCAGCTATTCAACTGTCAATAATCATTATAAGCCTATCTGGAGCTCCTCAGCAGGTTGTGATAGTAAAATGACACCTTGAAATGATTCACTCAGTCTGTCTGAAAGGGTTCGACTACAGACTTCATCAGGGTTTAAATTGACTCTTCACATGCTTCACTGAGGTTTGTTGATTCTGACATTTAGACTGAAGCTGACAAAAACTGGAATCTAATCAGATTTAGGCCTGTCATAGATTTGCTGTGAGAGTCGTTTTCATACAGTAGCTGTTTCAAAAGGGGATATAAACACAAAGAAACATCTTGTCCATGTTTTAGTAATGTGAACCTCTCTCTCTCTCTCTCTTTCTCACTCTGTCCTGCAGACCGAGCGTCCTTACTGGCAGCCAGCTGTGTCGAGAAAATGCAGGAACTGATCCTGGACCTGCTGTCCAGGATGTGTGGGACCCACGCCGGAGCTGCACGGGGGGGACCGCAGCGGTTTGGCCGTCTGTTGGGCAGACTGACGGAGCTACGGACCCTTCGTCACAACTACCTCCTTTTGACAAGACAGCAGTCTGGACACTGACAGAGATGAAAACCACCACCATCATCTCTGGAGAGTTCCATGTTTTAATTTCAGGACTACACGGTCCTGCATGAGCTGAGAAATTGTACAAACACTGTGTTGAAGAATGTAACATTTGGAAATGCAAGGTTTTTGACCTGATAATGATCAGACTGTGATGGATGAAGTCGGGTTGTTGCAAAGCTGACACACAAATCTTCCACCATTTTCTCAGTTGAGTTCAGTTCAGCGGTCATTTCTGCATTTTAGCCTCTTTATAGGACTGAAATGTGCTTGTTGACTGCTGTAGTTTGTTTGAGCAAAGAAAAACTTATAGATCTTTTTATACCTGTTGTATACAGCTAACATGTACACTTCTGTATTGTTTAAGTTAAATGAAAATGCAGACTGTGTGCTAACTGGAGTTCATCAGTGGAAAAGAGAATTTTCTGACTAATCAGAAACCGTAAAGACACACACATATATATATAACTCTTGGGAGAGATTCTGAGCAAATGCCCTGCATGCAAACAATCCTTGATCCCGAGCATTTAATATTAAACATTTAATATCTTCCAAGTGATAATTATAAAATGATGAGAACTGAACCCACCTTTCATTTAAAAAGAGACAAAGTCACAGTTAAGTATCCCAAAAGGTTTTTAATAGAGCATTTCTTTCCCAAAATGAGGAAATACTGGTTCAGACAAAGTATTTGGTGAGTAGGTAAAATATGCAGGTAGTACAAGCTTATAAAGGTGTATTTTTCCATCTGATAAAATGGGGCTCTGCAGCACTCTCAACAATAAATAGAATCTTCTGGGGGGTCAGCAGTGAATGATGGGGGGGGGGGTTGGTCTTGAGTCAAATCATCGAAAACAAACCAAACGTGAATTCATCTGTTAAAATGTTGGCTGCATGTTTTTAAAACCTCACTCTATTTGTTTTAAATAAGATTTCATTTTCTCGCCTTTAACCAATATAGCTTTATTTCTATAGTTCTGTCTTCCATAAATAAATTATTTCTCTCTGTATCAAAAAGAGAATTCAATATAAAGAACAACGGCTCATTGTGTTGTATGCTCTGAATGTACACACGCACACGCGCACACACACACTCACACACACAGCACAATGAAAATACATCAAAGACAAGCTAAGTTCACTGCAGCAAGTCAGGAATTATTTCATCTCCACAAATATACACAGCCTCACTTTGCCCCCTGTGGGTTGATTGAAATACGCATTTTTAAACAGCAACATTAAATTAAATTAAATTGGGTTTGATAATACACATACATATGTACACAAAGTGTGCCTTTATAATATACAAGTATCTTTGTAAAAGATTAAAATGTAAAAAGCTATTGTATAAAAGATGGCAGTGATCCATTCATACGTCTTCTGCGTTTCATATAAATATGTCAAATCTCTTTTCTGACAATTTGATTCCTTGGCAGTAGCATTATACAAAATAGAGGGGAATTCTTTTACATTTGATCCAGACACACAGCTTTAACACATCCAGGTGGAGTAAGCAGATACCTCGAGAAACCCCTCAACAGGGAATTAACGCTTACTGACTGCAGCAACATGGAACCTAAGGGTGACTTCATTCACATCTGGAGCTCCACATCCTTAACAGGGACACGAAGGCAAACACCACTGCTCTGTGTGTCAGACACTAGTGGTTTGGTAATGAACTACAGTCCACAGCAGCCTCTCCAGACCACAGTGTGAATACAAACTCGGCTCGCAGTAGGACTCGGCCCGCCCGCTGCTTTAAGACCAAAGAGAAATGCATAGTGGCTGAACTGTGGGTGCACACAGGGTTCGCTGCTGCCCCCTACAGGTAGTTGGAGGCCACAAAGCCGTGGCTGTGGCTGACTCTGCTCTGGTGGATGATGGCGCGGTCGTATGCCACCTGGACAGATTTGCGGATGCTTGACTTGCGGCCCTCCATTATACGCAGCTTGTCCGCTGTATCGTCTACACCCAAAGGTGTCACCTTGTCACGTGGGAGCCACTGCCTACATCACCAAAGATGAAAGAAAATCAGGACTGTCAGAGCGTTTGAACAAGAGTGATCATGCCTACTTTCACTGCTTTGACCTTTTACTGAGTCCTAAATACATGTGTTTGATGTAAACATATAACTAATAACTATTTTTACTGATAAAAAGTATGTTTTTTCCCAAATCTTCTATTTAAATGTTCATCATGAATACTTCACCAGTGGTGAAGTATTTGGTATGTTTTATGTTTTTTTAGGGCAGCAGATGCGCTGGTAGTTATGAATCTCCTGAACTGTCTTTAACCAAACACCTGCTCCGTGACCTCTGACCTCACTGTGGCAAGAGGAGCACTGCAGTACATTTGAGTATGATTAACACTCACCATGTCCGCTTGTTGTCAAAGAAGAGCACCAGGTAGAGCCTCTCGTTGGTCTCCTCCTGCCTCTGCTCCCCCAGACAGAGGACGTCTTTGGGTGGGACAGGGATGGGCACCCCATTGTGCAGCAGGCCCTCCTCGGGCATCTCTGGGTCGATGATCTGGAACAAACAAGCGCGGATGTCAGTCACAGAGATCCTCTACAGTCCTAGGGAGCCTCTGATCTTTGGTTACTTCTAGGGCTGGTTATACATGAACTGAGGCTTATCACACTGTCAAACTCAGGTAGTTAGATGGAATAATGGATTACCAGAGCAGGATAGGAGGGATATCCCCGAGACTTGGCCCACACCAGATCTAGTGGCTCCAGCTCTGTCTCTTCCTCAGATGTTTGGCTGCAGTTGCCTGCAAAACAGCAGACACTCTGACTCATTGGTATGCATCCTCAGCTACGAGGACGCTCTATGCAAATACAGTTTAAAACTAAGTGTTCTGATTGGCCAGCAGTCAATCGACAGTTCAGTTTGACTTGCAAAAAAAAAAAAGAGAGAGAAAAAAGAAACATACCGGTGTAATCTGTGTCTCCGTTGACTATCTCCAGGAAGGGAACTTTGGAAAGAGCTGGTTTCCCGAGGCTTCGTTTGGGTGGCGAGCTGCTGTAAGAGCACATTGTATAGTCAGTGTGCAGTCAGTCAATACTAAAACCAGACAAGCCCTGTTAACAGATACACCGTGTCTTACATTTCTTTGCGGAGGACTGGGCAAGGGCTGTACTCGGAGTCGGACCCGCCGTCTTTGTGCTTGATGAAGCCATTGGTCAGTCCTGAAAGCAATCGAAAGAAATCTCAGAACAGCTGCTACCGAAATAACAAGACCAGGAGCACAACTAGACAGAAAAGTAGACCTCATCTCAGTCACAATGAAAACAAAAATCAGTGCAAAACAGTGCAGCACACAGTAATCACAGATAACTGGGAGTGTTGGGACGGTGCATGGATAGATGGAATAGTTTTTGTGGTGTTACAGTGATAGATTTGTCTGGTTTTGTTGGCAGGTAGACTGTGGCGGGAAAACCTCCAAGAGAGAAACCTCAGAGAGAAACTGTAACATCTGTAAGTGCACTCTTAACTCCCCTCCACATACTTTTTGCTGTCTGACACTTGTTATTTGTATCTGTTAAGACATACTGGTAGCGAATAACAAAGTACAGTCCGCACATTCTAAACAGCATCTTATGTGATCAGTGAAGTCTAGCCGGTTCTAAAACACCACCCTGAGAGGAAGACCTTGGGGTGAAGAAATGTCAATAACTTCTAATTAAAGCTTCTCACCACTTTCCAGTGTATGATTTGGTGTCTTGTCCAGCTCACCATCTGAGCATGTATTTCGACTGGGGGTCCACTGTTCATTGAGGGTCGGGGGTCCTGGGCTTTTCTGTGGGGTCTTGGATGAAGTGGACAAAGGCAATGAGGATGGGGTGCTGGCTGTGGAGTTGGGTGCTGAGGGGCTGCTGCTTGTATTCTCGTCCTGCGATCCCTTTCCATTCAGCAAAGGATTGTCTCTCTCTCTGAACAGCTTAGCTCCGTTTTTTGCCTTCTTGAATAATATGGAGGTTCGTCGTCCAACTCCCCCGGTGGCGGGCCGTGTGGGAGTGCCGAGTTCTGGCAGGCCGTTAGGCACCGCCTGCCCGTCACTGTGCAAATTGGGAGGCTGTGACGCCTGCCGCTCCTGCGCTTTAGTGCAATTAATGTTCTCTGTGGTGCTGTCTGAGAGGTCTTCGTCCAGCTTTAGGCGTTTGCAGGGCCAACTGGGGGACTGGGGCTCCCCTATGATTGGCCGCAGGGTGGGAGGCTCCAGAGGTGCATCCCCCTGTCGTGGAGGAGGAGCCGGCCCTGTAGGTTCCAGTGTCGGGGGCGAAGTGGATTTGAGGTCTTCTGGAAGACGGGAGGAGAAAAATGAAATTCAATTTCACTCAGCGTTTATTTCAAATGAACGTCCATTTAGTATGTAGTGTGATGTGGTGGTGCAGTATTCACACGGGAAAATGGTGTCCCTTCATAATGATATACATTTGATTCTAACAGTCTAACCAAAGCCCAAAGGGAGTTGAGGTACTCTGTAGGTATGGAACACCGTATCAAGACGAGTGAAGAAATAATTTTGCTCTCACAACTGAACACCAGTAACATGGTAACAGGGCAGTATTTTATGACACAATCACAGGTGTTCTGCTGCCCTCCTCTATAGTAGTAAGAGACTGTTTGACTGGACTAGCCTGTAGTCAGAAGTGGGATGATATGGCATGACTGTACATGGCCAATGGAGAGTGGTGAGTCCATGAGAGTGATGTATAAAAGAGGTGCAGACATAGAGTGCACTTGGAGAGAGGAGTTGTGAGGCAGCCATGGCTAACGAGACTCTGTGGGCCCCTACTTACTAGACTGGAGACAGTGGGGTGGTTGGGGTTGGTGCGTGGGGGGGACCCTGGCTCAATTACCTGAGGACAATGTTCCGTTAGCTCATGTTCACAACTGGTCTCATTGAAAAAAAGTGGCTTTTAAAAAAGGTACATGCATTGGCAAATTCATACTATTGAAAATTAAGTGCTTTTCATCACCCACCTTTGTCTGAAGACGAAAGGCCATTGTCCACCTTGGCGTCTTTATCGTCATCTTCCTCGTCATCATCGTCCTCATCCTCTTCTTTCAGATGTCCATTGTGAAGGCTGTGGCGGGGGCCCTGCCTGTAGCGGATGCTGTTGATTTCACGACGAAGCAGGCGGATGCGTCGAGTCCTGGCGCCACTGCATCGCATGGAGGTGACAAAATCCAACTTGTCCAACAGCTCCTTCAGCTGTTCCTCTACGGTCATATGAAGCCGGTTTTCTGGATCCAGCACACTGTCAACTGCACAGGACAGGAAGGAGTTAGGCTAATGATGAAGCTAGCATGCATGTTCCACTAAGGCCCAACAAATATGGGTTTAATACTGACATTTTTCAAATGAAGCTGATTAGCTGAGATACAATATTTCTAACATACTGGTTATGAACAATGCTGTGGTAACAGTGGAACTTAAACATCTTCTATATCAGGTTCAAACCGTCAACAGTGGCACCACATCTACACTTCACAGATTCAGTATACTGTAACTACTTTGAACAACACTGTTATATCTCCAGTACCAGGGTGATTAACATATCAGTTCATTGACACAAGAGTCAGAAAAACAACAACGTTGATACAAAAACACAGTTCCAAAACAAAATTCTGCAATTTTTTTCCACAATCGCAACAGCACTTAAAATAGATGCAATGCTTTCTGACCCAAACAGCTGATCTGCAGCGTAATACAGTGCGCAGCATGTGTAGGAACATGGAAGTTCTACGGTTGAGGAAATGTAGTGCCAAAGGAAAGAGCCGTCTGTCTGGCGAGGTAAAGCAGTGAAAATATTCTAAATATATCGTACACTTTAACTAATACTGATTTTTTCTTAGGTGGGCTTTTTTATGTGGCTAAAATATGCTTTGCTGCTGGTCCAGTCCACAGCAGTACAGTGCTTAGCTTCTGTTCCTGTACTCCTGCTTGTTTCTCCAAACTGGGAGTGTGCCGACCCAAATCTACTGCAGATAATACACTGACTGTGGATAAGTACCTCATAAAACCGCACTCCCAAAAATCTGATCTATCCCTTTAAGCAAGGTCTGACCTAGACTAGCCCTCTTGATATTTGGGCAGATGACCTTCTTCCTGTGTTTACATTCTTGTTCTCACCCCAGACACACCTAACCGATGAGCAGAGTGACCATTCACATGTTTGCTTTTTGGTTCGCTTGTATATTTTTGTTGTGAAAAGAAACCAAACTGAGGAAAAAATGTGGCATGTTTGCAAAATCATTCACTGATTCAGACCAGAGCAAAACACTTATAGGTTTGAAAATTCCCTTAAAGTAAATCTGAACACATAAACACACACACAGAATCTGAACTGTGCTCAGTTTCACTAAAATCTAATCAACTCTTACTTGTAGTGAATGCTAGTTACAAAAACATGTTTCTTAATTGTACTGGATGATAGATATGTATCTAAATGTGTTTTGAATCATATGAGATGGATACATACAGACCCTTATCTAAAATACTAAATACATCCAGTGTTTACATTTTGAACTGCCACTGTGACTTACCATCTTCCCATGAGCAGCTGTAAAAGTCTCGTTTCTGTGGTGACTCTGGGAGGTGCATGCCGGTGTCCAGTTCCAGGCCGGTATTGGTGGCTTGTCGCTGGGCATGGCGCAATATGGCTCCCCCCAGGTCTCGAAGACGTAGTGCTGCCCGGTGGAAGACTGTGTCCTTGGTGTTGTAGAGGAGGCAGTTTGACACCATCAGGTTAAAGTCGGCCTCCAGGTCAGCCACTGAGCGGTAGGCATGATTTTCCAGCTTAGAGCGCATAGTGGAAAAGTCCATGGGCTGGCTGATGAACTCCAGGTAGTCGGGGACCTGAGGACAAGACACAACAAGCGTTAATGACAACAATGGACACATATTGACAAATAAAATACAGATTAGTCAAAGTGTGACAAACTTGTGCGCTACTGGCTTACTAAGTGCCATTTCTTGTGTATTGCATTGTGTACACATCCTACTGCAGTCTAAGAACCAAACAATATGCTCATTGAGGTCGCAATATGTTACTATTTCTGGCAAGGTTGCAAGGCTGCAGTTGAAAACAACACTATGAGAGTGGTGAGAATAAATTAACACTGTGTCTATACAGAGCGTTACTGGCGTGTTTTTCAGTCGTCTGTCTCACATACGTCTAATGGAACATTAAGCATCTATGTTAATTCAGTGCAACTTTCTACAAAGCCCGCATAACCGTGACCCAAAGCATATTTTTAGGCTTCAAGTCTATTTTCCTTAATTTTATGTGCATAACTACAGTCATAGTGTGTTGGGTTCTGAGCGCTTCCAAAACGTGGGTGACAAACGCTCAACATTACCTTAACACTGCCAGTTTAGACACAGACGGAACGCTTGCTGCTGCTGCTCTGCTAAACGTGCTGCTCATGCTACGCTTTCTGTGTAGTTGCAGCTAAACACTGAGCTGAAACTCCCTGCAAAGCTCTGTAAAGCTGCAGGGAGCTGAAGAGCTGGGTGATAATTCTCAGTAGGTTCATCACTATGAGCGACGCCTCTCACATGACACATTTTCATTTCATACATTGAAATTAGAATAAATATATAAATATGATGGATTATAGTCTCTTTAAGGTTAAACCCTGTGCACTTTCAATGGTTTTCTTTATTACACCCTGCATGCATCAGGTGCCAAGTGTTATCACAGTGAAATGTCTGACCTCCTTGATGTTGACTGGCTCTGCAAATATCTGGGCTGTGTCCTTCTCCTGTAGTTGGTCCAGGGTCGAGCGGAGTAGCACCAACATTGGGGTCAACTGCATCTCCAGAGCGGCCTGATGAACTTTGACCTGTAGTTGTCAGAGGACATGCATGAGATACATGGAAGAGAATTCAGACCCAAGTTTTTACGGACCAACAAAGGCTAGAGAGAAGAGAAGCAATGTGTAATGTTAACTAACTATGAAATGTGACACAATCTAAATATTTCTACAAAGATGTCCACAGATAACCAGAATATTGTTTTCTGTCCTCATCTGGACACATTCCAACATCCACTGGCTGTCCAGAGCATCATATTGATCACTGTCAATTCTGATGGCTTTTACTTTTAAAAAGGTATTTGTTAGGGCTGCTCCTTAAAAGTCGCTGAGTTGATGCATCAGTGGAGAAGCACCTGAGTTGACTCGTATTTTGTCAGTCGAATTGCTGCCCTTTTTTTTTAGCTACGTCATTATAAACTGAGTAACGCAGGGTGACAACATGACAGGCTGTAAACTTTTACAGATTCTTGTCTCTAAATGAATACAAATATTCTAAATACATCGCCTAACTGTGATGGAAACAGAGGGATGATGGAAGAGGAGGGCAGCATAACACAAAGCAACTGTTTCCTGCTCTGAGCTCTCAGCTCTGATTTTAAATGCAGCAAAGTCAGCTAAACTACTGTTTAAACGGATGCAAACCAACGTCTCTACTGCCTCCTCCTCTACCGATCGACTCTTTGGCTGACAGTGATGTCAGCAGCTGGCAGGAGAGACACTCTGATTTTATAACTGAACTAATTTCAGGACGCGCAATTTCACTTCTCTGACTGCGCAGAAATCATTTTCACATCACGAATGATGAGCAACGGCATTAAGACACAAGTCTTAGAGGTAGATTATGAGACTTGTATAGCTTTTATATCAGTTTAGAGTTGGGCGGCTGTTCTGCAGGCATGCTTGATTGTTCTGTGACTAATGTAACGGTGTGGAGACATATAACATTTATCACAGGAAGCTGTATTGAAGTAAGACATACAGCCTCATATGAGAAAAGTGGTTTCACATCACAGGGGTTTCAAGTCTATGCAAGTTCAGTTCAGTTGGGGACAGCCCTAGTATTTGTTGTAACACAGCTCTACTCATTAATCGGTGCCACCAGTTTGTTTTGCCACTCAGTGAAAGCGCATACCGTCTATAGGACAGGCTATAAAAAGCCAAACCATCCAAACATCTCAGAACTTCAGACTGCACTGGAGGACAGTGCATAACACAACACCTTCAACTGTGTGGTCCCCAAAGTTTCCATGTACTTTCAATTTCAAAATTTATTTCAGTTTCAAAATACTGTATTCTGTACACAGGACGTTTCTGCTTTGACAAGCCTGTATATGAAGCACTGTTAGTGTTCTGGTCTGGGAGAATGTGAATTTTATCTGTGTATGTTACCTCTTCTCGTTTAAGTTTCTCCCTCTTGCGGATGAGCTCCACCAGCAGTCTGGCTTTTTCAAGGTCATGCCGAAGCTTCTGCCAATATCTCAGTGCTTCTCTTGCTGCGGAAACCTTTTCGTCCACCTCAGGCTAAAAAGTACAACATGTTTTTAGTGCCTCATTGCATAAACACTGTATCAGAAATGTATCTAAAAGGAATCAATTAATTTTAGAAATTGTTCTGTATGATTATGGGCAAATGAATACATTGAATACAAAATGTTATTATCAGAGTTCAAAGACACTTATGATGTAGTTATGTTTCCTGCCTGACCTGTTCTGTATTCCTTTGGGATTGGACATTAGAGTGCAAACGCCGGACCAGCGGCACACCGTTCCTCGACTGACGTTTCAATAACCAGTAGTTATGCAGCCTCTGCATGAACTGGTTTTTCTTTTGGAAGAGGATTCCTTTGCAGATGATATTCAGCCTGTACAAAAGGGACAGATGCAGGTTGGTATTGCTGTCAATAGATAACTTCAGTTCAGTTGAGTAAAACCACACAACACTCTGGCTCCATCAAAATGTTTTTTTTGAAAATGTTTTGACCAAGTTGGCCTTCATTGGGTGTGTTGAAGATTTGATGCAACCATCTTGGTCAAAACATTTAGCACAAAAAAAGAAATCTTTTCAAAAGGAAATCTAACCTGCTTGTGGGTATTTGATGCACTGTCACCTGTGGTGAAGCAGTGTTCTGTGCAGTTGACTCTGTGCTCTTCTTCCCTTTCTTTTTATCCACCTTGGCATCATCGTCAGACTTTCTGCCTTTTTTCGGTGTTGTAGGACCATCTGTGTAGGCACTTCGTCCTCTACTAGCCCTCCCTCTGCTGCCCACCACTCGTCCTTCATTCTCCTCGTCTGAGACGGTTTCTTGGCCTGGAGGCGAATGAGCCTCACAAAATGCTGTCTTCTTAACAGAGAAAGTGGTCCCGTTGACATTTGTCTCTCGCACTGGATCGATCTTCATAAACAGACCAGCACGCTGAGCACATGTGACATGAAACGCAGTGTAACAGTTGGCCTTGTGGCACTGAATAGATGCACCACGGCCCTTCTGCTTACACAGGTAGCAAGTCAGTTTCCAGCGTGCTGGGGGAATGTTACCGACCCCTTCCACTGGTTCCAGAAACACTGTGTTGGCAAAGCAGACCTCAGGGATCCAGATGGCACAGACCACATGTGCCCAGCGGCCATCGCTCGTTTGCTTAAAGGCGCCGCCTCGGTTCGGACATAGAACACAGTCAACAGGTTTCTGAGGGGACTGGAGGCAGCAGCGGCACAGCCACTGGCCCTCTGGGATGTAGGGCACTCCGTAGCACTCCTGGTGTACTGCCAGGTTGCAGGAGTCGCAAAAGAGGATGACGTTGCTGTTGAGGCACTCGTCATCCAGGCACACGCAGCAGAAGGCATCGTCATCAATAGAGCTCTGAGAGGGCGCCCGGCTGCGGGCTTCAAGGTACGCCTCCTCCTCCAGGCGGTCCACCAGCAGCTCGAAGGTGTCTGATGAGACAGCTGAGTAACCCTCTGACGTCCGGCCAGCATTGACCATCTCCAACCAGGCAGCGTCCTCTTCGTCCATGTCATATTCTGCCTCAGTTTCCTGCTCCTCAGTTGAGCGCTCAATGAAGCGGTAATATGCTGTAGGCAGAGGAGGAGCCTCGACTGGTGTGAAGGTCTCTAGCACACGAAACTTAGGTTCAGGGAGGGTCACGTGGTGATGATGCAACGCGTTTAACTTTTCAGGTGTTTGTGGATGAGAATTTGGGCAGTGGTTCTTGGAAGATGGTGGCGACTTAACAGAGGGACATTTGGAGTCTTTCCTGCGGCCTCGGGGTGTGACGGTTTTGCGGACTGTTTGGGCACTGCTGGTGGGGGGTGACGGCTGCTCACTGTTCTCCTTGTTGCTGTTACACTCACTAATGTCCTGGGCCATCATCTCATCTTCAGTAATGACCTCCAAGGGCTCCAGAATAGAAATGCGGTGAAGCCTACCGTCCAGCTCCACTTCCACCACCTTCTGAGCCTGGGCATAGGTTAGGGTTTCTCTGCTTGGAGATGCTTTGAGGCTGTAAGGGGATGGGGATCGCTGGCGGGCACCCCCACGCCCGCCAGCTGTCCCATTGGACTTCCTGACATCTGCTCCACCTCCTACGGCCACCTGGCCTTTTCGACGTGGCTTCCTCATAGGCCACCAATCACACTTTCCCTCCTGTTGGTTTAAGAGGAAACAGAATAACATGAGAAAACTGTGTGGTGTCAGACAATAAATATTGCTCTTGGGCATAATGCAGCTAAAAACACTGGCAACATATTTTATATGTTGTACAAGAATTAAAGATAGCCCTCTATAATTATACTATTCATGCAGGACGTTGCCCATTACCAGAGCTATGATATATTTGCTGTTATTGTTTGTTTTTGTTATCTTAATTGTTCAGTAATCATGAATTCTAATCTAGATTTTTTTCTCTGCAACTTCAACAGCTTATTTCCCCTTGAGATCCATATATATTATTCACAGGAATAAGCAAAACATAATTCCATTTCTGTAAAAATAAAAGCAATAAAGATAATAAACAAGCTTTGAACTTCTTGACATATTAAGTTAGTCAATACAATCTCTTTGTCGTTTTACTGTCTTTCTTTTATCTTTTTAATTTATTTTACCTATTTTTTTGAGTCTAGCTTTTATTCCACTCTATTTTATCATTATAGATTTTAAATCTATTTTATTTCATTTTCATTTTATTTTTTATTTGACTATTTTACTATTACTACTATTATTGTAGCTTTTAAATCTTTTTTTATTGTGTTACATTTCCATCATTTTTATTTCTTCCATGTATTGGTCTCAGATTGTTTAATTTTTTATTTTTATGGTCTACACTTTTTATGTCTTATTATCAGCTTGTCAGTTATCTGTGAGGCACTTTGAACTGCACCAACTTGTATGAAATGTGCTATACAAATAGAGTTTGACTGATTGTATTTTTCCTATTATTAGGCAGGGCTGTGGCACCTGCATTGTAAACATTCCTTCACACAATTCAACTCGCAAAACTCAATTTAAGTAGCTAAATGCATAGAACAATTACTGACAGATGACTAACTGTCAACTTGAGATGTACTCTTCACTGTCATTACACACAGAGCCAGTAAAATACAATAATAATAAAATAACACATTTAATTTGGACGGCACTTTTCATTCACAGTGAAACTCAAAGTGCTACATCTGTAAATTAGATTATTCTCGACTTTATCTCATAAACTGTTGGCAACTATTATCAGGACTAGCCACAACACAACGGGCACATCACCAACCAATCAGCTTTCGGGAAAGTTTGACTGATCCACCCCAGAGCCAATCGCCTTCAAGAATGCCACAGCCTCAACACATCAGTGTCCTTTATTTCAGGAGTAAAATGTCAGCCATATTTACAGTTTTAAAAACACTGTTAAAAGATCTTATACGGTCTAAATCTTTTAATTGCAGCATTGACATTGTGAAGCAGTGGTTAATCACTGTTAATCGTTGAGTCGGGATGAGAAAGGCACAGTATTGACATAGCTAGCCTGCTAACTTTGGAATATGGGCAATACTTACGTTAGCTGGATTTTTTTTAAACGTTGACAAGACACAGAACAAGTTAAACCGTTGCTGGTTGAAACAACAGTTAAAAGTTCTGTATTAGTCTGTAATAAACAACCAGTATATAACACCGTCTTACCTATTATGGCAACTGGCTGACACAAGTAGCTCGACAGCCGGCGGTGTGAAGCCGCTTCTTCAGTAATGGTTGCCCGGCCAGCAGCCTTTTACTCGCTGTACTCTCGGAGCTAATAGCTGCCGTTAGCCAGCTGCAGTTTGCTGCTACAGCCGGTATATTTCGCTGTTTAATAACTTAACGTTTCCGTTTCCTCACAACGCGGCGTTTAGGAGGCAAGCAGTTAATCCCAAAGGCTTCCTGAGAACACAACTGGTATATTTACATGAATAGTCTGACAAACTGTTCATTGACGAGCCAATTTTGTGAAGGAAGAGGGGAAATACTAGCCTCCTCTGGCTAGCTAGCTAGCTATTTGGAGTCCAGAAAATGCTACATCAATATTAGCAAAAGTAAAAACATGGGACTTCCGGATGCATTTTTCAAAATAAAGTCCCTATTGACGGATACATTTGTTTATTTTCTTTTGAAAATGAATTTGTTTATTTATTTATTTTTAAATTTTGAGTAAGATGAGTGATAAAAAAGCACACATGACACGGGGCAGTACATAGAGGTGAAACAAGAGAACCAGACAATAACCCAAACAAAACAACAACATAAACAAAATAATAAAAAAGATAAATAAATAAATACAATTTTGGCTAAATACTAGATGTATGTGTGTGTATGTGTGTGTGTGTCTATGTGAAAAGTGCCCTGAGATATAACTTTTGTTATGATTTGTTGTTGTGTAAATGAATTTGACTTGACATAACTTGCGAGTGAGCATAAGGGACAGATACTATTTTAAATGCTTTCACTAGTGATACAAAATGATATATATATTTTTTTTTTTTTTTTTTTTTACTGCTAATACGCCCCTTTTACAGTATTATATTGCCATTGAGTGTATGACAATGTGTTGTATTGTAGAGAGCAGACAAGGTTTGTGTGTTGCACCTGACTTTACTGCACCAATATTCAATATATTCTCACTTACAGTTTTTTTTTCTTTTACAGATCTACAGAATTACAGATTTTATTTAGTATTTTCTCTTCTGTGTTGTCTTACTAATGTCTGCTATAACAGGCACATTTTCAGGTATGTTTGATCTTCATACATCCAGTCATAGTGCATTATAAACTTCAATGTTCAAACTGTCTGATTTGTTTTTTAATTATGAAATCATTTTATGGTTTACTTTCTCTTTGTATGGGACATTCTATGTCTATGTATCGCTTTTTTATGTATTGTTAGACCTTAAATCTTGATAAATCAGATTTATGCTCAAAACAAACTATCATGTTATTCATAGCCACATCATTCCTTTTCCTGAGCTTTTATCTTGACGGCGAAACGTCTCACTTCCGCTTTTATACCGATATTCATGAGAGCAGGTTGATACAAGTCTAGCCCGCACTCTGACGTCACCGGACCATGATTTTCGCGCGCAAGCTACTTACCGGGGTCAATGACAGATCGTCACGGTCTGTAATGATCTTAAATAACAGAATATTAGTTTTATGCCTTCTAAAGTTGATGTTTTTTTTTAATCCAAATCAGCCCCTTCAATGCGCTCCGAACTATATCTAGACTGTTTTATCTGCAGTGTGACTTTTAGGAAACCTGACACCTGTCCTGTCATCTAGTGTAGTCTACACAAAACATTTGTGCACACATGCATGCTCATGAATTGAATTGTTTATTCTATTGGTATATATACACACACACACGCACACACAGCATCATTACATGGTTATAATCAGTTTCATGGGCAGCAAGATGTCTAGTCCAGGATCCCATTTCAAATAGACGAGAAAATTAATTAAACAGAATAACCTGAACCCTAATGAATGAATGCTCATATTCACCTCAAGACTGAATTAAATTCAATGACAAGAAGTTTTACATGGGTATGAGTTAGACCAGAATTTTTAATCTCTCTTCTATTTGATGCAAAAACAAAACTGCATACACATCTTGTCTTATTGTTTAATTGGAAAACAACATTACAGTCAAACTTACAGTCAACCCTGTGACACGTTGTCACAATCAATTTGTAAGACCATTCACTGATAGGGAATGTGTAATGTGAAGAGAAATCTACATTCAGGAAACACTTGCACATGACAAAAAAAAAAAGTGTGACAGTTCTGAATACTGATTCAAAGTCTAAACATATCCCGGATAAAACAAACAGAGTGAATTCATGGTTGAATATACAAGGGCACCATTGGTGGTATGCTGTGTTGGTTGGAGCATCAGTAGTTACATGACATTCATCAGGTCACGAAGACATAGTCAGGGTGTTTTTCCTCTTGGAGTCCCTCCTTGGGAACGGCACAAAGCTCTTCACCTCTTTGAAACATAACCCTGCAGACAAAAGGAGAAAACCATTTGTGTTCTGCATGTGCAGCTTGTTCACACTGAAATAATAATTTAAACAAAGCTAATAAAAGTATACTGCATGGCATTTTAACATCAATAATTCATTATTGATGACTCCAACATGGTCAGCATGATAAACACTTAAAAGAAAATGTCCACTTGATGCAGTGGTAAAGCATTTGAAAAACATGATAATGACACTTTCCCATTGTTTATTGTATACGCAAGAGGACAAGTTTATTACCTCTGTTTATATCTTTCTCATATAGCAACAAAAAGATTTTGTGAAAGGCCTCTATTCTGAGAAATGACTACACACAAACGAGACCATAACTGATACTATTACACCTAAATACTGTAATATATGTAATTGTTTTCTCCATATGCTCAAACAGTCATCTCCACATTGATTATATTATGGCAATTTTCTTTCTAATCAATGTTTTTAACTGCTTTTCACTTACGCTTCCATTCGTCCAGGGACAATGTGGCGTTGTCGTGGCTGTCGTCGTATGAAGCAGGCTCAGGAAAGTCATCCGGGTCTCTTAGGCTGTCGAAGTATGGGTGCTCCAGAGCCAGTTCGGCAGTAGGCCTCTCGTCTCCATCCAGAACCAGCATCTTCTCCAGCAGGTCAATACCTGCAAACGGTCAGTGGTACAGAATAATGCGACAATATGATGAAACTTCAAAACCATCAAAGTGTAGAAGTCGTTAAATGTATAAAAACATATTTATTGACATTAGCCATATGGGAGGTTGCTACCACCTTTTCAGAAGAAGGAGATTCAATTCTGTTTATTACAAATGGAACATTATACCTATTTAATTTCATTATTTTTAAGCGCCAAAAGATTAAAATAAAAAATCAGCTGCTGCCAGAGACTTAGAGCATTTTCTCCTGTTTTGACACTGATTGTTTAGAACAGTAAGTGCTTTCATGAACAGGGAGAGTCATTATGGTATAAAATAAATCAGAGACAGAAAGCTGCAGGATTGACATCATACTGTAAGCAAATGAAACAGAGTATTAATAACAAACTGAGGGCACCCTTGAGTGCTATGGTGGACCAGCACGGTGGTAAAAGACTAGATGTACTGGTTCAATCTCAAGTGTAATAAAAATGTTAAGATAAACAGTTGCGGACCAGTTGAGTTTAGGAAAACCTGCTGTGGCTGAACTCACCCTTTGTGCTGGCTCTGGGGAACAACGTCGAGAAGTCTTTTCTGGGATAGCGAGGAAGACCCTTAACATAAGTTTTGGCCTGTTTTAAGAGACAAAAGACAAACTGCAGCTCATACAAGACCAAAACAACATAATAGACACATTGTGATGATATATTCTATGTATGGGTATCACTGTCACCTATATGAAGATGACAAAAAAGGTAATAAGCATTAATCAATAGTTTATGTTCAAAATCAAATGCTTCAGGCTGCTCAGACAAAGGCGTTTCTGTGAAATTCAAATAATCATCCAATCATTTCCCTTTGTTGAAGGGACAGAAACACTGTATTTGAAGTGAACAGTGCCAAGAAGCTTAAGTAAACTGTGATGGGCTTTCATCAATTATCTGTTGGAATAATTTTACACAATACTGAGCCATGAGAGAGATTATCATTAGAGATAGTGTTATGATATGAAAGTGTGAAAAATTACATCAGAAAAAAAAAAATTAACTGCTTACAAAGATAAAAAATATCCATTGAAGCTTTTGATGTGCAGGAATCAACTAAAGGACTCACAAAGCAACCAATGAACCTTTGTTTTTCTTAAATACATGAAATTAATACATAAAGAACTTAACTGATTGGTAAAGACCTGTGTTTAAGTGTGTCATTGACTACGTTTACATGCACAAAATATTCCGGTTTTTGCCCTTATTCTGAAAAAGACAATATTCCCACTAAGCTGTTTACTTGGCTAATGAAAATGAATATTCCACTAATATTCCCGTTTACATGCAGAGTGTTTTCAGGGTCTCCTTCTGCTCCAGTGGGAACGGGAATCACAAGATCTCCACAAGCAGTGAAGCAAACCAGCAAGGTGAAAAACATTAATGAGCTGCTTCCTGATATTGATATGACTGATACTACACATTTATAGTTACAGGCACATCTAGTACCTCGGTTGTTCCATGATGTTTACTACACTGCTGCATCACCCCAACATCACCGCCAGGATAATAACAAATCCCCTCCATCCCCGTCGTGGAGAAGGCATGCTCTGCTTTTCCAGCCTGATCTGAACAGCTCTTCACCCTCCTCTCATTCCTCCTCTCTGTCTGCTTTCCTGCTCCAGTATATGTCATTATGCCTGTGCAGGGGTAAACAGGCAAGAGGACTGCGTGTTGCAAACTGCGGTTAAAAACCCCAATTGAGACGTATATTCCAAACGCACTGTATACATGTCCAACGAAAGCTGCTAAAACCAGAATATCGGCATATCCCACATGTCTTAGTTGGAAAATGCTATATTCGGAATAAGGCCTAATTTGGAATATCCAAATGGAATATGACCTGTATCAAATTCAGAGTATTGTCATACTCGGCATAATAGTGGAATATTGGTGTGCATGTAAATGTACTCAAACCAGGATGAAAGTGGCTTTTCCTCTAGTGCCACCCTCAGGACCTTTATATTTTTTCTCCCAGTGCTGCCAAAGCTTCAATAATGGCAAAATCTTCAGTGTGTTGTTATTGTTGGATGTAATGTACACTGAAACCTCTAAGGGTTGCTAGTGGGCTTGAAAACATTTAGTGCTGGTAATGTGATTTTCATGGATTTCAGGGGCTGATTTAGTGTACTGTGGACCAAATGATTTGAGAGAAATTAGATATTTTCACTCTCATCTTGGAGAAATAACTGCATATTTGTTTTGATTTTTTGAAATCGCTCAGCAGTAAAAGGAGGTGTATAGTAGCAAAATATCAGCAATTAAGTGCAGTGATTTCTCAACTCATCTCAGTCACACTGTAGTTTCATGACATACACCTAATGTAATTTGTCCTACCTCTGGACTGTCCAGCTTCTGTATGAACTCTGGTCCAGGCACTCCGGTCACTTTCATGATCTGAGTCAGCTGGTCCATGTCTGGTAGTAAAGGGATTACAGTCAAGGATTTTTAAAGTCGGGATATCCTGGTGGTTCAATAACCAAGTATCCACTCAAAAGCAGTGGAAAGTTGGGTTGCCAAGGAGGTCAACTGGAAGCCACAGTGACAGCTGTATTTACTGGTTGGTGCTATAAATCAGTCATGTGCAATGGGTGCAAAAAATAACTTAAAAAACAAATATAAAACATGCAGAAAAAGTGTGTAATATAGTGCAACAAAAGCAGCATGAGGAAAGAAACTGCTGCTGCCTCATGTAATATCTGTAACTTTTCTGTTTCATTGCATTGCATGCACGAGGTTTATAGCGCCTCACATCAAATAAACCTGTCACTGTTTAGTCAAGTGGCTTTCAATCTCCTTTATTATTACAGCGATTGGATAAACTGATGTTTTAACTATAACTTAGGAATCAAACTGTATATCTACATTTTTGTATACGGACACTTATGTCATTATTTAGTATTACACCAGCTTCAAAAGTTACAAGCTGCAAGACACAGCAGATGAAAGGATACAATCTTTCCCTTTGAAAAGGGTTTTTCCGTTGATCATTTCTGCCATGATACAGCCCACAGACCAGATGTCCACTAGAATAAACACAAAAGGAAAAAAGCATCAGTGAGAATCCAAGCAGAATACACATCCCTAAGAGTGTTTTAAGTTGAGCTCGAATGCACTAGAAATGAGGAAGGAGGCCTATATATGCCAGAACAAAGTTCCTGTTCACAACGGAGAGAAGAATCTGTTGTGCTGTTTATATCGGGGGAAACTTGATGAGTGATACAGTCCAATGAAGGATGTAAACTTGCCAGAGTGGCTTTCTGTGCTACATTCCATTCTGTAGATGCTGTTCACAAAATGAAAAACCTCTATCTACTAAATCCTGGGAAAGTCAGTTTCACTGTAGTGACAGCTCTGTGATTGTGTCTCAGCACTATCAGGCTGCTGTCAGACCCATCTGTGTCAACTGCTAACAGATTAAAGGGAGGAAAAAAAAAGATTTATTATAAGAACGACACGCTGTGTAACTTGAAATGTGTTTCATGCATCGGCAACAGGATTATAAAAATCTGCAGACCCATGAAGTACCATACAAGCCACCGCTAAAAGAAAGAAATCATTGTAACTGGAGTTGGGATGTTTTCAGACGACAAACAGCAAACAGTTACAGTTACAGCACCGACAGGCCGACGGAGCACTGAGACAACAGTGAGGACGGAGGTAAGAATATGTAACAGCTACGATTGTCTTGCCAGTCTGGGTGTAGTGCATCCAGTTCAGAATGACCTCAGGCGCCCGGTACCAACGGGTCACCACGTAGCCCGTCATCTCGGCGTCAGTACTGCGAGCCAGCCCGAAGTCCAGGATCTGTATAATAGTAATAGTATTTAAATATTGATATTTTAACAACCTCATTGACATAACCTGTACAAATGTTGTACTATTGTTTCAACATTTTCTGACCCACATTTAAGTAAGCCCCAAGACAGAAACATCTGTCTCGTAACACAAACAACTCTGAGTAAATCCATTTGCTGTTTGCTGCTCAAACTGCAGTATCTTCTGTATTTCCATTACATTCTTCTTTACTCGCTAATCCTATCACTTTGCTGCTAAAGCAACCCTATCATTTAAGTTCTGTCGTGTTTTTCAAGTGGAATCTTTAGAAGTACAAACCTTCAGTTCACAGTCTTGGTTCACAGCCAAGTTTCCAGGCTTAAGATCCTGCAAAAGAAAATGAGCTGAGTAATGGTTACTTATTGCACATAGTGATTAACAGCAAATTATAGTGTTTGTATTGAGCAGTATCAATACTGGGGCTGTGAAGAGCTTTGCTGCTTGTAGTTTCCTGTGGTCTAACATGGCTCGGCTGTTTGTCTCAATGTGGGATTTTTAACAGCTATTCAGTGGTGTGACTCAAATATAAGCTAACCATAAGACAAACTGTAGCATTTCTGCACAGTCATTCATAAAATACTGTGACGTAATGTATTGGACTGTTAGTGAGTGTGGATAACACCTTCGCTGCTTTAGGAATTACCACAGTAATAGCGAGGTAACACCTAAACAGAGTGTGCAGGGCCGTATTTTCTTCAGTCATTGTCAGAGCAATAATTTCAAATAATGCTTTGTATCATTTTTGGCAGCATGAGTGTGTATAGATGCTACCACAAAAAGGCCTTTGGGGGTTCCAAGAGAAATAAAAAGCCAACGTCTGCCTGATATACAAGTGTTGTATTGGTCCAACCCTACTTTGCCTATTCCACACACACCCTTAGGTCTTGGCGTTGGTGCTGAAGGGTGTTGCCTAACATTTCTAGACATGCAGTCAGGCATCAGAGAGGAGTGAACTCATCCTACCTGTTGGGGCAGGGTTTGATCTGACATGATAACAATGACAAATTAAGTCAACTTTCTTATGTGTTTCTTTGGAACAAGAAGAAGCGCACGTCTGAGCCAGAATACAAGGTACAAACCGGTCTCTTTATAATATCATGTAAAGGTAAATCTATCATAGATAAATGAAATTCATCCAAAATAGAACCATTTTTCCACCTATGCTCTAAAGTCAGCTCTCTACCTTGACATTTTGACTTGTACTTACCCTGTGGATGATTCCAGCCTTGTGAATGTACTGCAGAAAGGTAGAGAGCGAGAGAGCAGGTAGCATTTATATTGCAGTCATATCCAAAATGTATGATATGGTATATAACATTTATTTATTGTGTCATGTATTATATTATATGTAAGTTCCAGACAGCATTTGTTTTAATGGCAATAAAGTTAACTCAAAATAAAGTTTTAACAAAAATACTTTTATGGCATATGGATGGCAACCCATTATATTTTCATAAAGTACATAAATCTATGCTTCTTCACTTTATTCAAATAGCTTATAATACTTATATGTATATACTGTATGCATTAATCAAAATGCAGACCATTCTCGGCAGTTATTGTAACATATATTAAAATACAGTATAACTCTGGCATGATGGTGCCTTGGAATGCATGTATTTATTGACTGTAATTATACTAATACTAGAATACTATATATACTGTAATACTAATGTACTTCTCGTGCTTCATGATAAAATTTAACCTTTTTTCCTTGGCTCACCCTGAGTCCACAGAGCATCTGATAGACGAGAAACTGGACTTTGTCTTCTGAGAGATGACCTCGCACCTTTGACAGGTCAGTAAACATGTAAGGCATCACCAGGTAGCTGAGAGAAAGAGGAGCGGAAAGAGGCAGAGCAAGGAAGAGGATCAATGATCAATGGAAAGATACCCAGACAGGAAGGAAGATGATTCCCTCCGCTGAGTAGTCCAAACATCATACAAAGCTTTATTGACTAACCAAGAGGCACAAGAAGAGGTTTTCCTTTGCCTGAGTAAGTCATCCCACTGTTATTTTCCACGCTCTATTAATGCTGTAATCCATCAATTTTCATACTGTCATCGAGGGGATTTAGGGTGCTTGTGTATCTTTGTGTAACTCTCATGTTTATACTGAATAACCTCCAAACAATTATTCCTCTTTATTGTATCCTCTAGTCTAAGTTTGCACTTCCATGTACTCATCTTGCTAGCAGCACTAAATGAAAGCAAAAATATTCCAATGCTATAGCTTTCTATTTCTTTTTTTTACTTTCATATAAAGTTTTGTCAGTTTACAGTTTTACTTTCTGTTCTACATTTCTCTGAAGATGGAGAGACCAATAAGAGCATGACAGAGAACCAGAGTTTTGAACAATCTTCACTGAAAAGCACAACTGTTTTTTAGCCCCATGTTTTAAATTTTTCATGTAAAAGCCACATTACACAGTACTAAAGTACATGTTGAATTGCTTACATTATTAACTATACTTGATAAGTTTATTTTACCATCTAAAGTTTCTTCATCAAAACCTCAAATTCTGTCAGTTTTAGGCTTTAATCTCTGCATACAATGTATTTGTATCCTGAAGCATCAGCAATTACTATATCAGTCTGCAGCAGATTACTCTTCAAGCCAAACTCTAAAGGATACTCAATATGGCCAAAAGTATGTGGACACTCCTATCTGGGGCTGTTATTCGTTCCAGTTAACAGGAATCTTAGCTTAGGTGCTTCCACCTTTGTAGCATCAGTTTGAGGAAAGTCCTTTACTCTTTCAACAACACAATACTCCTGTGCACAAAGCCAGGTCCATAGAGAAATGGTTTTCAGAGTTCGGTATGGAAAACTTGACTGGCCTGCACAGAGACCTGACCTCAGCCCCATCTAGTGCCTTCGGGATGAATCTGAACTCCGACTTAAGAGCTAGGCCTTATATTGCCCAACATCAGAGGCTGACCTCAGTAATGCTCTTGAGGCTAAATGAGAGCAAATCCCTGCAGCCAAGTCATAAAATCTTGTGGAAAGCCTTCCTAGAAGATTGCAGGTTCTTCTTCTTCAGCAGTATGTTGATGCCCATGGTTTGGGATGACATGTCAACATTCATACATGGGTGTAATATTTGAGTGTCCACATGTTTTTTGGCCATATAGAGTATGACATGACAGGTGGACTTTGCTTCGTACATTTCAACAGTTTCTGTCCAGTGCTTATACCTTAAGCAAATGACCAAATGCATTTCCATACTTGTCCAGACTTTCCAGATCCTGGTCTTGAAAGTCTTCAAATATTATGAGGGCATGATGCATATCAGACCATAACTAGTAAAACCACCTCAATACGGACCTCAATAAACATATGAACAGAGTAACCAAATATGCTCCTGTCAGAGAGGTGAGAGGAGAATGTATGCCAAATACATTTTGCTCTCACCACTCTGAAGACTGACTTACTGCTCAGCCTACAAAACAGAAAACAATCACTGTTCTCAGTGGCTCTGCTGTCCTGTAGGTAGTACTCCTCCAGTTGAATACTAATCCTGCAGATCATCAGAGGTGTTTCCTGTGTCTGCCTGAGGGTCTTGATAGTAAGCCAAACAATACTCACAAGTCCTGAAAGTCATCAAGGCCCGAGGCAGGTGTAAACACATCAAGAAGTCCTATAACCTAGTTGGAATGAAAGAGGGAGGTGACGAATACAGAGAAATGGGAGCAGAGGTGTGAGGTTCATGTTAATTCATCTTAGTATTTACAGTATACTGTCATATCTGAAATGCAGTTTCAAGAATGTAAAAACTACAGTCTGTTAAAGGAAGCAGTGGATGTGTTGGGTTAATAAGTACTCACATTTTCATGCTTCATGTGTTTGAGCAGTCGGAGTTCCCGGTAAGCTCTCTTAGCAAATATCTCTGACTGGAAGGGCCTGTGGAGCTTCTTGATGGCCACTTTCTCTTTAGTCTTCTCATTCAGTGTTGAGCTGTAAAGGAAAAAGAAGTTTTACACTCTGAGTCTACATGTGCCTCCTAGTTTCATTTTGATTTCACTTTTCTCCTCTTTTGTAGTTATCTGTGCTGTGTGAAAATGACAGCGGACGGTCTATTTTAAGGTTTTAACAGTCACTAAGAAGTTCTGTGTGATATCAAATGCAACAGCACAGACGTTCTCAGATGGAGGTACTGTACGTGCAACTCATTCTCTCACTGAGTGGGGGTCTGTGGTTTATTCAGTGTGAGCATCTAAATGTTTGGCAGCTTATTACGTGCATGTTTGCAGTGATCTGCAGGGCACTGAATCGTAGGAGGGAAGGCTTGTTAGGCTATTTGGAGCCACATCCACCAACACATATTACACAAATCACTTGTGCATAATGTTTTGGACGAAGATAAACGGATGTAGTAATTACAGTCAGTTGCATGCAGCAGCTGGTCCATGCCAGACAAGACAAACACAGTAGTTATGAAACTGTTGATGATGTTTCAGTTTATAATTTCCTTTTCTTCATTTGGTTGCAATTTTCTTCAAGATGGTTTATGAGAGATGTGCAATTTGGTGGTTGCTTTATCCCAGTTCATCAGATGGTGCATCTTTTAAAGGTCAGACATTGTAAGCTTTAACAGCCCATACTGTAACTACTCCCACACTGTAAATGCTTAAAACCCTGGCAACCATTGTCAGCAGGCCAATCTCTGCTGCTCTGACAACACGAGCATTGTCCTATTTTTCTGAAAAAAACTTATTATATCCAGCATCTGTTCAATGACATTACAAACTTACACCATTCATGGTAATACAATCTGCAAAAATGTATACGTTATGGTGTGGGTAATGAAATTTAAAAGTGGAGTTTGTGGTGTGCTCTGGTGGTTTGGTGTTCCACAGTTATGAGATAAAAGCACAGCAATGGCAGAGCTCCAAGGTCATGTCCTTCGTAATATTTTGGGAATTTGGGAGGGTTTGATAATATGACGAGGTGTTTACGTTCTATAATTACACGCATATTACACACGTTGGGTTTTTAAGGCTGATTATGATATAGTTTAGATTAAATATCACAGAATTTCACTTCTTGAATCAAATTTGACTAAAATTAATTCAGTATTCTCCATGAGAATTACGCACATATAAGACTGCAATATGGGAAGTTTAAATGTTACACATTAATAAGTGAAATGTATTTTTTCATACTACTGCAGTAGAACATTTCACATAGTTTAGTTGGTGGCTTGTAAAAAATGGTTGTATGTTGGTGGAGCTCTGCTGGGGAACTTTGACTCACTCCATTATTTCTAAAATCTTGGCTACAGCCCTGAGTGCTGGTTTCAAATCCAAGTGTGTTTGTATGATGATACTATAAACCTGACTGAAGAGATGTCTGTATGTCAACTGTAAACATGTTTCAACTTGTGATCCAATCTGGATTTTATGGACATCCTTTTCAGAAGACTTTTTCCATTTTTGATATATTCTAATGGGATATCAGCAAGCATAATTCATCATATATCATATCACGAATATAATGTATCATAAATATAGCAACACACTTACAGCAGTAGAGGACCTAAACGCTGATTTTACTTATCCAGTCAGCTGGATAAACACAGGAATGCGTTTACTACAACGAACATGTAGCCTACATATTACAGCAGCGTGCTGTCACTGAAAGCTGGATTTTGACGCCTGACTCCCTACATGTATGTATATCCTTAAATAACTTAATCTCATTTCTGTACTACGTATGTTATTACATGTAAATACATGTAGACATATATGCAAAAATATACAAAATGTTACGTATCTATCTGCATATGTATTATGCAATTTGCACATTTTCTATATCTGTAGTTTCCACTGTGTATGTAGCTTGAATGAGCATATAGAAATGAAAGTGCAAAGTGGCCATCTTTACTATTGACTTTCATGTAATGAGTGCAGATGTCCCATAGTTGCATATACACTATTTTTACACAGATATATGTTTGAAAGGTGTTATGAGTGTTCTCGTGTTGACACACGACGCATGCTGTTAGGATGTTATGAGGTGTCAGTGTTAGTTAGGACTTTGTAACGTGATTTAGCTGTCTGCGGGGCTGACAGTGTGTTGGTGGGGACTACAGGATATAAACCAGGCCCACCGCGGGCTGCATGTAGCTAACAGTAGTGGGGTGTTTTTAACACACGGTCCAGTCAGTCCCAGCTACGACACACACTTGATGCAGCTTCCAGTAAATGAGACTCACCACACAGAGCCGTACGCGCCGGTCCCTATCTGCCGGAGCCGTGTGTATTTCTCCGGGACTTCCCACAGCGTGCTGTTGATCTCCTCACGGTGGAACTGAACCTGATCGTCCATGATGAAGAGGAGAAGGCGACGCCAGGAAAAAAAAAACACACACACACACTCACACTTCTCCCTCCTTCTTCTGTACGCCTGTCACTTGTTAGGAAGGTAAAGTAAAATACGGCTCAAAAACCCAACAATACACCTACTTCTTACTTCCGTTAGGGGTTTTCAAAATAATGCTTTACTGCGTGGGAGAGAAAACAAATCATTGAATCATAGATCTCTGCTCACGTGTTTCAAGGTGTATATAAAACACCCTGCTTAATAGTAACTTGAGTCTTAGATGGTTTTACCTGAAAAAAAAATCGATTATCTTGTTAAAAGCCTTAAAATGACATCTCCTTCTTCTTCGTTAACAATTCAGAATCTATGAATATGCAAACATTGTTCATTTCAGAAGTTAAACTGCTGGATATAAGATGTCTTTGCCTCCAGTTGATTGACTGTCTGTCTGGTCTGGCAAATCTGAAATGAAACAGCGGCTCCTCAAAGCATTGATCCAATAAGATTAGCCAATCAGCGCCAGGGGCGGGACTAACCTCATTATCAAGGTGTTGTAAAAGGTGTGTCAGCTGGAACCAAGGAGGAGTAAAACTAGGTAGTGCCGATTAAATATGGATCAAGATTATGTAACTGCATTGCTTAATTCTCGAATCAAATGTTTTCAGAAACATATTTTAGTGCTCTACTAAAATAAACTAGTTGTGATGTCATAAATCCTGCTCGTAGGCCCTCCTCTTAAAATTAGATTTTCAGTGAGCACAGAGAAACTTTTAACTTCAGCAGATGAATGTGAAAACAGCCTCCTGGTGTCAAACTCTGAACATACATCATTCTGAACAGTGAAGCTTAAACATTCAATTGTAGGAACAAGAAGAATGTCCTCGTCCTGTACGACTAGCTTTAATTTGTAATTGAACCTTTGTCAGTCTAATATTGATAATGATGCCATAAAATTAACATTTAAAGAAAAAAAAGACTCTCCAATAGCTAAATGAACTCTGCACACACGGCTTTACTTTGTAATGTTTTAAATTTTGCTTGTTTTATAAGAGTCTCATTTAATTTTTTTTCAATTTCATTTTAAGAAAAGCTTAATAAGCAAATTTCAGTATTCATGAAACTGAACTTTATTGTGGAGGAAACACTTCCGGTGTGAAGTGTCTCATATGAGCTTCACGCAGTAACACGGTAAACCACAGCCACTGTTAGTGTAGATAACGTGTTAAGTAGCCTGGAGGACTACACTCATGTTGCCTCATAGTCTTCCCAATTCTCAGGAAAACACTCCTCTACAAAAAGCTTAATCCACCGTGTGGAAAACAACCAAATGCTGTAAACACTGTACAAATCATCAGATCCCAGTGTGAAAAATCAGACAGCTTGCTTGCTGAAACATGTCAATATGACTCGATTTTGCTCCCGCCCACACATAGTAGGTGTTACTTGTCATGAATAATTGCTGTACATTGCCAGAAGTTAATGAATCATGACAGCCTTCTCAAGGCTTTCACACTTACAGACAAAAAAAAACATGGATACTAAGCCCACAGATTTCGACTTTGTACACAAATATAGGTTTATTCTCAAAATAATAAATGATCCATATCTATGAATCCTTTTTCAGTTATAACCCCTCACAGATTTACATTATTTTTTAGTGTCAGCACTACATTACAAAAAGACTAATCCTAGCTTTGGGTGCAGCAGTAAACATTTGTGTAAAGGAACATTTCTCCTTGAAAGCGAGGACACCCAGAAGACTGTTCACAAACTTGTGCTGCTCCGTTGGCAGTCAACACAAGACTGACCTTGTACATTCAGTGATGGTGTTTTTTTTTTTCTTCCCATCTGGATGAGCATGAGTGACACAGAACAGTTCTCAGTTATCACAATGGCACTTATCATTACCAATTTCCACCGAATTCCTGTGGAGTTGTGAAAGTGTCTGTGTGATAATCGGCTCCATGTCAACCCAGTTTCAATCTTTTTTTCTTTTTTTTTTTTTGTCAGATCAGGTGGGGACTCAATGCTCAGAAAACCAAGTGTACATATGTTTATGTGTGTTTTGAACCGGGTGGGGGCCACAGTAATTTGAGTATGGTGGGTGATTGAATTGTTATTTTGACAATAAAAGTGAATTTGTATTTATCTCCTATGTTAGTCTCATATCAGTTCTCTGTGAAGGTACTATTAGAAATAATATTATTCAGTAAGAGAAAATGGCCCACATAAAATCTGATGAAATGATTATATACTAAAAAAAAAGAAGAAAAAAAGAAGTTTAGCTAATACTCAGTGGTATTCATCTGTAATGTCTCTTTGGGATTTGAGGCAATGCAGCGCTCATATTTTGGGGGCAGTTTTTTAAATGAAAAAGGGATGAGGTGAGTGTTCTTACTGTCTTTAAGTAAAGTAAGATTTTTACTGTTGGATGACACACAATGACCATAATATATCTGTGGAGGGGGTTGAAAGGGTTATGGATCAATACCAGTGACTCAGCCATTACTTGGCCAGCTGCTGAACTTTCTGGCTCTCAGAACTCAAGTTTCCAGCCTACTCTGTTTTGGAAAGAAAGCATCAAACCTACTGAGGTTTCAAGACCTCATCTAAACCAGTTTCTGTTTAGTTATGTGATTAGCAAAGCAGACTGTCCCTGAGGAGGTTCAAACAGTAACATTAGTTTTCCCATGACAAAGAAAACCACGAATAACAATAGGTCTACTTATTAGGTTTTTTGTGAAGCTGTCAACCACATCAGCAGATGGAATTTGTTTAGTTGAGCAATGAGAGATGCTTGAGATGCAGCTGAATGCAGGAAGAGGACTTTAAGTTAGCTACTATTTCCAAGATAAAGAATGTAGCCTACTACACACTCAGGATTTAGTGTCATAGAGTGGCTGAACTGGTGATATGTTGCTGACTCCTACAACACCAATGATACATATTGTACTTAAAGTTATTAAGTTAAAGTTACATTTAACAGGAGTTTATATTATATATAATATTGAATAGGCGTATATGCAGCCATACTAGCATTTTTTTGAGGCTGTACTTAGGCGCAGCAGAGGTTTAAGCTACATGCTAATGTCAGAATGCTAACACGCTGATTTTTAGCAGATATAATATTTACCATATTCACCATCTTAGATCAGTGCATTAGCTTGCTAACATTTGACAATTATCACAAAACACAAAGTATAGTTTTGCAGGCATTAAACAAAAAGTAGCCTATTCTGACCTGACGATGCTCGAGGAAGTTAAGAGATCATCAAAGTGATTACATTTCATTTTGAGGGGGACACAGTCCATCCAGTAGTTGAGACATTTGACTCAAAAACACATGTGAACCTCTCGGTGACGCTGGGTGACTGATTCTTCCATCTCTGTGTTATTATGAAAACCATATTATTGTTTACTTTTTGCTTCCATTTGATGAGTTCTTGTCTCAGGCTGTATAATGTGAAAAATGATCAGTGCCACTTTCTGATAAGGCACCATTTCTAAAGGCTTTATAGGCTGTAATCAGTGGCTTTATTTATGGTCAATAAATCATACTTACTAACGCTTCATAGATGAGTTAAATCCAGTCCTCCTGTCACTCTGTTGTTGTTTTTATTTACTGAAGTGAAGAAGATATGACACAGGTATGGAAATCATTAATGAAAATTCATCAGTTGCTGCTACCAGCATCACATGACCCTGCCAGACTAAACTGTAGGGGATCTTGGAGCAGCATTTACCCCTGAGGTGCAGTGTGCAGGCAAACTGGAGTGTGGATACGCCAGACCTCACTCCAACCGCTGCCCCATCCATGGGTCAGATTGAGCTGCAGCTGCTGGTCCATCACCCACACCAACGAACCCTGATTTCAAGAACCACATGCTTCACACTTCAATACATGTGATATATGACAGGTTCTTAGTACTCAACAGGCTTTCTATCATGCTGTTGTTTTCAAGTATCCATTAAAAGTGCCTCTTGTTATTTTGAGAGGTGGAGCTGGTGAGGCTGGAGGCAGTCCTCTGGTCTGATGCATTTAGTAAAGGCAACTGGCCTTCCCCTGCCTCCTATGCACTGCACCTCCAAACAGCAATGTAGAGGAGCAACTTCCCACAAGGTTTCAGTGACAACAAAGAAGTATTGCTTACTCCCGACCAAATCAGAAGGATACTGAGGACAAGAAGGAGGGCAGGTGGTGTTTCATACTGCATGTTGATGATATTTCTTATATGTTTTCTAATAATGTATATCATAAATATTTATCACTTGTTTATAATTCCAGGGCAGGATTCTTCTTCTTCTGAGGATGAGGAGCATCCCAAACCTACCTGTGCAGATAGAGCTTTCACTATCTGCTACCTGTGGTAGGTTTGGGAAGCTCTGTACAGACACAGAGGAAGCTGTCACCACTTGTTCTCCTCTATGTGCAGAAACCAAGATGGTTTGTTTCAGGTAAGGTTATGTTTTTATCTGCGTCTCCAATTCAATTGCATTATTAATTGCAATTAATATAGAAATAATAAAATGGATTCCATAGAAGAAAGGAAGGAGAGGAGAAACATTTCTAAATTTTTCTTTTTTAAAATTTTTTATAATCTTGCATCTGTCAACGCATAACATCTAAAATTATCAGCATTAATTTGTTTTGATTTTGATTTGACTCAAGTTAATTTATGTATAGAGCACATTTAAAAACAACAAATGTTGACCGAAGTCTTGTGAATTAAAATCAAATAAAAACACGGCCTAATTATGAGGACCAAAAAGTAAATTAATAAAAGTGTTAACATAAGTGTAACCTTTTACTGTGTGACTGACAGACTGACCGTCTGACAGATAGACAGACAGACAGACAGACAGACAGACAGACAGACAAAGCCATCCCTGTAGTCCCTGTAGCGTGTGATGGATTCAATTTAAAAAACTGATTTGTACTTATCAGTGCTTTGGTTTAATGTTTAATAGACAGGAAATGCCCCGCCCCCACCCCCCCCCCCTTTACAGTTTACATATTACCCAGAACTTTACCAGCCATTTTCAGAAAGTATAATTGATTTTTACTGTACTAAAGCTGCTAGCAGTACCTCCATCCATTTTCTAAATGGTGTATCTCATGCAGGTTTGCAGTAACTGGAGCTTCTCACAGCACACGGACAATATTCACCATAACAAATATTATACATATACAGACAGACTGTAGGAGGAAACTGGAGCGCTCAGAGGAAAGTCTTGCAAACACACCCAGATCTCCAAACAGAAAGGCCCCACCTTAGGTCCAAACCAAGGACCTTTTCCTTGTAAACATTGAGCCACAGTGCAGCAACAGTAACTTCAAAATCAATAGACCTCAGGTGCATTTCAGTTCATAAAACACATTAAAGTCCAGTTTCATGATATGAACCCATGCATGTGGTTTACGATGAGCTCTCTCCTGTAAAGTAACTTTGAAAGAATAATCTACTAATGGCTGGAGCCAATGATCTTCAAAGGACAATTTAGCACCTGGTGCAGACTTAATTTAATAGTCTCACTGTAAAATGAACCAAATGAGCAAAACGTTTCCTTCACCTTGTTATTCACATTGAGTTTGCTACACACCTTGCCAGAAAGTTAACTACACTGTCAGCTATACAGCCACACTGTCCCTCTGTCCTTTGGGTATGTTCACATGATTTATTGCATTCACTCTACCATAGATGCACACTATAAGTAAGTCTGCATAATTTACATTGTTCTATATAATTACTTTACATACTACCTGCAGTCTAATATATCCAAAATTAAGAAATCCAACCTCATAGACATCAGTTATCTGTCTGCTGTTGCCAATATCGATCATAAATCCATTTGCTCTTCTCTACAGTATTCATATGCAATAAGTCAATCTTTCGGGGTCATTTCCAAAAATAGTTTCAATCAACTGCTTGAAGAGGGCCACTGTCACTCTGTCTGGGTAAATGTCAGTGAAATGCCAAATTTCTGAGATATTTTCAAAGTGTCTGAGCTGCCAAACACAAAGGATTTGATTAAGCTTTAGTGAGCGTATTACATCGGCTTATGTGAGATCACAACACAGAAAGGAAATATATGTTTGTAAGAGTTTATTATATAATGACTGTTGATGCTAGAAATATGGCAGACACACTGATTGTAGAGTAGAGAAGAAGGCGTCTGCCAGCATTATGTGATGTAAGAGTAGTTAAAAGGTAAATCAGTTTCCTTTCAAAGGAACTTAATAGTTCAGACTATAATCCAATGATTTTCATGGCATCTGTCAAAATCATACAAAGCCAAATGGATTTAGTGACGTGATGATATGCTTATGCATATTTAATTGACCCTCAGATTGATTGAAATAAACAGTTTATATTATAAAGGCTGCAAACAGCCGCTACAGTCATCTCAATCTATATGGATTTGCGTGAGGTTTAAACAATGAAATGATTATCCGAGCTTTAAACCTGTTTTGAAATTTTAGTATAGCAAGATTATACAGATGGATGGCATCAGCCACCCCTGATCCTACTGCGCACGTCTCCCAGTCAAATTCAAGCTCAGTTAGGCCTATGTGAATAAAAGCCACGCATATGGAAAATTGAAGACGTCACCTTCAGGTTGCAGCTCAATACTTTCTGGAAAAGATCTGAGTATAGCCCACAAGATGGAGCTAGCGTCTTGCTGTGGGCCACAGGATGAGCTGTTTGCTCCGTGGTGCATTCAGGCCATTAAATCAGATCAGTGACCAGCTTTGTTTAGGCATGGCTGTGTGTACTGCTGAAATCTGCTAATGTCTTAACTGCTCAAAAATAAAATGAAATTAAATGAATGCCTGGTGTTATTTTCATGTAGCATGTCTCATAAAGGGTAATCCAAAATCCCATATTTGTCCTTGAATTTTGTTTTGATTAAGCTTAAGTTTGAGAATGACCAAGTTTATTCTTAACAAATCAGAAATGTCAAATGCATCACCTCCTCTGTGCAGGATTATTATTCCCAGGAATGATCTTCCAGGCGCTGACTGTGGAGAACAGCAAATATAAAAGCTTTCATAGGATGAATCATTACTCTGCTTTGATAATTGACGACGGCAACAAAGAGACTGACTGAGATAGTAGTAGGTGACACATATATTTATGTGAACATGTCACCGAATATTATTTCAAAAGTCAAAGCCTCTGGGCGGCACATTGCATCAGCCTCCTTCATACAGTATGGATCGGTAGATAATAAAATAACATGGCATGTCCTTTATTTTTGCTTGTGATGCACATTCACTGACGTGACTGGTGGCGTGTATGTGACTCAGAACAAGACAGACGAATACACAAAGACGCATGTATACATCACTGCAAACACACATGTACACACACTGACAGTCAAACAGTTGTACAGACACACACTCTGAGCCTGTGTCTGTCTTTTCCCTCCGTCATTTGTGCTTCAACCCATCTGCCAAAATCCTCTCAAGCAAAATCTGACTTGACATTTTCCGACACTGAATCAGCAGAGAAAGTAGGCTAGCACGTAGAGAATGGGAGCGAGACCTAGGAAGTGAGGGAAGGAGTGAGAGAGGGAGGAAGGAAGCAGCTTGTTCACAAAAGGCCATGGCCAGAGGAAGACATCTATTTGCCCCCCGTGCCACCGGAGCACACGATGGCATTAACCTAATGAGTCTTTACATAGTAATTAAAGTTTCCCCACTGAATGATACTCTCTGTCGCTCTGTACCCAAGGAGAATTAATTATTAGTATCAATCAATGATGTTATCTGTGGGTGTTACTTGGTTAAGAAGGGAGATGGGGCAGACAGTGGCATTTAGCTGTGATTAATGAAGTGACCTTCCCTACAGCCTTGGCTAGGATCTAGAAAAATCTATTCCATTTCAAAGTGACCTCCGTGGGGGATGGCTGGTTGGAACACCCATACACTCAGCATCCAAATGCAACAAAACACACACACACACACACACACACACACACACACACAAATACGACCTTCACCATGACGAGTGGACAGCGATGTAGATGCAAAACTTCAAAAGTTACTGTCCAAGGAAGTCATGTCTGAGCTTCACTCTCGTATTCAGCTGATTCTGACATGAGTCTGAAGATCGTATCATCATCGTAGCTAAGTTAAGTGCACTGATATTATCCCTCAAAGCCTTTGCACACCATCCACTGGCATGCAAATGTGGTGGCAGTAGTAGTGATGATAATGATATTAATGGGTGCCCAAAGACTTCTCCTAAGAAATTTCCATATTTTGTCCCATGGGCCTCAGTTGGTAGAGCATGGCATTAACATTTTTATATTGGTACCATTCCCACTAGAACAGGACAAGCCAAGCATGTAGGCTATATTCATTCTTCATACTTGAAAACTGGATGGCAGAGCCATGTTTTCCTCATGGAAAGATTCACTAAGCAAGTGCAAAATATATGTACAATATATTTTTATATATTTACTATTTTTAAAGAAAATATACAGTATAGTTACATCATTGTAGTTTCCATTTATACTGTAGATACTGTATGTACACATTTAATTTAACATGTATAATGTTATATATGTACATGTAGATTCTATAAATTTTGTTGAAAGCTCTGGATGAGTTCTGGCATAAAGCCTGAAAATACAGGAGTTAACAACATATCTATTGGACTTTTACAGCCAACATGCATTTTTTGGCAACAAAACTCTTGAATTATACCAAAAGAGCTGTGGAGAAAATTGCTGGATGTTTTGTGCCTTTATTTTATGCCATTTTCTGTTTTTTGAACTGCACAAAGATGATAGTTGAAGAGAAGCTGAACTAGAACTAGATGGGATAAGTAGCTTTATTCAGTGACCTTGAAAACAGCTGAAGTAGAAATATAGCTGATATGGCAATGGTATGGGTAGAAAAAGATAATGACTAATGAAGTTTTTAAACCTGTTTTTTGTAAGTCTGAATATTACGGAACACAACTCCAGTGGATAAAACTGAGGTGAAAGTAATGTAACACAAATTTATAAACACAGCAAAACCAACACTACTGCCAAACCCATTCACATTTTTTGGTGAAACTATACAACAAATATCTTTTTTTAAATGTTCTTACTTTTCAAACTTTAACTCACTGTATCACTACCAGATTTAATCTTTATAACTTATGATAATACTCAAAATAAACCGCTATTTCCTAACAATAAACTAAGACCTCTTATTATAATATTAAAGGGACAGTCCCTAACACAAAGTTATACAAAACCAAATTCAAAAAGAAGAACCGGAAAATGCTATTACTCTCAAATGGGTGTTTTATTATAGGGACTAACTCTTGATCACCATAAAATTTAGCTGGCGATTCAGTTAGAGGGGAGGGGTGCAATAAAAAAGTACCCACGTATATATATATATATATATATATATATATATATATATATATATATTTATATATATATATATATATTTATGTATATATACTTTGTCAGTGGAAAAAGATGAAAACACAATATCTGACATACTTTATTGCATTATAAAGTTGTTATGGCCAAAGTGTTAGTAAGCAGTTAAAAATATATCTCATAACTGCATCCGAAAGCTTTTGCACCACGGTGCTGCAGAGACAGTGGTTGGTGCACTCTGCATCATCCCTGTTTTCTTACAGATTGCAGGCAGCATTTTAACAGTAGCTTCAGAGTGATAAATAAAAATAGCACTGTAAAAGGACATTAAACGCCATAGCTGTAGTAGTATATGCTCATTATGCCACCACTATCAACCAATCAGATTGCGAGATTTTAACTACTTATTTTAGAATTGTCTATAACACATCCAGCATACATGGATCAACATTATCATTCATTTGGAGTCATGTTTCTGACCACTAACTGAGAAAGTATTTGTCTCCATAGCTGCTAAATGCTGCACTATGTTCTCCAGCAAGTAGCCAACTTTATTTGTCTGCCATTTGGTGCAGGGTAGGTGGTTTATCGGACCTTTCTTTGCTGTTAACAGCTGCCTGCTGCTACAAAGGAAGTTGAATTGCAGGCTGGAAAGCCAAAACCATTAGCTAAAAGAAGCTAAAAGGCTGTAGAGCTGAGGGGAACTACAGAGTCAGGTGATAATTTTGTGTTTGCTCATCACTACTAGTGACACCTTTCACTTTGCACATAATCATTTGATCCATTGTTAATATAAAAATACTGATTAGTGCGCCTTTAAGTCCTTCACTCCAGATGATTTAGGACAATTTATTTACTTTTAAATGACCTGCAGGCTGCGTGAATTGTTGCTGTTAAATTTGGACTGAGAGACAGACGTCATGCAGGATGAATTGTCACATCATCTACTCTGATGATCAGGACTCACATCACAATCCCAAATGCTTCCATTCTATTCAAACTGCCACCTGGCTCTCCTACCGTCTGACCTAGCATCAGGTCAGTGCTGATCATCGCCTAATGAGGCTGAAGAGTAAAATACATTAGTAAGAATAACTCTCTAAGCCTTGCAGATGTTGCATTTGTTTTGTCACAGATTAATATTTGGTAACAGATGGGTAATACATGCACATACACACAAACAATGCCAGCAATAGCTTACACCCAATCGCTCATCTAAACAGCGATTACCATCTTGTATGAGGCTGGTGTGTTGCCCAGACGTTGACAGCTCTTCATACAGTACAGGAAGTCCCTGCTGTGCCACTTTACTGAGCCTCAGAGGCATGCAAGTCATTGTGCCATGTTTCATCTCACCCACTCATTAATGATGCTCGCTGGCCAACACGCGACAGACCTCAGCTTTTCCACTGTTTGTCTGCTGGCTGCCTCTGTAGCAGAGCCGGCCAATTCTGATAGTGTACATGGCAAATAATTGCTGCATTCTGGAGTGTACAGAAATAATGTGCTATAGGAGGCTGTTACTGGGGTGACCCTCACCATAATGACCCAACTCAGGCCTTATAAAGTATTCAGGACATTGACTTTTCATTCATGAATGTGAGAATGAGGAAAAAAGAGATAGTAATGAGCATTAACCAGGCTAGTGTATTCATTTGTGAGAATGATGACCCAAATAGTGTCAGAGGTCACAGAGCCATGCGAGTAAGCGACTATAATAAGCCAGTTGTTCATGTCTACAAAATATGTCTCTGTCTATATATTCAGTGCGGCTTAAACAGTGATTTTATTGCAGCGACAGTGAACAATGAGGTGTTATTAGGCTACTTTAAGGCGAAAAGTGCAGCTAGTGCAGATCAATAAAATTTTACAATCAATCCTAAATTGCCCTGGTAGCCAATGGAGTGAAGCTAAAATGGAGTATTAGACTGTCTTCTCCACTTAGCACCAAACAGAAAAGTGGCTGCAAAATTCTGGACAAATTGTAATCTGGATATAATCTGCTGGGTTCGACAGCTTTCCAGGGAGGTGTAATGAAGGAGAAGCAGGGGTTGCAGTTTTAGGGGTCAGTCAAAGACAGAAAATCTCTAGCGTTAGTAAAGTTATGGAAAACACAACACTACAACAGTTTTAACATGAACCCCCTGGCTGAGATTAGAAAAATACTTTGTTTAGAAAGCAGACACCAAAGGCTAAATGTGCATATGTTTTACCAGCATAAACAGGATGTAATTCACTCTTTGGACTTCACTGAAGAGGTGGATGAATTAACTTGGTGAGTACAATCTGGTGAGTACAGATAGAAATTGTGTTGAGGCTAAAACTAAAAAAAATAACACCCAAGTGGTAATAAACTGGAATTATCCTTTAATTATGTTATTATTTCTCATGATGAAACCTGCTGCATGGGGTGTGCACGCTGGCTGATGTTGCCTTTCCTTTCCAACGTTTGCTCGTCACAAGCAGAATTTCCTGCAACTTACTTTCTCTTATATGTATGATGGCATTTCCTTGTCACGTTGCATTTATCACAAGAGACAACATCAGTAACAGAACAAGGGTTTTCTGCCATGTTGTGTGGTGCTGCTGTCAACAGTCCTTGTTTGCTATGCTCTTGTTTCCTCAACTTTTGTTTTTGGCTGTTAGGAAATAGCAAACAGCAGGACAGCAGGTCTGGAGCTCTACAGGGCCCAATAACCATAATTTAGAATAAATCCATAAGAAATGAAGAGGCATCTAACTTTAAATATACAGAAAAAAGTCAGGTAAGGTGGTTAACTGTGCATACATATCTCTTTAGTTTACAGTTGTACCAGTACATCAGTGAAACCTCAAAGTTATATGATTAAAGAATAATGAATCTGTACAGTATATGAGAAGTGCAGTTATTTTTTCAGTGAAAACTGTACAAATAGTCTGCAAAGGCACATGAGTTTGAAACTGTCCAAATATGTGTTTTCATTTGTTTCACATGTCTTGTTTAGGCACATAACCGATATTTTCAATTCAATTAAAAAATGAACACTAAAATTATAGTTATGGGATTGTAACAGCTGTGCAGATGTAAACTATTTTAGTCTCGTTAAAAACAAAAGGGCTTATTATTGTGAAAAAGTCTTCATTCAACTTCAGTGCAAGACAAGCAGCTGGGAAACACAGCAGCATAGTGTGTTGTGTAAAATCCACATCTGTATATGGCGAAGCTTACCACTGGCCTCATGTGCTCTTGTAACATTCCCATATGTATTAGTGTACTCAGCACATTGACACAACAGGATATCCCTTGTGTATGCATGAGTCACTGTTTATACAAGAATTACTTGACATTTTATGTTTTCTAGAACATCTATTGATGTCATCCTATTCCCATAAATGTTGCTGTATGCTGTTTTGACTAAATTCTGTTATCTGGGAAAACAAAACATGATTTCTGGGAAAAGTAGTTGAAGACGTTCACAGAAACTTCTCCCTCACAATGATCTAAAATTCAGGTAACAGCTAGTCAGAGATCCTGCTGTCGGGTGGAGAGTGCACATCCTGTCTCATGACCTGCATTTTCTTTGGACTGTTGGTGAGTCCAAAGTCTCAGCAAGCCTCACTGAAGCGGCTCATGACGACGTCGGACAGAAAGTTATTCAACCTCTCCAGACTAGGAGCAAAGTCCAAAGTTCATCTGAAATGCCTGCTGGACTTCCTCTTTGCAGACGACGCAGCAGTCACCACCCACTCAGCTGAAGACCTACAGCGATAAATAACTAATGCGCAATAATAGGTGCTTGAGGCACTTCAACAGCTTGTGAGTTTAGATAAAATGTCAGCACCTAATAAATTAACGGTGCATTCAGCCCCAATAGATGTCGCACTATAGCACCAGCATCTCAGACCAAAACAAATGCGCGTCGTTTACTCAATAAAGTGGGGAAAAAAAGAAAGTGGCATCTGAACTGACAGCTCACGAAACTCTGATCAAACTGTCAAACTAGGCAGTGCTGATCAAATATGGATCAAGATTCTGTTACTGCATGGCCTATTTCTTGCCTCAAAGGTTTTCAGAAATCTATTTTACTGTACTGTTTAGCTGTAATATGAGAAACTTTGTGACCCAGCCTCAATGTTGAAGACGGCTATCAAAAAAAGAACACAGAAGCTCAGATAACAACACACCCAGAGGGAGGGTGACTTCATTCTCTGCTCGGGTCACCATTACTCCACTATATCTTTACATGGCAAATAGTTGTTTGCTGACTTCTAGTGGGGCTGAATGTTGTATATTGCACCTTTAATATTAAGTGCCTGAGCAACCAAAGATGTCCCTGAGATGTGTTGTTGAAGAGCTCTACATGCTGAACCAGTCAAATCCTCTAGTGAAGAGATCCACTCTTAGAACTACGAGCAACATACCTTGCATTTCTTAGTCCATTTTAATATTGGTGAGTTTTTAAAAAAAATATTCCTGTGGCTCAGTGACATCATGTTGATGCTGCTACAGTTTTTAAGGTATCTGAAATAAAAATGGCAAAGATTGGGTTTATCAATTTATTTTAGAACTCCCCATATGTGCTGCTCTATGTGGTGGGAATAACTCACTCACTGATTGATGGATGGGTTATTATAGACACATAAATTACATGCATACCTTTGCTAAAGAAGATGGAAAGTCTGTATTTGATCTACACTCGTTGTCAAAAGTTAATTTGCTCCGTTAACATTACTGACAGTTATTCTGGGAAATGTGGGAGAGCAGTAAGTAGGCAAGGCAGGTTGAGGAAAAGTGGCTATGATACAAAGAGAATGAGTCACAAAATAACTCCCAGCACATTTTAAATATCATAGATTGATGATTTGGATAACAGCATAAGACAATGTGAGGGTGTTATTTTTTTTTTCCATCCCCTTATTCTGCATTTGCATGACGACAGAGCCCATTAGCTCTCATTATGCTTGTTGATTGAGTTTACCAACAATAAAGCGTGTAGACTTTTTCTTTCCTAAATTGAAATTTGATTAAGAGAAACCAATGACTTGTAACATATCTACTCCAAATACTTCATTTATCATCTCAGTAAATGATGTTGCAAATAGATTAGAGGAATCATATGTAAGACTGCTCAACAGAAGAAACAAACATTTTACAGCACAGAGTTGGCTCTACATCAACGTGTAAGAGGCGTCACTCACCATCAAGTCTCATCCAAATCACTGGTATTCCACTGAAAACATTATGTGGTGCCTATAATTAGTGTAGAAACTGTAAGTGGTGAGTGGGCAGCCTGTGTGTTAGAGAGCATATGTCACAGTGTGTTAGCGTCCAGACTAAAATGTGTTACTTACGCCTGTCATGGCCGCCCTGGCTGCCTGTTAGACCAGCCGTGAGGTGACAGTGATGCGTCTTGTCTGTCCGGCTCACTGGCCCAGAAGACCTGTCACCTGTCAACACACACACACACACACACCACACATACAGACACACACACACACACACACACACACACACACACACACACACACACACCACACATACAGACACACACACACACACACACACACACACATACAGACACACAGTTTTCTTCCCCGACAAATACAGCAGGACACACTATTGCAACATGCGCTAGTAAAATTTGTTTGCATTGAGCCTGCTGATACCTAAAATGTATGTTACAGTGTTATGATGATGTAGATTGACAGCTACCTGTGTGTTTCACCTGATCCAGCTCAGCTCTGCCCTTTGCCTCATCCTGCCTCCCCTTGTTTCATTAATTGACGGCCATATGTCAGGTGAAAGGACTTGCTTGTAGCGACGAACCCGTGAAGAATTACAATCAACTCTATAGTTGCTCTCAGCTTTATGGAACCTTTTAGTCTATTTTGGATCATTGTTTTGGTTTTTCAAGACTGAAGTCTTCCCTCCTAAACATCGTGTCCACAACAGCAGGAAGTTATTTTCAGTGAAAAATTTCTGATAACTCAACTTTACGCTCCCTGGACAGCAACACCAAGTGACAACAGTCGCTAATTGTTTTGCTAACAGCTTTAACCAAATGAGAGTGGCTCCAGTTTTGAGGTTATTTTACATTATTATATTACATTATGATACTCTGTAGTAATGAATATATATGAATACAGGGACTCGCCAGTAGGACATGATTTTTTTTTCTTTTGCTTTTACAATCTAATTAACTATATCTCCTCCTTTAATCATTACATTCACCAACAAGCAAATCTCCCATAAACCTAGCTGTGATCCTTTACTCTATGAATTGTAAGATGCTTTGTGTTTACATCCCACATTTGACCCTAGTCTTATTTTAATCCTGTTTTGCTCCTCTATATCTGACTATCTGCAACAACCTTTTGTCCACATAAGACTCATTGAGGTTTCATCTTATCTTATCACTCCCTTTCTTCTCTATCTCAGCCACCCTCTCCTCTGTCCTTGTGTATGGCCCCGCTCCAAACTTCTGCCTTCCGCCCTGCAGCACATCAGCCCAGCTACACTCTCTCTTTCTCTTGAACACCTCCCTCCTCTCCCTTCTCTTCCTCCCTCTCTCTCCTGTCCAGTGGCCCTTGTCTAAGTACGTATTTGTGTCTCTCTCTGAGGCCTAGTGTGTTAGTGCCAGATGACCTGAAGCCACCCATGACCAGTGGTCCACAGTTAAAATGATAAGGCAGGGGACTCCTCTCCTTGCCGTACCTCCTCTACTGTCCTCTCACCTTTTTATTTTGTTGTTTTTTTCCCTTTCCTTTCATATGTCTACAGGCATTTACAAACCAAAACTGGTATTGGCCTCATTGCGTGCACTCGAACTATGGCTCCTTAATCTCTTGAGGAAATTTAAAAAACAAAAAAATAAACACTACACGATTTAACTTTCAGAAAATCACAGAAAATCTGAGCCAGAGGATCATGTCATTATCATCTGCAGCGCCAAATACTTGAGATTTATTTAGCTCAGCACTGAGTCATGTAACGAATAAAGAAAGCTCCATAAATGCAAGCAAAAGGTTTCTTTCCGTTTTGCAGTTTCTTGTAATGTATTTAATTATTAAGCATTACATTAACATGATAAATATACCTGTAATTAGCTTTTGTTGTTAACAGAAAACCCCCATTCCTTTAATAATACTGCACGGTAACTTGCAAGCATTTTACAAGTCTGACTAATCTGAAAACATCAATTCATTCAATCCTAAAAAAAGAAAAAAATCATTGATGTAGTTTTGGAGAGGCGGTCAGCAGATTGGTACTTCTCTGTTAATACCCATGTGAGTCTATGGGAAATCTATTTATTTAGTCTCCAAATCAAATATCTATGATATCTTATGCAACCTAATGGAACCGTTTGCAAATGATTATGGGAGAAATGGCCTGTGTCCCCATTGACTTTGACTGCAGCTTGCAGCCCTGTGTTGGCTTCCGGAAACCCCAGAGAGTTTTGATTAACCACATCTGGTCCCGCTCTTTATTGGGATTCATCACTGCAAACTCTTTGGTAATTAGAAAGACTGTCCTTCATGTCAAAATCAAAAACATGACTGATGGCTATTTGTAATTGTATGAGTGCGTGCATGTGTGTGTGTGTGTGTTGGTAGTATGCGATAGAAAAATCTGATTAATGATGCTCATCCCGGCCTCCCTTAGCTGTCCAAATGTAAACAGAGGACTCAACTGTTTGCTTGCAGTGTAATTAGTCAGCAGTGACAGGTCTTTTCTCTCTCTCTCTCTCTGTCTCTCTCTCAGTCTCTCTGTCTCTCTCTCTCTGCTCGTCTTGTCAACAGGACAGATACGCACCATGCTGTCAACAAGCCTGATAGCCAGCACTGGTAGAAAGGTTAAGATTTACATAAAATATAGCAATCTGCTTACACATACTCCACATCAGACAGAATTCCCATTATTGTGTGTTTTCTTACTTTTTCCTTTTTTTTTCTGTGCTCTCTCCCTCTATTATTTCTCTTTTCTAACGTACACTCTCGCTCTGATTGACTCTCACCCTCACATGCAGAGGCAAGCGTGCACGCATGATTGAGTGCACACACATACACGAAAACAGTCATAAACATTTCTCTTTGTTGAGCAGGTAGACAACAGAATAACGGTCATCTGTCACAGTCAACGTAACGCAGCTCTAGTACATGCTGTGCTACATAACGCTGTATGCGATATATATGCACCTCATTGTTTTATTGAGCAAACACTGCTGTCATTAAGTTATACTCGTCACACAGCCAGAAAGAAAGACAGCGATAGATTGAGCAATTCAGAGGTTCATTTTCAAAAAGCAAGAGAATCTGGGCTCGGAAAAGTATAAGAAATATGTGCAGGGAGGATGCATGCATTACGGGCTGTATTGTCAGAATACACAAAATGTTTTTTGGTTAATGGATGAAAGCAATGAATACATAAGACATAAGCCTGAGCAAAAACATGAGCAAATATGGTAAAAAATAAATAAATAAATGTGGTTGATCCTGGTTGGGGTGAAGGAGTGAAATGGACGTGTTTCAGGCTGACTAGTCACCTTGTGCCACTAAAATGTCAACTTCTCCATGTGTGCACACAGCTAGTTCATTTTCACATTGAGGCAAACTTGCCCTTGACATTTTTTGCGATACGCTGAGTATCACCTTTAATAGGTGCACCTCATGATTTAGAGTAATGTCCTGCTCCAGACAGTGAATCAAATATGAATAAAGTATCAGTGTGAAGCGTGCAGTAACTGTTTCTCTGAATGTTAGAATGAGCAACGTGCATCTAACTTTTAACATTTCCCTACATTAGCACTGCTTGGTTCTCTATATCCTTTAATTAGGGGCTTCTGGCAGTCACAGTCCCAAGAGTCTCTGCTGCATTAGTCAACATGTGTTGTTTGCTTTTCATTGTGTCCTCTTTCATACAGTTTTATTGATCTTCCTCTTTCAAGCTTTTATTCATATATTCTGATTTCCGCATTGTGCTGTTTGGTGTTTCATGCCTCCTCTGCCTTTTTTGTCTGCATTTACTAAAGTAATGAGTATAAGAATTCACCATTTATAGCAAATGGTTATAAAGTTAGATTTGGTGGAAAAGAGCAGCATCAGTGATTCTGCTGAGAGAACTGTTCATACTGACAATTAGAAGATCTCCTCCAAATAATGTAAATGATGGGGGACAAAATCCACAGTCCTCGTTAGATAATAAATGTAATCAAAAGTTTATCTGAAGATAATATGAGGCTTCAGTTGTCTGCGTTAGTCAAATAAAGTGGATATCTTCCATAGTTACAGTCTTTTTAGTAAAAAAAAAAATCCCTCTTTCTGTCTTGACAGTATTTTCCTGTTCAACTGCAGTGGAAGGATTGTTACAAAAAGAGATAATTTGGTATTTAAATAACTGTAACTGTGAAAGATATTGAATTGATTTGACTAATTTGGCAGGCTGAAGCTTCATGTAGGCTTCAAGTAAACCTTTAAATACATTTTTGCAAGAAAAAGGCAGACTGTAGATCTTGTCCCCCATCACGTAAGTGCATTATGAAGAGATCTTCTAATGGTCAATATGAAAAGGAGAAACGATTACAGCAAGAAAAACATGTCAATGTTCATTTGGGCAACTGATGGGACAGACTTGAACCTATCCTTCAATGTTATATTCATTTGGCAGAAGCTTTGTTTTTAGTGCATTCATGGAGGACCTTTCTTGTAATTGAGTATTTTCACATTGCGGTATTGTTGCTTTGATGTAAGAAATGTATCTGAATACTTCTTCCACCACTACTTAATGTTTTTACAGCAATAGATGTACACAGTCAAATGTTGTGACTGCATTGAAAGGTCACATAATGTGACATATAAAGGACTCTTTTAGTTGTTGTTCATGTTTGTTCTTTTTTATTGTTTTTCTTTTCCTCTTTTTCCTCAGGCCTTGGTGATTTGTCTGTGTGGGAGAGATGCGGTGGTGGCTGGGGAATGATGTGAAATGTAAATATGGTGTTGAAGAAAAGCTGCCTTTACCTGACACGATTATGGTATGATTGCTGGTGTCAGACACATCAATTCAATCTCAGAAATAATTTAGTCTAAGAAAGGATTTGGCAGTGCAGCGTGTAGAGTCTAGAGACTGTTTTGAGAGCAATTGCAATCCCTGCTATCCACTACTGTCAGATACAGGAATATCAAAATACACAAAACTGGCCAATTTACTGAAGTAATGTTGGTTGGTCCAGCTACTTCTATGACATGCTAATGACAGAGACAGCATATTGGCACAAAACACATGAATCCTGCATGGTGTCAACTGTAAAGGCTGCAGGTGATGGTCTAATTATGTGGGGAAGGATTTCTTTGTATCATTACACTTTTGTATGGTTTATTTAATATGAACCCTCTTGCCTCATTGAAGAAGACGCCTCCCACTGAAACATCTTTATGTCTTCCAGTAGCTAACAATTTAAAAGAGCTTTGAGACTTCTGAACCATGCTTTCAACATATGCTGTACTTAATGAGTCCTTGTATATCATAAATCAGCACTGGTAGAGTGTGGTGTGTCATGATGTTTAAGTCAAAGTGTCTGAGCTCAAAATGCATTGTGGTCAAACTCAAAATAAGTTTCCTTAGCAATTGTTTGGGCTGAAGATTAAAGATTTTACAAAGGAAGAGAGATACAAGATAATTAGAAGCAGATGTAGATTTTATGTGTAGATTTAAACACCAATAAAATGTTATCATATTGTTGACAATGAGACATATTTGACATAAATTGTATACAAATAAAACCATGATGAAGAGGGTTCGATGTATACTCTTCACTAAATCGATGGAGAAAACTTTGGAGGAGAGCCATATTTTTAGTAATATGAAAGGTGTGTGTGAAATGTAATCTTAACTTTGTGATACATCACCAACAATCCCATTTACTGTATGATGTATAGGTGGTCAGTCATGGTGATGTCATGTCATGGAGACAATTGTTGATGGTAGTTGTACCAATGTCTCACCAGTGGAGGAAGAAGTATTCAGATCTTCTGCTGAAGTAAAAGAACCAAAACCACAATGTTAAAATACTCAAAGTCCTGCATTCAGTAATCAATGTATTTTTATATTAAAATGGATCAAATGACTGTGTGTAATGTGAAAGGGGTCACAAAGGGGACTCACATTGAAAAATATCACCAGCTCTAAGGAGCATTTTGGCCTATTTTAGCTACTTGTTTTGGTTTTAAAGCCTTTAAATACTGCTCTTGTCTACCTTGTTTCCAGCTGCAGATGTTGTCAAAAAGCTCTGATAAATCAATGCACGCTATCCAGCACCAAACAGACTCCAGACAGACAAAGTTAGCAAGCATGCTGCGCTCACTGTCACACTGCCATGGCTTAGTGGGACACATGAATTGAACAGAGCCATTGTTGATGACAGTAACACCTGTGCTTCTCCTGCTACGGCAGTCAAAATGTCTGCTGTGAAAAAGGTCTATTACCAACATCACGTACTTAAGAGATAAAAAGTTAAATATTAGGCAGTATAATGCCCCCTGCTGAGGTTATAATTGAAGATAACTATAACAGACGGCTACTGTGTAAGCATTTTAATGTTGTAACTATGAGGAGGAAATAGATTTAAATACTTAACTTACTTAACTTAATACTTGACTTTCATAAGCTCATGACATGTTTTACATGTAAAATCCTTATCAGTAAAGTAAGTGTTGTCACATAAACGTAGTGCAGCAAAACATACAATTAGAATTTGCCTTTGAAATATAGAGGAGCAGAAGTGTAAAGTGTTGTAATGTGGTAGTGCTCAACTAAATCACAAGTACCTCAAAACTGCAGTACTTGAATAGATTTAATTAGTTTCATTCCACCACTGCATATCACAGTTAATTTGACAGTGAACTTTTAGTAGATGAAATGTCACATGATGCAACTTTAACTCCTCACATGGCAGATTTGACTTTCATGCCATGACTTGAAGGAAGACCCTGCCTTTCCTCTTGCCCATCTTAAAATACCCTCCTTAAAATACCCCGACACCCTGCTGGCTCTGAAGCAGGAGAGAGAGACAGCGAGCTGGCATTAGTCAACATTCTCACTGAGATTTCTCCCCACTGATGTGCCACCCACTCCCATGAATGCCAAACAGTTCCTTTATTATCTCTGCATTTACATGATTTTCGGGAGCAGCTTAAGCTTTATTCCTCCGCTCTTCCCTCTCCTCCGCCTCCCTCCTTTCCTCTTCCCTTTCCCCTCTTTCTGCCTTCCACTTCTGCTCTATCAAAGTGCTGTATCATTACGCCTGGGATAATCCTGATCCCCTCGCCCCTCCCTCCTTCTTCAAGTCTTGAGCCTCACCCTTCAAATTCTTCTGTTTTACAGGGTGTTCAGAGAGCGGGGTGGGGGTGTGGGGAGTGGAGGTGGAGGCAGGGGCTGGGGGAGTTCGGAGGGGTGGGATGTCTTTTTCTTGTGCTGCTGCAAAATGATGATGAAACCATACGGAGGCTGGTGGTGGTGGGGTTGTAGGGAGGGAAATAGGGAGATGGGGGACGGGGAGGGGGAGCTACACGGCGGCGTAAATGACTTCTTAGCAGTGCAGCGAGATGTGAAGGACAGACTGACGTGAGACCGTGTGGTGAGCAAACTAATGAGCTACACATTTCACGCCGAGAAAAGAAAAGAGAAAAGGAGTGAAGGAGGGGAGGGGAGGGTGAAGGGAGGGAGGAGAGATGGAGCAGGAGGGATGAGATGATGACAGAGATAGAGAGATGAGAGGAGGGGGAAAGGAGAGGAGGCAGGAGGGAAAAGGAGAGATGGTAAAAAGATGAAGGGAGAGGCCTTACATTTGCAAAGTTGGGGCGGAAAAAAGGAGGGAGACAGAAAGAGTAAGCGAGAGATAGAAAGGAAGGGAAAGAGAGGGCAGGATAAAGAGTGACATGAAAAATGACCTTTCTTTGCCAGCTTTTCTCATTTATCCTTGCCATGACAATGAACAATAAAGTTAGCTTCGGTGAGATATTGCATGGGTACACAATCTCACAGGCAGCTGATACCTTTCATCTTTTTTCATTATGACTTGCAAAGATTTCTATTCATTTGACCGCAAAGGAAATAGGTATTTGATGCAAAAAAGTTCCAAAGGGATGTACAGTATTAGTGTGAAGCTGATATATGGCTCCCAGACGGATTTCAAGAATGAAAGATCAGATTTCAGCCAGTCAGTTTGATTACATATTCACCGCGGGTTTAATCAATACTACACTAAGCTACTTGTTGCTGGGATGGGAAGCCCTGAACCTACATTTGATAAAATTATACATGGATAAATATTTCAGTGGACACATTTATTTTATTTAATTTTATTCAATGTTAAGGCTATATAAGGACAAGTATATAGCATGAACTAATACCACATGCCACAGCATTTATAGCCTAAGCTAGTTTGCAATGCTCATCCCTTGACGTGTCTTTACAATACATAAAACTCTACAGTAAAGCACAAAACACAAACAATTTACAAACGATAATAAAAAATATATAAAACAACAAGCACCAGATCACTCATGATTACATGACTTATCCCTCTTTAAAAACTGCTTCAATTTGAGTTTTAAATGATCCCGGTCATGATCCATTTTGATTTCTGTGGGTAAAGAGTTCCACATGTTGATCCCTCGAACAGAAAAAGCCGTCTGTCCAAGCAAGGATTTACCAAGGGGCACCTCACATGCCTCGTGTTACTCAGCCAGAAACCCTGAGAGGCACCACCAGCTCACAGAGCACCTTAGGAGCCTGGTTATTTAGGCTTTTATAGATGACATTAAGATTAGCAAATTTAATAAAATGATCATATTTAATTTCTCAAGAACATGGCAGTGGTGTGATCTTATCAGCTTCCTGTCTGGAATTTTAATTACTCGATTATAAATCATCATAAGAGGCTTCATTGTTTTAGATGCTGCTTGTGAGTAAGAAGTAGCATGATAACTTAAATGTGAAAAGATCATGTAACGCATAAAATACACTGTAAAAAAATTACAGTGTGGTTATTTCACAGAAATTTATTGTATTATTTTACAGGTTTTTTTTGTTTTTTCTACATTAAGTGTAAATGCCATAAAACACAGTAAATTAGTTTTATTACAAATATTCAGCATAAAATAAAGGCTGTAATCTGTAAATTAATATAATGGAATATTATAGGTTTTTAACAGGATTATTCAATTACTTAATGGTCTTGAATGTTAAATTACATTGAATTCTATATTTTTTTACTTTAAATTTAATATAAAAAAAGTTTAAAAAAAAAAAAAAAGTAAAAAAATGGTAAAAAAGTCTGGCAGCAAAAGTTGCCAAACACTTACCATCAGATAATGGTAAAAAAAAAAAAACCTTTAGTTATTGTACAAAGAATTTTTAAAAAAAAAAATACAGATATTTACTGTAGACATTTTCTGTATTTTTACAGTCCAACTGTTGTGAAGTAAAAAAAGTATGTATAAAATATTGCTAGAATGTTAAATAAATGTATAAATGTGCACAAAAAAATGAAAAATATTGCAGAAATACCTTAAAATTACCTAATTTAAATAATGGCTTGTTTTATACAGTATTCTTTTGTAAATTCATAGAATTATGCAATTTATCCTTAAGACTGCCCCATCAAAGCACAAATTTCTGGATGTAAAACACAAAAAATTATATTCAAATTATCCCCCTTTAATACCCATTAATGGTATCTTGAGAGCTTTAGGCTTTAATTGTATGTGATTATCTCATCTATTTACAGTAAATTCCTGGTAAAAAATATTGGTTTGATACTGTACAAAAAAATAGGAGCATGCAAAAATGGCTTACAAAAACATAATTTTAATAATCATTACTTTATATAAACATTATTTGAAAGTAATTACAAGCAACTATCCAATATATCTAAAGACTTTTCCAATTAATGTATGAGATTTACTGTATATAAATAGTTTTTACAGTAGTTACAAGCAACTATCCAATATATCCATTTGACACTCTTCTTCAGAGGGATATTTTTTATATACTGTGTGTACACTACCATCATTCTTCAGAGCCTGCCACAGCTGTGAGTACTGTAGCTCCCTCAATTTGTTTTGTGCATTGCATTGTGGGAGAATATTATCCATCAATAGCACACACAAAAATCAATCAAAAGTCAATTTTGTCACTTTTCCATCATGAACACACTGAACACTTAAACCTGCTGTATACTGAATAAGTGATCCAACTGTGGTGAATGATGAATGAGCAGAATACACTGAATGAAACTTAATGACTCTTTTGTCCACTCTACTGCTGTGTTTTTTAGATATATATTGTACAGTCAGAATATACGTTCATATTTCTATCTCCAGTGGATTGGAAAAGTGTTTTACTTCTTTAGGGGAGATGTCAATCAAAGACAGTCTATACAGGACCACACACTGCTAAGTAGAGGTCTAATCAAGCAAAATAGGCAAAAACATCTCTGTGGGTCTATCATTAGGGGCCTTTAAACTGGGAGAAGCAGAAGAATTTAAAAATACATTGTTATGACCCGGCCTCAGAGAAACCCTGGCGCTACATGAAAATGACACTCCCTCTCCCCAGCTCCCAAGAAACAGCAGCAACTAAGGATTTTGCAGCCTTTAAATGTTTATTTCATAGTTGTGGTTTCAGGGTGAGTTAACAGCTAAACAACAAACACAAGGGAACTAAAGCTAATCAACCTAAAATTACCTATTTAAACATAAAGACACAAAAATACAAATCACTGACATAACTCCTAACTTAACAGAAACAGGAGGAAAGATATTAAACAAAAATGCCATCCACCCCTACAGAAACTGGGCTGTTAAATATATTTGCAAAGTTATTTACAATACTGTACACAGTGGGACAGAGAAGCAGAACAACAACAGCAACAACAATAACAATAGATACATGACTAGCAACAACAAACAGCAGCAACAGCAGGAGAAGGACATCCCCATGTTAGTGTGATCCATGGGGTTTCCTGTGGATGAGAAAGGACAAAGAACTCCAGGGAAGAAGTCAAGTTAGTAACATGCATTAATGGTAAATGAATACATACAGATGAAGAGGAGGAGAGAGGAGCTCAGTGCATCAATGGAAGTCCCCCGGCAGTCTAGGCCTATAGCAGCATAACTAAGGGCTGGTCCAAGGCGAGCTTGGTCAGCCCTAATTATAAGCTTTATCACCAAGGAAAGTTTTAAGCCTACTCTTAAATTTAAAGAGGGTGTCTGTCCCCCCAGACCGAATCTGGAAGATGGTTCCGCAAGAGAGGAGCCTGATAGCTGAAGACTCTACCTCCCATTCTACTTTTGGAGACTGAAGAAACCACCAGTAAGCCTGCATTCTGGGAGCGCAGTATTCTAGTGGGGTAATAGGGTACTATGAGCTCTCAATAACTACAGAGATCAATGGCATAGAACCAACAGCAAGTGCACCAAAAGTAGTTACAAAAAATGACCAGCAAGTGTTGCACTGTGTTAACCTCCTCATCAATAGGTTTGTACACTTAATGTCTCAAAAAACAAATAGAAATGTGGATATGTTGACAGCTAGACAAAAAACAGGCATCTATAGATAGGCATTTATGCAGTGACTAATCTACACAGACAGTGAACATCATATGAAGCATCAACTATTGTGCAGTAAATCAGTTTGGGACATCTCATCCAGGTAGCATCAGTTAGAATCAAGCTCTCACTGGACAGTGGCCTCCATCAGCTGTGATCATGTGGAGCCGCTTGATAACTGGCAAAACACACTCAATGTGTTCTGCAAACCGGTTAGAGGTTCATCCTACCTGATAGGAAGGGAATGCTTTATGGCTATCATGGAGACAGGACGAATAATTTCCGCCCACTAATAACTTTGTCGATATACATTTGACATTTGAATATTGTATTTAAATAGACTTGAAAAGTCCAAACCTATCCTTGAATCTACTTAAATTTTTAGAATGCTACAGGAGGCGTTCAAGTTCGTTTCCCACAATACAATATGTTATGTCAACACTGTACTGATAGATGTTGACATTTCTGTGAGTGTACTGAGAAGTTACACTGCTGGTCTTGAGGAACTCAGAGACCCCTCGCGCTGATACACCGGAAGACTACGAAGGGCCAGAGTGCATCTCATGTTCATGAACATTTTGTTCCTAGACTGAAAATGAAAAAGTAATAATTATTACACAAATAATTATACATCAAACAAACATCAAGCACAAAACAGTGTAACAGTTTGACTAATGTAATTTCCAAAAAAGAATATAATTATGATGGTTCTATTTTTTTCTAAACAACCATAGTTGCCCAAGCCAGTGTTTGAGAATTATGTATTGTATTTCTTACTTTGACAGTTTATAGACAACATAATTAATTGATGAGTCAAGAAATAATCGTTGGAATAATTCAAGCAATACCAACAGTATTTCAGCAAACACTATTCTGAGATTTCTTTGAAGCTCAAGGAACCTCAGCATGCATGTTTCACTTGAGCCTACGAGGAAAAATAAATGACAACAGATGTTAACTTAAAATATATGAAGGACTTGGCATACAAACATACAATATGTTCAATAGTAACAGTTCAGTATTCACTGGTTGAGTCAAGCTATTTATATCCAAAACCAAATTATTTAGCTTAATTTTTCCTGGTTAAAAAAAAGAGTTTTGACTATTTTAGTATCAAATATATCAAATCTTAAGATCAGACGAGGAAAGTAGTTCAGGATTGTTTTATCTGAATAATTGTGAAAAAGTGGGTGAGACTTCCATTTTGTCTCCATTAAACTTTGTATTTCCTGCCATACTTGTCATTTGTTTGTTTAGCCAGTCACATTGCTGTCATTTATGGTTCAATCAAGACAGAAAAGTATTCAAGTTCATTATTTATTGTTTCTTGAGTTATAGATTAGCTTAGGTTCTAACCTACCATACCGATCCACCATGCAGCCAGGAGACAAAATGGAGGCACTGAACCACTTCCTGATTTTAAGATCTTGCTGACATCACCAGTGATGTCATGGGTTAGACCAAGTGTGGGAGAATTTATTTTATTTAGTTAAATGTTTGGTTTTGTATTTATGTTATTTGTACTTATTTTGGTTTATGATAAGGAACAATGCTGTTGTTGATGTGTGTGTAAACAATGTTAACTGATACAAGTGACATTGTCATACATCAGTTGTTGGTATAAGGGAAAGGACACCCCTGATAGAAATATGGTTCTGCCTAGACAGATTTCAGGGCCTATTTAAAGGGAGAGATGTTAGTTTAGAAGAGAGCAGAAACCAAAGAGGATGTCAGTGTAGCTGTGTGAAGGTAAGTTTGATTTTGCTTGTTTTCATTTGGTAGCTTCTGAGTCTGTCCCTTATCACCTTCCTTGACACTCTGGCTTCCTCACAGGTAAAACTTTATTTCACAGTAAAACAGCAAATAATTGTACAAAGCCAGAAAGGGTTGCAGAAATGTTTCATTTTTCTTGTTTCCTATCTGGTCAATTGTCTTTTCGATCCAAAATCCTTTAGCATTTAATTTAACTTTTAAATTGTATTACATGCAAATGAAGAGATTTGCTTTTTGCCCATTATCTATTCATATAAGAAAATAAACAGAACACTAGTGGGTCAAAAAATGAGGGAGGGGAGGGAAAGGGAGAGGAGGGGTGAGAGACAGACAGTGATCAGTAGATGCTGAGTAAAAGAACAGGCAGCTTTACATTACGTTGCTGTAATGTCTCTTAACTTTTGGGGTTGTACTAAACAGTCCTTTCATCCCCATGTCCAAACTGTGTGAGTGTCAGCATGTGTGTATGTAATACTGTAGGTCAAGGCTGATAATTAGTGTGATTACTGCAAGAGATCACACTATTGCAGCAGCTCGCAACGGTAGTAGCAGCAGCAGGCAGCAGCTCTCAACAGTAGAGTTGGCATATGTGCACCTGGACAGCGGCGTATGACTTTTTTGTTTTGTTTTGTTTTTTGTCACCCATCTTCATCCAGCAAATCACTAGGTGAGTTCCTTTTTGCTTTGCTTGGTAGCATTGTTAAAATACATAACATTTCCAATCAGTTTGAATTGTGCTATATGCCCTTGCTTTTGTCACGATAACGATTTGGTACTGTGTCATCCAATCACAACATCAAACAAAAAGCTATTTTACTGGTATATATTTTTTTCCTTAAGCCTGTGATCTATTCTTTGAGATTCTTTCTGACTTACTGACCAATCTTGACGATTTGGAGTTTTTGCTCAAATTGTTTTCCTGAATTGAATTTAATTCCGTTGAAATGTAAAAGGCATAGGACTGAAGATGCAGGAATTAAGTTTTGAAATCCGTCTTGCTAACTACTACATCTGTACTGTTGCTAAAATAATGTCTTGTTTCAGCAGCAAGTCAACATTTCTGAGAGCTGGACTTGTGATTCTGATGCTCCAAGTTACACAGTGAGTTTCATTTTACTTTATTTTATATGACAACATGCCCAAATAACTTAATTTTATTTAGTTAAGATAATTTCCCATCGCTGTCTGTGTAGTGTAGATTTATTACTCCAGTGGCCTATATGAAACACATCAGCAATTTGCAGCAATATCCCAGTCCATCATTGTTGCATTCCTGGATGGATGCAACACTGAAGTGTGCTATTTATACTACTACTACAGATTATGATACACACTGTTTTTGTTTTTCAGGTGGTTCACAGGGATAAACACCGAGAGGCACCCCGTCCTTTCACTGGAGATGGAGAAAGATGACATCAGTCAACCCTTGTGTGTTCAGGCTCCTAAAGAAACTAATGGACTTTTGAGTGGGACAGCGAACCCTCTCACCCACCCATACAATCAGTCTCTTAGCCACACTTTTCAGTTACTCAGTGAGTTAGTCTTGGTTACTCATAGTGACTGTCATTCACTCAATCACTTTCTCAGTCAGTCATTCGCTCATTACAAACTTTTATAAATACACACTAAAAAACAAACAGGCACTGATATTAGATGCAGTTATTTGGTTACAATAATGTAGTGAGCATTAGTACATGGCAACAATTACACATGTACTGTACCAAACCATTAGATTCTTAGGCTACAGACATACACCCACTAAAGCTGTCCCATTGTTCTTTAACCATATCATTTTTCCAGTTCAATCGTCCTGGCATTTTTTGACATGCAACAGTTAGAGGAGCATGTTGATATATTTTGTCTTTATTTGTGTACAATGTTCAGACAGACTACACTACTTGTTGTTAAATGACTTTTGAATGTTTAACTACCTGAATAAACTCCATGCTTTGTTCTATTACTTTATAATTGTGTACAAATGTTTAGCATCATTCATTTAAAATGTTAATTAAGTGAGACATGGTTTGAAAGAAACACTTTGAAGTTGTATAATTTGTCTTAACATTTGAAGTCACAATTCAAATGGCTGTTTGTTCACTGTTGTAAATACTGTTTGAGTAATTATGTCAAATAACAAGTTTTGTGGAAAAAATATTTAAAATTTAATCTCACCGTAGTCCTCACTGTTAGCAGTCAGTTAGTTTAACACAGTGGTCTGAACTGACGTTTCTGCTGCGCTTATTTTATTGCTCTACTAGTGTATTTGACAAACCAAATCTACTCAACAGTGACATGTTCCATCTTTGGTTAAAGCATGTCTCAGGTTAAAAAAAAATGAATATATTCCTGCACTACCTTCTAACCTTTGTATCCAGGCAGGCACGTGGCATGTTTGCAACAACGTGGTTGACTAAAAACATATATACAACTAACTGCATCATTGTTTTATGTCCCAGAGAACCACATGCTAGAGGACGTGAATAAGTGTCATCGCTCTGCAGGAGAAAGATGTTGACGGTTTGGATCGCACTGCTGGGGCTATTCAAGGCCGTGCTGCCAGAGTTTTCCACCCGGTCACTTCTGAAATGAATAATTATGAACTTGGAGTTTACACAGAGAAGGGAATTGGAGGCCACCAAGCTCCTCACTAACACAGGTACCACACAAACATTATGTAATGAAACCAAGAACAGTAATGTGTTTGTTTCTGCCAATAGACTATGCACTTCCATATAAGTGATTTGACTAGTTGTTCAGTATTCAGTTGTTGTTGTTAATTGAAACTCACTGCAGTCCTCACTGTTAGTAGTCAGTTACACAATAGTGTGTCGAGTAGTATGTCGTACATTTTGCTGTTTACAGTAAAAATCTGTAAGTATGCCACTTGTGAAAAGTTCAAATTAACAGTAATACACAATTTACTGTTAATTTACACTGCTTGTAACAGTATTTTGCTGTAAAATTAGAAAATGACAGATTTATGCTCTATTTATGAAGGCACCTACAAACTGAATTTTGTAGTGAATTTCCGTTCCTGCAGTATAATGGTAAGTATAATGGCATATCCTGGGGTCATGCGGTTTACGGGGCACAGGAAAGTGCTCTTAAAAACAGTATCTTTTTCATTTTATATTTAGAAAAATTTCTTTTCATAGGTCTAGAATGGCAAATTCTGGGGTTGTGCGGTGTATGGAACACAGAATCTTGCCTTTTTAACAATTAGTTTTCTAAAAATCTTAATCTACAAATTGGCTCTCTCAGATAGCATGCATTTCCTGGGGTCGTGTACGGGGCACATACAATTGCCTTCAAAACCACTACTTTTGCTTAGTTTTTAGCTTAAAAACAGCAATTCCTGGGGTCATGCGGTGTATGGAACACAGGCAACATAGGCTCCACAACCCGGTTTTAAAAGTCACGAGACCTAGGATCGTCAGACCTGACTGGCCAGGCTAGGGCAACCTAGTGGTGTTAACAAATAGCCGGTGGCGGTCAGGTGGTAAGTATGCGGCCCCCCTGTGTCCCGACTATAGGACAGCACACAGGGTGTGGTGGTCCAGGGCGGCAGGACCTTGAACATGGCCCAGTCTTCTATGAGGGTTAGCCTCACTCATGCAACAGCCCACAATGGACCACACACGACGAATCTGACCTTGGCCCCCAAACAATCGATCTCCTGCAAATTTTCTCACAACCCCCAAATTCTCCATCCCCTAGTCCAGCTTAGGTGGCTAGGCGATGGATGCACCGGGACCTAGGACAATCCTACTGACCATAGAGGCTGAAGAGACTCTGGAGGACAATTCAACCACAGCCTGGAAGGATCCAATCTTAGACTTCCAAAATACCTAAGAAACCTTTAACTTACCTTTAGACCTATCTACTCTCACTCTAAGGCCTCAGCCCAGAATTCCCCTATACAATTAGCCTCAGAATTGCTTGATTAGCTATCTAATTAACCCCAACTTAACATTCCCCTCCCTCCTACCCTATTATGTAACCCTAATATTGACTTTAATAATTTAATTTAGTCTGGGACCTACCTTAACCTACAGTAATACCTACCTTACTTACCTTATTCTAAGACTTACCGCTGTGCAAATACTTACCTCAAATACTTTAATACCTACCCTATTTACCGTTATCCTAATGCTTATCTCATTACTTACCATGATAGAGGTACCTATCTAAAAAATACATACTTACCTTAAGTACTTACTGTAGGAACAATTAGCACCTCAACAACTAATACCTATCTTCATAATACCTAACTTAAATACCGACCGATCTTAGCAACTCCTTATACTTACCTGGACCTACTTACCGGAGGAACGACAGTTACAACTCCAATCAATAGGCTATGGGACACACTCCGGGGCTCGATCAACCTCGACAGGGCCTCCCTCGGGTGAGGATGTCTAGTGATAATGGCCGAAACATCTGGTGATCCTGAGGTGCACTACTGAAGATGTGTCCCATAAAAAAATTAATTCTATCAATTACAAGATTGATCCAAAACTGGAATCCAAATAGTACCTAAACACTTGATATAAAACTAAATCAACTAATTGTGAAGTGACCAAAACCTACCCAGATCTTAAACCATTGATAACTAAGATTCTTACAGGGAGATTCTAAGTCAGACCTTTTAGAAAATCCTGAAAGGAAGAAAATAGTAAAGACACCAATCAAATGTTAGTGGATAGGAGTCGTGGGCTGCTGATGGACGTGCGTCGGCCGGTGCATTACCTTTGACTCCCCATTTCAACTGCTGAGTTGACGGACGAAGTAGGGGGAGTCATTGAGATATTTTCAATGTCCTTCCCTCCAGTACTACTGAGCAAATGCAGGGTTGCCATTAATTTATTGCAAAATCAACAGTATCATGCTGAAATTCAGTTTGTTGGTGCTTTTATAAATACAGCATAAAACTGTTATTGTATATTTACAGAAAAATACTGCTAAAAGCAGTTAGCAGCCAAGCCCCTCACTAACACAGGTACCACACAAACATTATACAAACATTTGTTTCTGCCAATAGACTGTAGACTTACATGCAAGTGATTTGACTTTAGAGAGTATTCAGAAGTTGTTGGTAATTAAAACTCACAGTAGTCCTCACTGCTAGTAGACGGTTACACAATTGTGTGTTGAGTTGTACATTTTGCTCTTTATGGTACAAATCTGTAAGTATGCCACTTGTGAAAAGTTAAAAAAAAAAAAATTAACAGTAATACACATTACTGTTAATTTACACTGCTTTTAGCAGAATTTTCACACGTGGCATATTTACAGATTTTTATTGTAAACTGCAAAATGTATGACATACTACTCGACACACTATTGTGTAACTGACTACTAACAGTGAGGACTGCAGTGAGTTTCAATTAACAACAGCTACTAAATACCCTTGAAAGTGAAATCACTTGCATGTAAGTCTACAGACAGCCGAAGAGACGACGACGCAGGTTCCCCAGCCGTGGCCCCTTTTGTAAAATTCAATTAAAGCTACTTATGAGAAAACAACATATGGTCAAGTTGTACCAGTCGGTGTACAGAATTTTCCAATTAATTATACCACCACCACAGATAATCAACATTTCATCATTTAACACTTGCACACTCACAAAAGTGACACACAAGTACCAGAATGCTGCAGCAGTACATTCTGTTAGTTTTGGCTTTACACCCAGGACAAAACTTCCCGCTCCCATCCCTCCCCCTCGGCTTCCTGCAGCGTGAGTCTTTCAGTACCTGGTGTGATGGGTGTTGGAGGAGGCCTGTGGTCCTCTGTTACTGAATGCAGGCTGGCATCCAGCTTGTCTGAGTCACTTCCAGTGTTTGTTCTGATCCAACCCGCCCACCACTCCACAGTCCCTCAATGCATGAAAATTTAAAGCACAAGACACCAATAAAATTTAGGTAAAGAAAAATACAGGGCTTTGACTGAGAGAGTTGAGCATTTGCTTGGAGTGAGTTGACAGTAACCCATCACATTGCCCATAGGGGCCAGAATATTTCTTGGAACGAGATACTCCCAAATACAGTAAATCCCAAATATGAATTTCTTTATTCTGTCAAATCAAACCAGCACTCTTTCAAAGATGACGTTAAAGGGTAATTCCTGTTTATTACAACTTGGGTCTTATTTTTGTAGTTTTGGCCACCATTCATACAAAGCTGATTGTTGAGATCTCTAATGCTGCAACATTGCTAAAAAGAAGCAAAATACAACTATAGTTGTGCACATACACAGTAACTCCTATGCATAATGGGTTTATTGCCACAACATTTTGGGGTCACTTTCAGTGTTACCTCCAATAAGAGGGGTTTAGATTATCTAGATAAACTGTTTGGTGTTTTCTTTTGTGTTTCTTTCCCATTTGAACATTGCTGCAGCTAACCCAAATTGCACCAATTCATTTGATGAATAAAATCTTACTGATAGGAATAACCTATGAAACAATGAATAATAAAACTGGGGAAGGAAACAGAGCACCCATGGGTGTTCTCCAGATGGAGCAGTTGATTTGTTTTATTCATCAGGGGGTGATTTGTTAAAATATTCTGTAGTTTAAATAAAATCAGGCTCTTAATTTTACATCCTGATGACGTCACAGGTTGATGTCTGAGGTTCTCTGACTTTTGGTTGTGAGAGTTGTTCATGTTTACCATGTAAGGATTGGGCTGTTTCATATATCAATGTGTTTAACTTCTGAAACTCATACCTTTTAATTGTCAGTGTAATAATGAAATGTAATTTAGACATCTTTGACACTCTGTGTTTCTGCAGGGCACAGTGTTACCACAGATGTTACTGTAATGTAATTGGTTCATTCTAACCAGGGGTTAAAAAGGGCTAACTTGTGAATAATCAGCTTTTCCTCCCTCTCTGTCTGTATTTATCTCCCTCTCTCTCCCCCCTCTGTGCTATGCTGATATATTATGCTATTTAAGTCTCCCTCTTTTCCTCTTTTAGTTGAGATAAGAGTTCATTTCCACTGCCCCTCTGCTTCTCTCATTATTGTAAAAGTCCTTCTTTTCATGCCAAGGAGCCTGGCAAAGAAGCAAATTGCTTGTCCTGCTAATACTTTATTAGAGGCTACTGGTGCGCACGTACTCCTTCAAACTCAGTCGGACTCACTAATTCTCTCAATCAATCACACGCACTCCCCTCAACTCGCCCTGTGTTGTGCTAAAAACTGACCACACTCACAATCACACACACAGACATACATACTCAGGCCAGAGTGAAAATGTGCTGCAAAAATTAGTCTTGTATTTAATCTAATCATAGGATTTTCTTCAAGTGCTGATATGCAAGTTTGTCTTCATTTTACAAATCTCTCAAGATCACTTGAAATGAGTGCGGTCAGTAATTATGACAGTTATGACATTTTCCATTGATTCATTTTTGAAGCGTTCTTTCCTCTTGTCTCTTTCTATCACTGCTTGTGCAAACTCTTTCCCACTCCCCAGTTCTTTTTCTTTTTTTTTCCAAAAACACATATATAAAATGTATCACCTCCTACAGGAAAGACCTACGGTACTCTTGTAAAAGCTTTCATGAACTGTTTACTCTTTAAATTTCTGCAAAATGATCTTCCAGTCTTTGTCAGTGTGTGTATTTGTAGAGAACCTTCCCTCTGCTTGTATTTCTACTAGTTACATTTCAGATGTATTTAAATGTTGATAATGTCATGTCAACCTTCTGGCAGTGGGTGTATGGACCCATAATCATACCCACTGCACAGTGGTTGAAAGGTAACGCCACAAAAACACTTAATTATATATGCAACTTGAAGCTGTTACCACATGTATCAGCTTATCACTCAGGCTTGTTCAGGTATGTCCTTGCCGAGCAGCTCCGTAAGGATTCAGCGGCACTGTTGCTGCTGAAGTCTGGCAGCTGCATTCAAGAGGCTGTGACCTTCGCATCTTATTGAACTGGAGAGAAATGGGTCACTTTGCAAGCGGCGTTTAGAAGCCACACACAGCAGAAATCTACTCAGTATGCATTTAAAACAAGTGAAACATGCCAATAAGGTAAGATTCCGACGGTGTTAAATGCAGTTTGAAATGTTTAAAGAATTTGCCAGAGACAAAGTTGCACATCGGAAGAAACCATGATAAAGAAGATTAGTGATGGTATTGACAGAATGTGACGTGTGATTTCAAGGACATTCTTTAAAAAGGTTGATGTGCATGAAATTATCTGATCACAGTGGCAGATTTTTGCCACTCAATACCAGGCAAAATGATTTAAGATTGATTTCTTACCGTGCACACTCAGTTGATGAAAAATGCAGACACCTCAGTGTTATTTGGGTAGTAAAACATTACAGAGTAATGAATGTGATTTATTTTTTCAGTAACAGAAGTAGTGCAAGGGACTACAATTTGTAATTCAGCTATCACATTGCAGTTATTAATCACAGAAACACTGAGTTACTTCAACATCTTGGGGTTGTTTGCTTTTACACATATCGTAATCAAGAAACATCAAACTTGCCAGACTTAATAGAAGGCCTGAATTTAGCAATTGAGACCATAGTGACTCATTGAAAAAAATGATTGACTTAGTATTTCTAGAGAGAAGTTGACGCTTTTTGAATGGGAGTCAATTGGAGCCAGGGAATTTTTGGAGCCAGCATCAATGGTATTGCAATTTAAGGTACTTCTGCACTGGCTTCAACCTCAAGTCTTGGTAGTTGCTGCTTGGGCTGAAGATGGTGCAGGCAGCTTGCTACCATCAAAAGAGAAGAAACACGCTTGCTTGTACATCCAAAGTTGTCTTATCTACATGTTGTGTCTTGCTAGCTGGCTAGCTAGCCACTGGTAGAACTACATTCATTAATGAGCTGGGTTTTTTCCAAAGGTAGCGGTAAGATAGCTTTGATGCTCAGTAGTAACATCAAACTTTGGCTGGCTGCTTGTTAAACCATAATGTGTCACTTTGTTTTTCTTCTACAACTGTTAAAAACAGATGCTGTGACGTGTGGGTGTGGCAGCATTGGAGTTGTTGGAAGGCGACCAGGTAAACAACAGTGTGCTGAACAGCAACATAGTTTATTAACTTCACTGGCCTGAGTCACACACCATGAAGACTGACTGTATATATAAGCTTCACAAGGTGGCGTAGCTTTACTGAAAAACACATCATATATGTGAACAACACAGACACCTTTGACAGAGCTAGGTTGAGTAATGTAAAGTTAAGTAATATAACTAATTATTTGTGTGAAGAGTAACCAGTAAAGTAATGCTGATAGGGTATTAATAAAGTAATGTGATTAATTGATTACAATTTTCAAGGTATTTCTCTAACAATGATAGACAAACAGTACAAACAGACTTGAATCAACACTCTTGTGCTCACACTTGAATACCTTGAATCACACGCGCACATCACATAACCTCATGTAGACACAAACACAGAGCAATAGGAAGCTTGTCTGAGTCTGGTGGAAGAGGAAGACCTGCCATGACTGCCGGGGGCTTTAACCGGCGTCTGACAGGAGGAGGTGAAGCAGCTCGTCTAATTGACTGCAGACAGCATCTCTGCACTTAGGGCTGCTGCTGCGGCCTCCAAGACGCAGCATTGATCTGATGGAGAACATTTTCTGTCTCTTACTTACCCTCTTCCTTCATCCATCTGTCCTCTATTCCTCTTGCTTCATTTCCTTTCTCTCTCTTTTATCCAGTGCCCCTCCTCCTTTCCTCCTTTCACTCTGCTAATCACTCCTTCCTTCTATCTCCCTCGCTGCTATTCTTTCTTTCTTCCTCATCAACATATTCCACTATACAAGGGATCTGAGCCAAGCCTTTAAGACAGATGGATGATGATGAATGGTGAGGCAAACCACATCTCTCTCTCCCTCTCTGTCTTATTCTCTCTCTTTCTTCCTTTCTTTCACATGTTCTTGACTTTGTTTTCTTTGATGCACTTTTGAAGCTAATGAGAATGCGCCTTCGGGAGGGAGATGATGTGCTTTCAAATGATTAGGGCCAAAAGCTACTTCCTTGGCCATCGAACATCAATAGAACAAAGCCAGTTGGACACAAACAGGGTTGAGATTGAAAACAACAAGAAAAAAAAACGTTTTACTCAGAAGTCGGTTAAGATCCCTCTTGAGAAAAACCAATGAGAGGCTGTCGCCAACTTGTTAGAGCTTCCACCCCTCAAGTCATCTTTCCTTCCCTATGATAATTATGTGATTCTGCTAGTATCTTCATCGGATTCAAGAGTTGTGGAGGATAAAGATCTATGAGCTGAGTGACATGTAGCTCTTGCCTTTGAAGAAACGCAGATGAGGACTTTTGGGAAATACCCTGAGGACCCAACATGGACTCCCCTTGGTCTCAATTATACCAGGCACTGCTTGGTACAACAGCGTTTCCTCTCTACAGTTTCCCTCTCTCTCTCTGCGTGGCATCCCTACGTTTCTTGTAGCACCGCAGGACAGTTGTGTCCTTCACCTTTTGATCCAAACCAGATCAAACCCCAGCTGCTCTTTGATGATAGCAGAGATGGTGGTAGTGCTAAGGATCGCAGGGTATCGGATACCCATCGGCTTATCACTGGAAAACCATGACAACCTGTGGCAGCAGGCCTGCAGTTATCCTGTTGATGGCTCCTAGCGGGAGGCACCATAAATAATGGTCGTTTGGCTGTGGTGATGCGAAATGTGGGTGTACATTTTGCTGGCTGTTATGCTTCCAGGGGCATTTTAGGAGCTGCTCTGCTGGGGTACACTGTGATGTAGGTGGTGGAGTAAAGCTGTATATGATTCATAATGAGTGGCAGAAGTCTGGGCCAACCCACGAATGCTCTCAGAGTGAATTTCAGCAGCACATCTGAAAGGTCCTGTCTGTATTTTTGGGAAAGAACAGCTTCCATGCACATACTCTCAACTGATATTTTTATCTGTGTTTTGGTCTGATTAATCAATCAGTCGACTCTCTTTTTAGCCACGTTGCCGGTGTTGGTCAGTCAGTCAGTCAGTCAGTTGGTCCACCAGTTTGCTCTAGACCGAAATATCTCAACAACTATGAAATGGATTGCCATAAAATGTTGTACAGACATTCATAGTTCCCAGAGGATGAATCCTACTGGCTTCAGTGATCCCTTGATGTGTCCTGTATCATCACCAGCAGGTCAACATTTTAATTTGTCTAATACC